>NC_048220.1:113742144-113759695 GCF_002007445.2 Ailuropoda melanoleuca | reverse complement strand
TTATTATTATTATTATTATTAATAGTGTTTGAAGAGAAGGTTCCTGGGCAAAGCAGCAGTTTAAAAGTTTGTATCTAAATAAAATACAAAATATTTATAAACTTACCAATATCATTTGTTTTGAAACTAAAAACTATTCGATTCATATGTTAAAGAAAAAAAGTCACAAAATATTTACTCTGAAAACTGGAAGTACTACTTCTTATAACGGGTGGGATATAAATTTAGCCTAAGTCCATTTATTTAAAACACGCACGAAAAATTATTAATCTTTCTACCCAAGAACCTAGAAAAGAAAAAGCAGGGCTAATAAACCAAAACCAAAGATGGGTTAAAGACAAAAAAAGCACGACGTCGCGGCGCTTTACGGCGGGCGCGCTAACGTGTCTGCGGTCATGGCGGCCGTGGAAGAGGAGAGGCTAGAAGCGGGACACTTGGTATTGGAACCGGAGCCCAAGCCAGAACCCAAGGAAAAGCGGCTGCAACGAGAAGCGGGTGGTGTTTCTCATGGTATACTGGGGCCATATCCCGCCGCTTTCCGGCCTGTGCGCGTGCCCAACGGCTTGGCGCCACAGGCGAGGTCCGGCGGCTTACCTGTTAGCCCGTGGGTGGTGCGCGCGGCGCAGGGAGAGGACGTTGACGAACAAACGGCCCAAGTAGAATAGCACGACGCCCAGGGGAGGGGCCACGGTCGCCCGACAGCGCTGGCCTTTTCCGGGAAGGCTGGGAGGAAGTGCTTGCACCTGCTCGGGATGGCCTGGGACCTCACTAGGCCGCCTCTGTCCCGGAGACCTAGGGACGCGTTTTAGGTGGCGCGGACAGGGGTCCGAGCGCGCAGCACCGGCCTGGCCTGCCGCCGCCTGCCCTTCATAGAGATGCGGGGAAATTTTAGTTTTTTGATTGATCAGTTTCTGATGCGAGTATGTTAAAAATCTCACACTATTGTCGAGATTATGTCAGATTTTTTTCTTACGATTTTGTAATATATCACTTGGGGTTATATTTTCAGATGCACACAAGTACCCTTCCGTCCACACGTGGGAGTGGAGTGAGGCACTAGCCTCTGGGGCAATTTTTTTTTTTTTTTAAGATTGTATCTATTTGAGAGAGAGAGTGCGCGTGAGAGAGAGCCTGGGGGGGGCGGTGCAGAGGGTGAGGGAGAAACAGGCACCCCGCTGAGCAGGGAGCCCCGTGGTGGGCTCCCAGGACCCCAGGATCCTGACCGCAACCGAAGGCCGAAGGCCGACTCTTAACCGACTGAGCCACCGAGGTGCACCAGAAGCAAAATTTAAATGGGTGTCCAAAAAACTCAGTAATTGAGATTAAATAATATTTTTAGGCAATATTTTTAAAAATAAAAGTTTATACAAAGTTTATGATGAATAAAATACAGTTGACCCTTGAACAACATGGGTTTAAACTGTGTGGGTCCACCTATAAGGGATTTCTTTTTGATAAATACAGGGCCCTAGATGTATTTTCCTCATGATTTTAACGTTTTCTTTAGCTTACTTTAAGAACATAATATATAATACGTGTAACATAAAAATATGTATTTGTCAGCTGTTTATGTTTTTGCTAAGGCTTTCGGTCAATGGTAGGCTATTAAGTTTTCGGGGAGTTAAGTTATGTAGGGATTTTCCACTAGAGTACGGTGAGGTGGGGGCCCCTAACCCTGGGATGTTCAGGGATCAACCTTACTACAATTTTAAATAAAAACAAAATTGGACCCTGCACTTGCATGATAGCCTTAGATGTACCCTTCTTGGTGAATTGATAACTTTTTATCCTTCTGTAACATTCCTGTAGTCCTATTGGCAAGTTTTTGCCTAAATTCTACTTTTCTGATATTAATGTTTTGACACTAAACTTTTGGTTAAATTTACTTATCCACCTTATTTTGTGTTTTCTTTATATCATTTTTTTTCTTCCTTTCCTTCATTGGATTGATAAGTTTTCTACATTTCCTTTATTTTATTTTATTTTTTATGGAAAATTTAGCCTGGGTTAGGTCAAGGAAGAACTCCCTTGGGAAAATATCAACACTATCTCACAAAAGGTTTTGAGTTTGAATCATTTGAGCAAATTTATTATTTTACTAATGAAAGTGATTGCTAGGTCAATAAAATTCCATAAGCATTTGTGGAGTGCCTACCTTGTGTCTTTCATTGTCATAGGCACTAAATACACAAAAATTGGTCAAAGTACCTGCTCTCAGGATGCCTCCAATAGCAAATGTTTGTCTAACATCTTTCAGGACCTCCTGTTGCATGTGATATTGGTACCCATTCCTTCCTGGAAATTTTCCATATCCCTGGTTGACAAGACACTAATCTCTCCTAATTTTCCTAATAATGAGAAATTACATTCTCTGCTCTTGAACTCCTCATCCTTTGCCCTCTCCTGTTCCTCAAAGTTCCATCCTTGACCTTCCACTCTTCTTTCCATTCACATCTTCTCACGCTTTGAATTACTACCTGTGTCAGCAACTTAAAAATATCTTTGTCTACTCTAGCCTCTACCGCAATAATCCTGACATATATTCAACTGCTGTTGAACATACACTTGACTATTCCACAGGCTCCCCTAACTTAATAAATCCCAAACTGAAAGCATTATTTTTTACCACTGAGAATCGGCTCCTTTCCTTTTCTCATCTCATTTAATGGTCATTTACTGCTACCCGAGCCAGAAACTCATATGTGCATTCCATCCTCTTTCTGCACTCCCCACAGCCAGTCACAAACTCCTGTATATTTTACTCTAACATTTCTCAGATTTCCCTCTCCCCTTTTCATCCCTGTTACCACTGACCAAGTTCAAGACGTCATTGATTACCTCCTTTTTCCCAGTCTTGCTGTTTTCTTATGTGAATCTCTGGTCCCACAGCATCCTGTGCTTTCCTGTCATTACCATATAGAAAATTCAGTTTCTATGACTGTGTCTTTTGACTGTGAGCTCCCTCAGTATATATTTGTACCCACACCACATAGCATATTACCTGGTATTAGTGCTAAATAAATGTCTCTTGAGCTGAACTAAGCTGTTTTGTCTTAATTTCATTGTACCGCGCTTTAAGGCTTTTAATGCTTTTAAAATAATTTTCCTTTTTTTCTAGGAAATAAGATTACCGGTATTTGATCAAGATCTTAATGTCCCAAATGTCCTGAAATTACACATGCTTTTCAGAAACATTATCCCTCCACCATCACTCAAGTAATTAGGGGTCAACTCAAAGTGATAAATCATTTGTCCATTATATTTAATAATTTAAAGATACTAGTATCTCATTAAAAGTATTACTGTTTGTCTTAATAAAGTGTTACTGCTATTGATTCTGTTGGTTTTGGGTTTTGTCATTGTAACATTTCCAGTGTTGTCAGAGAGTTGGGCGGGTCATTTGCCACGAATGTGTGTCCCCGATTTGGTTCTGTCTGTGATCCAATTTTGTATCAAGCCTTTAAAAATTTCCTGCTCAAGATCTGTTAAGATGAACGCTAAAACATTCCACATCAAATTTGTGATATAAAAATTATATTCTGGGTTTTAAGGAGATGATCCTGTTGTTACAGAGCAATGAACCAGCTTTCTCTTTTACTTAGATGTATAGTCTCTTGCCACTCAAACTGTGGTTCCCAGAGCTGCAGCAATGGCATCACTTGGGGGCTTATTGCAAATGCAGTTTGAAAAACATTGGTATAAAGAACACTTTATAGAACACAGTAAAATAGAAACAAAGCAAAGGTTTATGCTACTAGAGGAGAAAGGAGTCCCAGGATAAAGATAAAAACAAAAAGAAAGATTTACTTGCTTGCTGCCAGTATCTCAGGTTTGTGAGTGCCATTTAAGAAGGCCAATATGTAAATAAACATGTTTTGAATGTGTTTGGTTAGGGTACATCGCCCTATTCTAGTGGACTTCACACCTTCCGGAGCCACATCACGCTGTGGATGCCGACAAATGAAGGTGTCCACTGCTAACATTGAGGAAGCAGGAAGGACTCACCAAGCAATGATGCATGAAATTGCTATGCCCAAATAATATCCTTCCAGATACTTTTTGGAACCATGGGATAATGTTTGGGTAATGGAGAGGGAATGAGGCTTTCTCTTCACCTTAATATGAAGACATTTGGTCATTAGTACTTTTCATACCATGGACACTTGGAGTGGTTGGGGGCTAGCCCTGAAGGGGATGGGGATAGTTTTGTGCCAGAGGGCCATGCTGAAAGGCATTGCTGCACAGTAATGAGCATATGGAGACAAACAACCAGATTCAATTCCTGGCTTTACCACTTACTAGCTTTTGTGGATGAGGTACTTACTTCTCTCTGTCTCAGTTTCTCTATCTGTAATATGGGGGTGATAGCACCTACCTCATAGGGGTGTTATGAGGATTGCATGAGTTTATATACTTAAGTGCTTAAATAAAGTGACAAATAGTAAACACTCAATAATTAGAAACAAGGGGCGCCTGGGTGGCTCAGTCGGTTAAGTGTCTGCCTTCGGCTCAGGTCATGGTCCCAGGGTCCTGGGATCAAGCTGGTGTTGGCTCCTTGCGCAGCGGGGAGCCTGCTTTTCCCTCTCCGTCTGCCTGCCACTCCCCCTGCTTGTGCTCTTTCTCTCTGTCAAATAAATACATAAAATCTTTAAAAATAATAACTAGAAACAAAACCACATTACCTGCTCCATAGTAGGTATACAGGTGTCAATATTAAGTGTTTGTGAAATGTGCCCATTGTCCTTTTACTGCCCCTTAGCTTCAAATTCATCCTTAATTGCCAGTTCTATAAAATTAAGATGAGCCCTTTAAATATTTTTCCTTTTCCGGCTG
Source organism: Ailuropoda melanoleuca (assembly GCF_002007445.2). Classification (NCBI taxonomy): domain Eukaryota; kingdom Metazoa; phylum Chordata; class Mammalia; order Carnivora; family Ursidae; genus Ailuropoda; species Ailuropoda melanoleuca. The sequence goes on along the minus strand of NC_048220.1, from coordinate 113,754,862 downwards.
GCCTGAGGTTAAGCTCCGTCAGTGGAGACACTGGAAAGGCACTGCAGCAAGAAGGGGTTCTCCTTCCAGGCCGCAGGGTGCTCCCCCTCCGCGGGCTCGCCGCGGGCTCATGCTGGCCCCACTCCCACCGAGCTGCAGCTTCTCTGGCCCTGTAGCCCAGGATGGCTGGTAGCACCCACTCTGGCAGTTTGGTGGCAGAAGGTCTCCACCTCCTTGCGAAGAACTTGCCCCTGCAAACTGGAGGGCAGCCCAAAGGATTTCTTGGCCATTAGGTGAGCCATGGCTGTGCACTCTCCAGCAAGGTTTGAATCTCAGCTGGGCCGGGAAGGGCGACAGGATCTCTTCCTTTGAAAACTCCACTTCAGCTCTACCAATATCAGCCCTACCCATCCCTATACTCATGTTGTTTTTTTTTTTTTTTTGAGCTCCTAAGAGGTATTTCTTTTTATTATTTTTAATTCAATTAACATATAAGGTATTGTTGGTTTCAGGGGTACAGTTCTGTGATTCATCAGTCTCATATAACACCCAGTGCTCATTACAACAATACTCTCCCCAATGCCCATCTCCCCGTTACTCCATCTCCCCAACCCCTCTGCTCCAGCAACCCTCAGTTTATTTCCTATGATTAAGAGTCTCTTATGGTTTGTCTCCCTGACTGGTTTCATCTTGTTTCATTTTTTCCTGTCTTCCCCTATGATCCTCTGTTTTGTTTCTTAAATTCCACATATCATATGATAATTGTCTTTCTCTGATTGACTTATTTCACTTAGCCTAATCCCCTTTAGTTCCATCCACGTCATTGTAGCATCCCTATATTTAGAGTTCTGTTTACCTCCTTCTAGCCTATCTCTTGTTATAGTTAATAATTTGTTAAATTAAACTTTCCCTGTTCAAATTTTGTCAGGTTTCTGTCTTTTAATAAGACTCTCACTGATAATGAAAAAATAGAACTTTAATATTTCAAACTATTCACAGAAGTTTGTATGTTGTCTATAAGATGAATGATCCAAATTTTAAAGAAATGACTGTGTGTTAAACAGCTATACTCTTATCTATGATTAATTAAATGAAGGGGTGACTGGGTGGCTCAGTTGGTTAGCTCTCTGCCTAATGAATAAATAAAAATCTTTTAGAAATTTTAATGAAGAAAATAGTAAGTAATGTGTAAATCGTTGTCCTTTTTATATTTTTAAAAATCTGTGTGTGGGTTCGTTTTTGTAAATGCATAGAGAGAGTTCTGGAAGGATACATAGAACCCAGAGGGGTTATTACCTTTGGATAAGGAGAGGGATGAAAGGAATGGAGAAGGGGGACTTTCATATTTTTTATTCTCTATTTTCTATTTTAAAAATTTACACTGAGTATTTGTTACTTTGTAATTTAAAAATTTTAGGAATTAAATTCTTTTATTTTTGTGACTTTTCATAATTTCAGTTTAAAAAGTTGGTGATAAATAAACAAATAAATAATAAATACCTTTTAAAAAATAAATAAAAAATAAAAAGTTGGTGATAGAACCTGGTGAAAGGGAAGGAAACTGATTATTATTATTATTTTTAAAGATTTTATTTATTTATTTATTTGACAGAGAGAGAGAGAGAGAGAGCACGCATGCCAGCAGGGGGAGCTGCAGAGGGAGAGTGAGAAGCGGGCTCCCCGCTGAGCAGGGAGCCTGACATGGGGCTTGATCCCAGGACTCTGGGATCATGACCTGAGCCAAAGGCAGATGCTTAATGACTAAGCATAATAAAGATGCTTAATGACTAAGCCACCCAGGCACCCTGGAAACTGACTATTATTGAGCACGTCCTCTATGCCAAACATTTTCCTTATGTTATCTCATTTAATCATGAAAATAACTAGGTAAGAGAGGCATTATTATTCCTGATTTACTATTAAGAAAATGGGTTCAGAGCGATTAATTTCTCATGTTCATGTAGTTAGAATTTTGACTTGGCCTTTTGGAGTCCAAAGTGACTCTTCCCAGTCTTGCCAGTGTTTCTCAAACTGGGTTTCGTAGGAGGGGGCTTCTGGGTGTGTTCTCAGGGTTCCTGAGCTCTACAGACAATTCCTAAATCTTAGTATGTCATCTCAGTCATAATCTTTAAATAGACATGTTCTGGATCTTCTGGAAGACCATCTTAAAAGAGTACTTTCGGGACATTTGAATTTTGCTTGTTTATGCTATTGTTGTTATCAAGTGAGACCCTATCGTAATTGTCCCAGGTCAGTCAGAAAAGAACAGACTAGAATTTCATAGTGCATTCATGCTAAGAGAGGACTCAGTTATATCATTGTGGTTCAAACAGAAAAAAGTGGTGGGGAAAAAGCACTTCTCGTTCTGAACACGGTAGTATATGCACATAAAACTCAAAATTCTCATCTTAAGAATCAGTGCTATATTCACGTTTGGAATGGTGATGGGCATTTTGGCCAAACATTAGCTATTAAATTAATATTATTACATTGAAATATTCTTGGCTTTGTAGTTGTGTTTTTATTTAAATTTTAAATTTATTTTGGGGTTTATAACTGGTTTGGTGTTTATATATCAAGTAACATAGTAAAATAATATAAAGGTCGTCATTGAGAGTAAAAAAGAATGTTTTCCTTTAAAGGGGACCATATACGACTCAGATTTGAGAAGATTGCTGTTATATTATTCTGCTTCCCCTGACATAGAAGGCACATTAAAAAAAAAAAAAACCACCACCTGGGGGCGCCTGGGTGATTCAGTCAGTGGAATGGCTGGACTCTTGGCTTTGGCTCAGGTCATGATCCTGGGGTCCTGGGATTGAGAGCCAGCCCCAGTCAGGGCTCCCTGCTCAGTGGGGAGTCTGCTTCTCCCTCTCCCTCTGCCCCTCCCCCCTGCTCATTCTCTCTCTTACATACATAAATAAAATCTTAAAAAAAAAAAAAAAGGATGTCAGCAGCAAGTCCCTAGCAAATGTCTGTGTAAGGAGGAACCATCCTACTCTGAGAAAATAGGTTGTCAGAAAGAAGTCAGTCTGGGCTCTGAAGCAAAATCCCCCACCTTGCATCTGCGGGACACAAGCTGAGAGCCTTAGTCTCAATGCACAGAGTAAAAACGCCAGGCCCACAAAGCCCTAGATTGCGGCTTTAAATAATTTGGCTCAGGGCCACTGAGAGTGGATGATAGACATTTTTATGGACTTAGTATTGAGTTCTGGGAGTCAGCAGCCACGTCAGCATCTAGAGAGCTTGCCCTCCTACCTTTGGGTGGAATCCAAGCCTTTTAATTACAGGTAAGTCAACTGCTTCCTGAAATATGCATAGCAGTTCGGGAATGCCAATTACTGAGCTATAACATTACAATGGTCATTTATGGCAACATTAAGATAATGGAATGGTTGATGCCTGTAAGAACAAAATGTATTTCTCAAAGTCTCAAACTGGCACAGACCACTTCCCGATCCCCAGCCCCAGCCTGTGACAACTGCCAAAGCTACCTCTACCTTCTTTCCCTGCCCTGCTCAGTATTCCCCACTCCCGGCCTCCCTCCCCTCCTGCTCTCCCCTTCCCTGGCCAGAATCCCTTAGAGCCCCCCTCAGGGCAGAGGGGATGCAGATGTACTCAATGGAAGTGTTTTATGGAAAGCAGTTGGTTCCCCTCTCCATTCCACAACTGCTTTCAGGATCGCTTCTTTTTAAATGGCAAAGGGTTGGTGCTTCTCAGACAAGGTGATTTTCTGGGGGCCCAAACTGCCTTTGGAAAAAAGCCCTGGGAATAACGCGGAAGGCCACTGCAGGGTCTCCTCAGTTCTCTTTCTTTCTTACCATCACCAACTGTTCCTTTTTCCAACAACTCTGTGTTTTGTGGCCCCACCCTCTCTGCCAGGACGGGGTCCCATGCGAAGCTTGGCCCTGGGTCCAGCAGGGGCATCCCTCACTACCCTGTCCCTCCATCTGCCCTCCTCTCCCACCTCTCCTGTAGGGGGGCTGCTGCTCTTGCTGCGGGGACAGTTGGAAACAGGTCAGGAAGTTGAAGGGAGAAACATACACTTTTATTTGAAAGTTTTATATGAAAAAAAATTTGCATTGCCAAAACTAGGAATAAAGCCTTAGCAGGTAAACCTTTGAGAGACAGTGAAAGCAAAACCTAAAATTTCAATGGTGAATTTTTCTGAAAAAATTTTACAGAAACATATAAAATGACACACTTGTGTCTCTGTCTTGATAAGACAGAGTGATAGAAATGAAGAAGCGATCATCCAGATTTTCTTCCATGCTCAGTCATATAAACACGGTTCATTGGTGCGCTCTACTGGGGCCCCTAAACTAATGCCTATAGGAACCAGGCAGTTAACAGGATGAGAGCGAACTTCAGAGAAGGACGGAGGCTAGTCTACTCCAGCCAGTTCTTGCCAGCGGGTCATGGAACCATTGTTGCCAGCTGTGATTTTTCAACAGAAGCTTTAAAATTCAATTTGTGTGTATGTATGAAAATGTGTATATGAAATCTGTCAGTTTTTAAATGTTGGCTTAATGTTTTCAAAAGCAGACCAAACAAAACTTCTATTTCACCTCTATTCTAGATTTAGAGAATCTATTCAGAATAAAGGGGATAAGAGTCAAATCAGTTAAGTAATAAGTACTTATGTTTACGTTTTCCTGAGTACAGTAGAAAACATTGCCTCTGGTCCAAATGCAGTTATAATCTCCATATATATATATGCTAGCAATTCACAATTTAAGTTCTCTTTCATATAATTTGTATGGTTCAATCTCCTTTATCCTGCATTCCCCCCCCCCTTTAAAGATNATAAAGGGGATAAGAGTCAAATCAGTTAAGTAATAAGTACTTATGTTTACGTTTTCCTGAGTACAGTAGAAAACATTGCCTCTGGTCCAAATGCAGTTATAATCTCCATATATATATATGCTAGCAATTCACAATTTAAGTTCTCTTTCATATAATTTGTATGGTTCAATCTCCTTTATCCTGCATTCCCCCCCTTTTAAAGATTTTTTATTTATTTATTTATTTATTTATTTATTTATTTATTTATTTGACAGAGAAACAGCCAGCGAGAGAGGGAACACAGCAGGGGAGTGGGAGAGGAAGAAGCAGACTTCTCCTGGAAGAGCCTGATGCGGAGCTCGATCCCAGAACTCTGGGATCATGCCCTGAGCCAAAGGCAGATGCTTAACGACTGAGCCACCCAGGCGCCCCTGCATCCCCTTTTTTCAATAGACCCAATTATTTATTATTTTTTAAGATTTTTATTTATTTATTGGAGAGAGACAGAGATAGCAAGAGTGAGCAGGAGCAGGGAGGAGAGGGAGAAGCAGGCTCCCTGCTGAGTAGGGAGCCCAACGTGGGGCTCAATCCCAGGACCCTGGGATCATGACCCGAACCGAAGGCAGACATTTAACCAACTGAGCCACCCAGGTGCCCCAAGACCCACTTATTTATTTAAGAGAGAGAGAGAGAGCACGTGCACAGTGGGGGGGGCGGGGAGCAGAGGGAGAGGGAGAGAAGCAGACTCCCCGCTGAGCACAGAGCCCCAAGCAGGGCTCAATCCCATGACCCCAAGACCCCAAGACCATGACCTGAGCCGAAATCAAGAGTCAGAGGCTTAACTGACCGAGTCACCAGGCACCCCTATCCTGCATCCCTTTCTCAGTGTCAGATTGAAGTTTTGGTCTTCAGCATCCACAGGGCTGACTTTGTTGCTTACCAAACCCCTAACCCAGAGGTCAAGTCTGTCTTTCTTGTAGGAACATGCACACGTGCATCACTGTAGCAGGCTGGGGGGGGGGCAGATGAATAATAGGGGCTTTCCTCCGACCTCTACCTGGGGATTTTCTAAGATACTGTTCCTTTTCTGAAAAAGGAAACACAGCTCAAAGCTGCTGTATGGAAGGATCTCATCCTCCATGTGGCAAATTACTAATATTCCCGATCAAATGAGGTTCCATCCTTCTTGAAGATCAGGAACTTCAACCTATGCCCCTCTCTTGCAGAAAATTGGAAATTCCTACCTGAAGAGATTGAACTTCCTGCCCCAAAATGCCGCCAGCACCTCACTCCTTCCAGCTCCACCTTGGGAGGCAGCACGCCCTCTTCCCACTGGAGGCTTAGGAGCCAGCACCCCCACTCACCTTCTGAGGAGGGAAGGGCCACACAGGCAGCCAAGGCCATGAGAGCAAGTCCCGTCTGCTGCATCCCCACCTGCCTGTCTCAGCAGCGCAGGCCGGGCCGCACTGCAGGTGAGGCTGGACGATCAGGAAATGAGGCTGGAGGTGGCTTTGGGAACGGAGAGTGTGGAGGAAAAGGAAGCCAGGAAGCCCCGCCCCGGGAGGTGCTGGGGTACCTATTTCTCATGTTTCTTTCCTTGAGTCCAGGTTCTTTCTTCTTCCTCTTCTTCTTTTTTTTCTTTAATATTTTATTTATTTGAGAGAAAGAGAGCACACAGAGGCAGAGGGTGAAGGAGAAGCAGACGCCCCACTGAGCAGGGAGCCCAACGTGGGGGTTGATCCCAAGACCCCGGGATCATGACCTGAGCCGAAGGCAGGCGCTTAACCGACCAAACCACCCAGGTGTCCTGAGACCAGGTTCTTTCTTAAGACCAGACCCATCTGGTCTGGCAAGGTCAGCGGTGTCAGACACTGGGGGGTGGGATGAGGGGGTGTCTGGCAATGTCAGCGGGGATCTGGCATTTGGTGGGGTCATTTTGAGTTGGGGGTGTACATCAGAATCACTTGGGAACCATTAAAAAATAGTGATCTCCTTGAATTCCTCCACAAACCTATAAATCAGGATTTGGAGCAGGGGACCAGTAATCTGAATTCTTTTGAAACTCCACAGGTGATTCTTATGGACACCTCTACTGAGAACCATTGCTTAAATGAATCAGAGATTTTTAAGTAGCTTGGTGAAACTAAGAGTTTCTGGTTTCGGGGACAAGGGTGACAAGTCATAAAAAAAAAAAATTATCTGGTGGAAAGATATGGAAAAATCCAAACCCACTCTGGTCTTGGTTTACAGCCAAATTGTTTCCAGTGAAGCTGTTAGTTTATTTAGGAGGAAAGTAAGACAGGTAGAAAGGCTTCTTCCCTCTAGGCTTGCCTGGTAGAAAAGAGAGGCCCAGAGCAGGTGTGAGCAGGAATAAGGATGTGTGGGTTCTAGTTCAGCTTTGCTGCTAATCAGCTTTGAGAATGGGACCATAAGGTAGGGTGAGGATAATTGGATTCCAATCCTGTTTTTTTTTTTTTTTTTACTAACTGGTTGCATAACCTCAGAGAATGTCTTTACTTTTCTGTAAATAAGGAGTCGGGCTGGACAGTCTCCAAGATCCTGCCATACTTCCTCTATAATTGCCCTGTTTCATGCAGTAGCCTTTGTCCATATGTGGCCCTTGGGCATTTGAAATTCAGATGCACTATGAGCACAAAATACACACCAGATTCCAAAGACTTAGTACAAAAAGTGTAAAATGTTTCATTAATAATTTTCATATTGATTACATGCTGAAATATAATTGGGTATGAATGTATTTGGATATAGTGAGTTGAATAAAATACTGTTAAAATTAACTTCACTTGTTTCTTTTTACTTTTTTCATATGACTACACAGAAAATTTTAAGTTACATATGTAGCTTAAATTATATTTGCATTGGGCAGTTGCTTTGCAAGGTCAAGAGCTCGAGGTCAGAATTGTCCGCCAGCTGTCAAGCTGTGGTACTTTTTTTTTTTTTTAAATCACACTTTTTTTTTTTAAATATTTTTTTTAAAGATTTTTTATTTATTTATTTGACAGAGATAGAGACAGCCAGCGAGAGAGGGAACACAAGCAAGGGGGAGTGGGAGAGGAAGAAGCAGGCTCACAGCAGAGGAGCCTGATGTGGGGCTCGATCCCATAACGCCGGGATCACGCCCTGAGCCGAAGGCAGACGCTTAACCGCTGTGCCACCCAGGCGCCCCAAGTTGTGGTACTTAAACAAGCTCCGATTTCACTATCAAGAACAGCCATAAAAGAGCATGAAGTCTTGCCATTTGCAACGACATGGATGGATCCAGAGGGTATAATGCTAAATGAAGTAAGTCAGTCAGGGAAAGACAAATACTGTATGATTTCACTCATGTGTAGACTTTAAGAAATGAACCAAACAAAGAAAATAAGAGACAAACAGAAAACCAGACTCTCAAAATAGAGAGAACGAACTAGTGGTTACCAAAGGGGAGGTGGGTAAGGAGATGGGTAAAATAGGTGATGAGGACTAAGAGCACGCTTATCATGATGAGCGCTTAGAGTAATGTACAGAATTCTTGAAACATTCTGTACACCTGAGACAAATATAACACTGAAGGCTAATTATACTTCAATTTTTAAAAATAAATAAAAATTTTAAAAAAGAAAGAGAAGCAAATTAAAAAGAAAAAGGACTGGAGTTATATAATAAACTAGGAAGTGGGAGCTTTGGAGTACGTGGGTCTAGGCAAAGATGGCAGCCTGAATGAAGACCCAGTCAGGCCGAGCAGCAGTTCCAGACTCTGCCACAAAGCAAAGGGACCCTAGAACAGGTCAGTCATAGCGCACAGAGAACCCGTGGGGGTGACCTGCTTCTCCTCAGTAGAAAAAATCCTCTGCTCAGATAAAAGGAAGGGTGACTATTGGATAACCCAGAGGGAATTTTAATCCAACAGGAGGGGTGGGTTCCATTTTTAATCCAACAGGAAGGCTGGGCTCCATTTTAATCCAACAGCAAGGCTGGTACTTACACTCTTGTGTTCTTCTTTGCTTCTGTATTTGACGGGACAGTTTCCATTTCACCGTGTGTCTGCTGTTCTGGTAGGGAATGTCACCAGGGGCCTGCCAGGAAGAAGCCATAGGGACAGAATGCAAATACTTGGACAACACTGGGGCTCCTCCTTGAGTTGTCTCAGGTGGTTAGCATTTTCCCTCTCCTTCCCACTTCTTCCCAGGGGCCACGGCAATGAGACGATGGTATGGCAGACAGGCAGCACTCCTGGAATTACCACCACTGGAACGACAGCCTTTGGGGCAAGGCCGTTATGTCAGCTGTTGCTAAAAGTTAAGCCTGACACCCACCAGCAGGAGCCAATAAGCCACGGAAAGCCCTATGCTGTATTGTCATGTAACAAGAAGGAGAGGAAGGCTGGGCAGATCAGTGTGATTGGAGTGAGGGCAGATGGAAGGACAGAATTTTTGCCTGGGGAGCACGTGGTGCAAGCTAGAATTATGGGGTATGTGTGTCTGTTTATGACAGGATGTTCACTAGGCAGACACAGACCAGAATGAACTGGGAAGGAGCCTAAAAAGAGAGATCAGAGGCACCTGGGTGGCTCAGTTAAGTGTCTGCCTTCAGCTCAGGCCATGATCTTGGGGTCCGGGGATAGAGTCCCACATCTGGCTTCCTGCTCAGCAGAGAGTCTGCTTCTCCCTCTCTGCCTGCCAGTTCCCCCTGCTCGTGCTCTCCCTTTCTCATGCGATCTCTCTCTCTCTTTCTCAAATAAATAAATAAATAAAGATATTTAAAAAAAGTGAGATCAGAACAACTTTGATTATTCAAATATATTTTTTAAAGATTTTATTTATTTATTTCACAGAGATAGAGACAGCCAGCAAGAGAGGGAACACAAGCAGGGGGAGTGGGAGAGGAAGAAGCAGGCTCATAGCGGAGGAGCCTGATGTGGGGCTCGATCCCAGAACGTTGGGATCACGCCCTGAGCCGAAGGCAGACGCTTAACCGCTGCACCACCCAGGCGCCCCTGATTATACAGATATTTTTATCTGGGCTTGGAGCTTCTACAAAACCAAATGAGGAGAAGCCTGGGAAATGTGTGCCTTTAGGACCTACGGGGTAGTTGGAGGGTAGAGCCATAGAAGGAAGCAGTTTGAGGACAACCTGAAACTATGGTTTTGTGTTTTCCATTGTGAAACGTCCCTGGGTAAGGATGCCAGGATGCAAACTTAAAAAAAAAGTTTCTTTTAAATTTTACCAGGACGAGGCAAATCGTTTTACCTTAAAGAAAAGTATAAACCTCAGACTTTCATAAAAATACTTGATACCATCCATGCTCTAGGTAAAATGGCCAGTGGATTAGGAAGTTGAAGGAGATTTCTAAACAGTAGCTTTCACAAAATAAAATTAAGCCAGTGAACTTCCTTTGAAGATTTGTCTTGAAAATAAGTAGATAGATGAACTACTTTGAAAATGATGTCAGGGGTGTCTGGGTGGCTCAGCTGGTTAAGCGTCTGCCTTCAGCTCAGGTCATGATCCCAGGGTCCTGGGATGGAGTCCTGTGTGGGCTCCCTGCTCAGTGGGGAGCCTGCTTCTGCCTCTCCCTCTGCCTGCCACTCCCCCTGCGTATGCTGTCAAATAAATAAATAAAATCTTAAAAAAAAAAAAAGAGAAAATGATGTCAACATGTACGTCTTTTCTTAGAAGAATTTACAATTTAATGGACTCCCTCCCATGAATCTTCTGGTGTTGAGAAAAACCACCTTTTAATATGTGTGCTATTTGAGCTTTGATTTGTAGATAATGGATTTGATGAAACAGGGCAGAGCCAAACAGGGATCTCATATTAAAAACTGGGCTCCATGTACTTCATGGCAGGCTCTGAATTACAATGTCTAGTGATTATGTGCTACCTTTTCTGACTTCAAAATGATATTAGGTCCATTGTAGAAAATTTGGAGCATGTAAAAAAGTATAAGGAAGAAAAATGTTTATATATCTAGAATTAAGCTTTCTTAACCTGTTGGTGCATATCCTTCCAGTCTTCTTTCTATGAAGATCTAGTCATTCATACATTAAGTAAACCTTTACTGGGGATCGCCTAGGTGCAAGATGTTGTGTTAGACAGATGGCGAGCCAAGGGGTTACAGTCCCTTGTGCAGGGAGGACCAGACTATTAAGCACACCAAAACAGTAGTCTGCTAAGTGCCAGTACAGGCAAGTGCTTAGGGCACTCAGAGCAGGGACGTTTCACCCAGCCTGGAAGTGAACCAGCTTGAAAAGATGCTTTTTTTTTTTTTTTTTTTTTTTTTTAAGTAGTCTGCATGCCCAGGATGGAACCCAATGCAGGGCTTGAACTCATAGTCCTGAGATCAAGACCTAAGCTGAGATCAAGAGTCTGACACTCAACTGACTGAGCCACCCAGGCTTTTTAACTGTTGTGTAGTTGAGTATAATACAGAGGTATTACATTTTATTGAACCCACCTCTTAATATTGAACTTTAAGATTGTGGATTTTTTTTTCTCTATCATCAATAATTCTCAATCAGATCACTTCTATAATTCAAACCTTTATGCCGATTCTTCAGAATAAATTTTGAAAAGCAAAATTGTATAGTTAAAGGCTAGAGGTATTTGAAAGGCTTTCGATACAGACTCCGGCTAAGCTGAAACTTTTACCCACGCGTTTTTCTCCAATACTTTGTACAGTTTTCCAGCGTCCTGCAATGATGTTTCTAATTATATGAAGCAAATTATGTGCTTTAAAATGGTTCTGGAGAGCACATGGCGGGGTGCTTCTGTCCTCTGATCGCTTTCCCAAATCGGGATTTAAAGACTTTCTTGTGCGAGGCCTATGATGCCCTCAGTGCATCTTGTGTAAATAGGAAAAGGTGTCCCTCTCTGGGTGGACCCACGGCGTGACAGAAGGTACTTGCAGAAACAAAAGCTCGTCAGCTAAGTGTCTGCCTTCGGCTCAGGTCATGATGGTTTGGGTCATGATCTCAGTGTCCTGGGCTCCAGCCCCACATCAGGCTCCCTACTCAGTGGGGAGTCTGCTTCTCTCTCTCCTTCTGCCCCCCTCTACTTGTGCTCTCTCTCTCTCAAATAAATAAATAAAATCTAAAAAAAAAAAAAAGCAGAAGCTCCTTTTCTCTATTAAAGAAGGGAGGAAGATGTGTCCCTTCCTCTCGGAAAATGGAACCAGAGTGTATGACTTGGCAAGCAAAGCCCAGCCTGTATTTTCACCCCCCAGTCCTTTCTTAGCAGGTTGCCTTCCACAGTGCACAAACTGCACAACTGTCCAAAGCAACCCTGATTTTCCCGTTTCTTCTCTGATATCGTTCCCCTTGCCTAGAACAAGCATCTTCTCCCATTCTCTCATCTCACCTAGAAAACTCCTACTCATTCTTCAAGGCACAGCTCCAATGTCACTCTGTGCATCTTCCTGCCCTCCTTGTTTGCTTTCTTACCCCTAATCTTCCAGGCTGCACCTTGAGAGCAGGAAAGTTCCAGTTAGCTTTGCCTCCCCCAAGTGCAGCTCAGGCCAGACACATATAAGGTTTTTCACTCACGTTTGTGAAAGAAGGCCTGTTTATCACTGTTACTGTACTCAACACCTTAGGTTTTTATAAACTTCTGTTCTGACTTAAAAGGAAAGTTCCTTGTAAAATATTTATATTGATATAAAATATTTTTATTCATATTAATATACAATTATATATGTAACAATATATTATATGAAAATATAAAAATCATTCATAACTAAGTGGTATATCAAATATGATTCCTCTTTAACATTTTGATGTATATCTTTTCAGATATTTTTGTCTGTGAGTATATTTTATTATTTTTTTTTGAAGATTTTATTTATTTATTCGACAGAGATAGAGACAGCCAGTGAGAGAGGGAACACAAGCAGGGGGAGTGGGAGAGGAAGAAGCAGGCTCATAGCGGGGGAGCCTGATGTGGGGCTCGATCCCATAA
>NC_048220.1:113693320-113741064 GCF_002007445.2 Ailuropoda melanoleuca | reverse complement strand
TATATATATATATATATATATATATATATATATTCTACTGTAACCAAAATAGGAGATTCGAGACACCAATGCATAAATCCAGAAGATATAAATGCTTGGGAGAATTTAATATATAATAAAGTTAGCGTATTACATCAGGGAAAACTGGATTATTCAGTGAATGTTTTGAAACAACTGGTTAACCATGTGGGAAAAAATTAAGTTGAAGCTTTAAATTTCAGATGTCTTAAATATCTAATGTAAAGAATTAAAATATAGAAGTAGCCAAAGGAAATATGGAAGTTTTTTTTTTTTTTAAGTTTTGGGGCAGGGAAGGACTTTATAAGCATAAAACAAGACTCAGAAACCAAAATGAAAAGAATGAAAAATTTGACTGGACAAAAAAGGTAAATTCCATAATGGAAAAATAAAACTCAATAAAAGACAAATGGCAAAAGGTTGTGTGTGGGCGGGGGCACCTGGCTGGCTCAGTCCGAAGAGCACGGAACTCTTGATCCTGAGTTTGAGCCCCACATTGGGTGTAGAGATTACTTAAATGAATAAATAAATAAAAATCTTAAAAAAAAAAGTGTGTGGGAAAGAGGACATTTGAAGACAATAGACAACAGACAAAGGGCTGTTATATAAAGAGATCTCGTATATCAATAAGGAAGAGGCCAGTGACTCAATGGGAAAATGGGCTATGGATATGAACATGTTGTTCCCAGAAATAAAAAGTCTTATACACATTTTCTTAATGCTTGACATTATTCAAAATTACTTAAACACCAATAAAAAACAAAATGAGACATGTTTTTCACCTGCCAGCCTGGCAAAGAGCAAAGTGTTTCATATTACACNAGTGAGTGTGTGTGTGTGTGTGTGTGATATTTCAGAAATCCATATGCTTTAGAAACAAGACAGAACAACTTCCAGCTGACCTGGCTTCTAGAAGAGCCAAGCCAGGCTGTGGTTTCATGATTTACACTCTGCAGCTAATCAAATGTGTGATAGGGTTGGGCATCAGATATGCCAAAGTAAACAGGGAAGAAAAAATGTAGGACTAATCAGTGGGAACAGAGTTTGAACCTAGAGCCAAAGTAGGGAATTTCCCTTGGGCTGAATTTCTTATTCCTGGTTAACATTTTAGTTTCCTTTTGAGACTTAAACGTGTCACTGTTTCCTTTAGAATTCATGCTTTCCAGATATATAAATAATCCAAATTCATTCCAATATCATTGCTATCAGTTTTATACTGAGTATACCGAGGCACAGAAGTTAGGTGCCTTGACTAGATTGGTCAATAAACTGGGAATGGTAGAGCAGAACACTACCTCCATCTAATAAAAACAGAAACAATGCTCCCACGAAAATCTTAAAAAGGAGAGCAGTGGTGGGTAACTAGCCTTTCTGGATGTTAAAACACACTGTGTGTGTGTGTGTGTGTGTGTGTGTGTGTATACATATACATACATATACATATATACTATATACTATATATATATATATATATATATATATATATTCTACTGTAACCAAAATAGGAGATTCGAGACACCAATGCATAAATCCAGAAGATATAAATGCTTGGGAGAATTTAATATATAATAAAGTTAGCGTATTACATCAGGGAAAACTGGATTATTCAGTGAATGTTTTGAAACAACTGGTTAACCATGTGGGAAAAAATTAAGTTGAAGCTTTAAATTTCAGATGTCTTAAATATCTAATGTAAAGAATTAAAATATAGAAGTAGCCAAAGGAAATATGGAAGTTTTTTTTTTTTTTAAGTTTTGGGGCAGGGAAGGACTTTATAAGCATAAAACAAGACTCAGAAACCAAAATGAAAAGAATGAAAAATTTGACTGGACAAAAAAGGTAAATTCCATAATGGAAAAATAAAACTCAATAAAAGACAAATGGCAAAAGGTTGTGTGTGGGCGGGGGCACCTGGCTGGCTCAGTCCGAAGAGCACGGAACTCTTGATCCTGAGTTTGAGCCCCACATTGGGTGTAGAGATTACTTAAATGAATAAATAAATAAAAATCTTAAAAAAAAAAGTGTGTGGGAAAGAGGACATTTGAAGACAATAGACAACAGACAAAGGGCTGTTATATAAAGAGATCTCGTATATCAATAAGGAAGAGGCCAGTGACTCAATGGGAAAATGGGCTATGGATATGAACATGTTGTTCCCAGAAATAAAAAGTCTTATACACATTTTCTTAATGCTTGACATTATTCAAAATTACTTAAACACCAATAAAAAACAAAATGAGACATGTTTTTCACCTGCCAGCCTGGCAAAGAGCAAAGTGTTTCATATTACACAGTGTTAGCAAGTATTGACTATATGTAGGTCGTAGGAGCATAAACTGATGCACAGTCTTAGGACATTAATTTGGCCAAAACTGTCAATTTAAAATGGAGATATCCTTGGATTTAAGAGTTTCACTACATACATACACACAACACACAGATTCATGCACATGCTTATATATACATAGATTTCTGGAACGACGAAGCACAAGTTCTTATTAGTGGTTGCCTCTGCAAAGGGTAAAGGTCTGGGGTGGTAGACAAATCTCCTTTTCATTTTATATACTTTTATATTGTTTGAATTTTTACTAAGTACCTTAGTTTTCTATTGCGGAATAACAAATGAGCACAAGCTTAGTGACTTAAAACAACATCTGTTTCTCTATCAGCTCACAGTTTCCATGGGTCAGGGGTCAAGTGTGACCTAACCAGACCGTCTGACCAGGATCTCACAAGGCTGCAAAGTGTCAGCCAGGGCCACAGTCTCATCTGAGGCTCAGGCTCCTCTCCAAGCCCACGGGGTAGTTGGCATTCATTTCCTTGCAGTTGTTGAACTCATGATGGCTTCTTCTTCAGGGTCAGCAGGAGACTCTCTGATCTCCAGATTCTCTTTTAAAGAGCTCACCTGATTAGACCAGGCCCACCCAGGACAATCGCATCTTTGATTCACTTAAAGTCAACTTTAAGGACTTTAATTACATCTGCAAAATTCGTTCATCGTTGCCACATTCTATTGGTTAGAAGCAAATCACAGGTCCTGCCTGCACTCAAGACAAAGGCATTATACAGTAGCGTGGGTATCAGGAAGCGCAAGGCCCCAGGCTCTTCTTAGAATTCTGCCTACCAGACCAATATGACCAACTATAAAACCATCGTCAGCACCACAATAATACCCAACACTTAAGTAGGGCTTATTTCGTAGTAGGCACTGTTTCACACATTTTCCATGTATTAGGTCACTTAATGGTCAGGACAATCCTATTAAGTAGGAACTCTTCCTCTTTTACAGATAAGGAAAGAGAGGCACAAATTTAAATCGTTTGCCCAGGGTCATAGAGTTTATAAGTGATGGAGCTAGCAATGCAAGCCAGGCAGCCTGTGTTCAGGGTTCTGTTGGCAAACACAGACAGTGGTAAAAAAGGGTTTCATGTTCTGATACCTGAGGCTAAATAACAAATATGCCAACATTTGTAGCTTAAACTACCACAGCATTTGATTTGCTCATGAGTCTGCTTTTCAGGCAGGGGATGGCTCACACCTGATCCACTCAGCATCACCCAAGTGGTTCAAGGCTAGAAGTTAGAATCGTCTGGAGGGGCTCACTCAGCCCTGCACGGGCAGTTGATGCTGGCTGTTGGCTGGGAACCTTAGTTGTTCCTACATGGGCTTCTCCATGTGATGAGTTTGCCTTCCTCACAGCATGGTGGTGGGTTTCCAAGGGCAAGCACCCCATGAGTGAGAGAGCAAGCCAGGTGGAAGCTGTATTGCCCTTTATGACCTATCTTGGAATGTATACAGGTTCACTTCTACTGTATTCTGTTAATCAGGATAGTCAAAAAGTCCTACCCAGGTTGAAGGGCAGGGGAAATAGACTTCGCCTCTCAGTGGTGACTGGCAAGTTTCTATGGGAACATGAGGACCCACAATATTGCTGTCAGTCTTCCACAAAAGATTGATCAATTGATTCCTCTATCTCAGAGCTAGTCTGTACTCAAACCATCCCAATAATTTAGCTATTCTTTTCTTCCAAAGCATCAAGAAAAAGGCCCCAAAATCTTAAATAATAAAACAGTAATGTTTTTATACTCCTAGATCACCTATTCCCCTTACATTTCCCTTAGGGTGGAGAACAAATGAAATTTTAAGCTCCTATCAGGTCTTTGCTGCTGGCTTTGAACCTGAATAATTATGTTTTCTTTCCTTTGGCTGAAATTTCAGGGAAGATGCCTGAGGTAGGACTATCTAAGACATGTCAGCTCTTACCTTCTAAGAAAATAGGGAAGGATAAAATAAATATAACCATCCAGTCATTCATTTATTCAATAGAATGTTTGAGTTTCCACCTTGCACTGAGAAGAGCCCTAGGGAAAGAGTAAGAGATGCCGACAATGACTCTGCCCTCAAGAAACCCATGCTGGTGGAAGAAGAGAGAAAGAGAAACAACATTAGTTCCTATGGGAGGGTCCATCCTTCTCTGTTCCTCAGGGTGAGTCCTTTGTTTCTCTCTCAAGTGGGCAAAATCAAGACAACCACCCTTACAGGTCTCCAGCTGGGTCTTTGTCTTATCTGGGACCGAGGCTTCCCAGCACCCGAGCCCTCAGAAAGAAGGCTGCCATTGCATTCAAGTTAGCAAGGAAAATCCTAAACCCAAGGCACCCCGGGGTGCTGGGATGAACTCTTAGGGGTGTTGTGGGATATTCTAAATTATCGAGGAAAACAACAGGATCTGTTGGACAACCCCAGCTACTACTGTTAAGTCATTTATCTCACTAAATAACTGGAGCTGTTTGATATTTCTTTTGGCCGAGTGGTATGGTGAAAAACTGACATTAAAAACACCAACCATAGGGGCGCCTGGGTGGCACAGCGGTTAAGCGTCTGCCTTCGGCTCAGGGCGTGATCCCAGCGTTATGGGATCGAGCCCCACATCAGGCTCCTCTACTGTGAGCCTGCTTCTTCTTCTCCCACTCCCCCTGCTTGTGTTCCCTCTCTCGCTGGCTATCTCTATCTCTGCCAAATAAATAAATAAAATCTTTAAAAAAAAAAAAAGAACACCAACCATAAGCCAAGAAAGTTTGGTAACCTCTAGAGTAACTCACCCATCAATTTTCCTGGTGCTTCCTCACATTTCTCTTCAGAGTTGAATGGCCCTGTTTGAGCCATTCTTTCTCTGGGACAAGGCCTTATCCCCTGAGCCTACTGCAGGGACTTCTCCCTGGGCCTTCAGAGGGATCCTTAGGGGGGGACATCATTTCCTATCTCTTCTTGCTTCTGTCTCCCTTTTGGTAGCCTTCTCCCTGTAGCATGTCTTCACCCCATGCTCTGCTCTGGCACCTCCCTATGGAAATAATCACACCTCGATCCTCACAGGCGCCTTGGGGTGACATGCAGATTTGTATCCCTGTCCTTGCCTCCTCTGCCCAGGTATTGCTACTCAGCAAATGGTAAGGGTGGGGAAGAAAGGTAAGGGCCATAGTTGGTTCAGCACCCCAAGATTAATTCCCCTTTGAACTGCTGGTGAGATGAGAAGGTCCTATCCCTTTCATTAACATATCTTTGCACTGGTTGCTCCCTAACCAACATCCTGGAGCTACTATTCCAAGATATCACTTGCCTCAACTGAGCATTTTACTTTAACTGATCATAAGTGGTAAATGCCCAAGTGTGTCCTAATTTGTTTTTTTTTTTAGATTTATTTATTTTAGAGAGAGAGAGAGAACGCACAGGGGGAGGGGCAAAGGGAGAGAGAGAGAGAGAGAATCTCTAGCAGACTCTCCGCTGAGCAAGGAGCCCAACACAGGACTCTATCTCAGGACTCTGGGATCATGACCTGAGCCAAAGGCAGATGCTTAACCAACTGAGCCACCCAGGCACCCAGAACATTAATTTTTAAAACAAGGCATGCTGCAGAATAGGAACACATTACTGGCCAACTGATCCCGTGTTGTATGAGGGCAAATACTGTATTCATTTTCACCCAAATGAACTATGGATGTTTAACTGGCCAAGGACTTCAAGAATTTAAACCTGTTTTTTTTTCATGGAGAATAGAGAAAGAGTTTGTACAAAAATTCAACAGTTCTACATGGAGAAAATAGATGACAAATAGAACCATAGTGTCAATATCAAAGGAAAAAAGAACAAACTTAACTGTGGCAAGGCAAGTTGGAGGCTATCTCCCCAGAACTGAAGGAGCCCCAGCATTATTGGGACAATGAGCTGGGATTATAGAAGGCGCAGGAAGAGAGTCTTGGAAGATATCTGGCCTATTCCTCTTCGGCCCAGAAAGGACATGTGACTTGCCCAAAGACATCAGAGCTAGATTCCAGTCCAGTGCACAGGATTCAAGAGAGCAGTCTTAAGTATGTGAGAGGTGTCCCGCCAGCTCGTATTAAACAAAATCACCAGCAACAAAACAACAATTAAAAATCTCTAGGGGTAAGCAGAAGAATGGCCCCCAAAGATCTCCATGTCTTAATCCCTGGCACCTGTGAATAGATTACCCTACTTGGCAAAAGGGGCTTCGCAAATGTGATAAAGAATTTGAGATGGAGAACTTGACCTGGATTTTCAGCTGGGCTCAAGCTAATCACATGCGTCCATAAGTCAGAGAATCTTCCCAGCTGCGGCCCGAGAGAGAGGTGACAATGGAAAGAGGATCAGAAAGACACATGTGAAGAAGAAAACTGACCTACCATTGCTGGCTTTGAAGACGGAATAAGAGGGCCACTAGCCGAGGGGTGTAGGCAGCCATCTAGAAGTTGAAGGAGCCAAGGAAATAGATTCTTCCCTAGGAACTCAGATGGAACACATCCCTGCTGATGCCTTGATTTTAACCCAGTGAGACCTGTTTTGGATTTCTGACATAACGAACTGTAAGATAGTACACTTATCTTGTTTTAAACCACTAAAATCATGGTAATTTGTTCTAGCAGCAAAAGAAGAGTAATTCGGGACACACAGGCATGCACCCTATAACCCCTAAGCAGGCCAAGTAGACAGGCTTCCCATCTCTCTTCCATTCCTCATTCTCACTCTTCTGTAATATTTTTACCCTTTCAAAGATTCCCCTGACGTTTATTTTAATCCCATCTCCCTTGGATCGATAGGTGAAGATGGGAGCAGAGAGCTTACAGAGTGATTGGCTCTGGGTCTCACACCTGAGGAATGGCAGAGACCTTTCCAGAAGGATTGGCCTGGGCTCTATGCCACCCTTCAGGAAGCCAGACTGACAAAGAACAGTCCTGTGCCAATCTGTTCAGCATCTAGAGAAACACCAGAGTCTCTGCTGGCCAGGAGGCCAGGCCTAACAGAGAGACGATTGTTACAGACTCTGGACATACAGCCGTGGCAGTCCAGGAAGCTGGAAGGGTAGTATTTACACACGGTTCTCCAAGAAGAGCAGGGCCTCTAGAGCACACAATGAGGTCCTTATAACAGGGTCACTCATGAATACTCTAAAAAGCTCCAAGCATTCCCTGTGGGTGTGTACAAAAGCTGAGGGTAGTGAGGTATGACCGGTGTCATTTAGATATGTCACACCTGCATGCGGTCTGTTATGTAACCACTATCCCACATTTTATACTTTAGTTAGCACCACTCAGGTATCCCAGGAAAATTTTCTCTCTGCCTTCCACATTATGTGCGTGGCGCCAATGTTGCTGACCTGGGGACCTGGGCGATGCTTGAATTAAGGCAAATGAATATTGAGAGAGGGTGTGTGAATTCAGATGGGTGCTTTCTTTGAAAGCTCACACAGAGTACTGAGGGGCATCAGAATGGGGATAAGAGCTTGAATTTGACATTCCCCTCCTGGTGCCAGACGTCGAAGCAACGTTACTTAGCACTGCTGGGTATGTAAGCCAAAGAACTGCTTGCAAGGTCAGGCAAAGGGTAAAATGCCTCAGAAACACTTTAATTAGTGTCATTATTTCTGGGAAGTAAAGAAATGCCAAGGGGACACATGTGGCAATGCCATAGATTAATGCAAAGTAATTGAGGAGATTGAATATCAATATGAATTTCTCAGATCAGTGGAATGCTGTGAGCTTCCTGGATTGGGGCTGGATCTAATAGGGGCAGATATTCTGAGGCTTGTCTTGTCTGGTACAATATTTGAAAAAAAATTGTTCAGCAGTAAGTAAAGTATTATTAAATACGCAGTTGAAGTTAGGTAGCAGGCCAAATCAACGGGGTTTTGTAACAAATTTAAAGACGCATGGCCTCAAGCAGAATTGGGGAAAGCAGACTATGTGGATTATTCTGGGTTGGCTAATTGGATAGTACATGAGGACAGCTGGGCACCGGAGTGTCGAAACAGTAAACAGTAACCTCTAGCACTGCATAGATAGGACAGGAACAGAGTTAAATGTACCTAGCACAGGACTGGACGGAACTGGCAGCAAAGGAAGGTTGGGAAAAATTAAAGATATGGATAAGGCAAAGAGTTGGCTCAAGGAAGAGGAGGGAAGGGAATGAAGTTAAAGAAACAGGATGGGGGGGCGCCTGGGTGGCACAGCGGTTAAGCGTCTGCCTTTGGCTCAGGGCGTGATCCCGGCGTTGTGGGATCGAGCCCCACATCAGGCTCCTCCGCTATAAGCCTGTTTCTTCCTCTCCCACTCCCCCTGCTTGTGTTCCCTCTCTCGCTGGCTGTCTCTATCTCTGTCGAATAAATAAATAAAATCTTAAAAAAAAAAAAAAAAGAAAAGAAACAGTATGGGTCTACTGTCATGGTTCTTCAAGTGTGGTTCCTGAACAGAAGTATCCTATTGCCAACCTAAAACTGTCAGGAGGCAATAATTAAGAAAGAATGTTTATTTGGGATCAAAGAATTGAAATTCGGGGTACACAAATTTGGGTAGTAACCCAAATAATGTCCCATTAGAGAGAAAAATCAGGTTTTTAAAGCAAAAAAGTAAAGTTTGTATAGATTGTTTACAAATAATTTTTTATTGGTGTTGAGGGCAGAAAGCTACTCTTGGACCAATGTAATTGGTTACTAAGGCTATTGTTAAGAAAGCCTCTGACTATAGCAAGTTGCAGGTGTTCAGCCTGAGTCCTTGGAATATTTTCAGTCTGGCCCAGTTCAAAAGCTCATGGTTCCACCAGCGAGGACGTGCAAAAGGGCCCCCTCCTTAATGGCCTCCCGCTTCATTTTAAAACCCCTTGACACAAATAACCCCATTTCCATTTCACCTTTCACAAGATCAAGTGGGAACTTGCTGGAAATGCAAATTCTTGGGACCTATGGGGTCAAAACTCTGGAGGTAGGTCTCAAGCAATCCCTGTTCTAACAAGTCTTACAGGTGATTCTGATGTATGTTAGAGAACCACTGGTCTAGAAAAAGTACACAACGTCTGAGATCTCAGCAACGAGCGGTGTCCCCTACAGAGATACAGAGGACTGTTGTACTGGTGCATGGCTCATGTGATGTGCTGATGAGTCAGTGGTTGAAGAAAGGAATATTCAGGTGAGTCATCTGATGATGGAGGGTAAAATCAAGGGTTGGAATAAAAGGAAAAAAGAGATCCAGGTGCTCATATCATCAAAGAAGGTAAAAGTGAGTCTTAGAGGGTAGCCTGTGAGGGTAAAGATTGAGAATGAGTAATATATTGGGTTATCAAATGAAGGAAACTGAGAACTATGGTGGATAAAAGGCTTAGCCATGACAGTAGTGAGCAAAGACCAGAATAGCCCCTATTTCCTCTCCTCTTTAGTTGGGAAAATGGGGAAAACTAAGTAATTGTCAAAAGAAAAAGGAGCCAGGGAGTGTCTGCCTGATTGGAGGTAGTGATGGTGGCTGCCTAAGTTGAAGAAAGGAGGTGAGGATGAGTAGAAAACAGTTTAAAGGTGGAAGTTCTTCTGAGTCGTTAGCATAACTAACATGCCTCAAGAAAACAGTAGATTGGAAGGTCAGATCAGTGGACCAGCCTCCATTAAGTGAATGGAGGACATCTAGTGGATGGAGAAAACACACACATGCAAACAAGATATCCAATTTTCAATATAATGTTGTACTGACAGAAACTTTTTCAATAAGATTAAAAAACAAAATGGTGGCATGGGAAGTTGGCTGTTATATTTCTTTTCTTTTTTTTTTTTTTTTAAAGATTTTACTTATTTATTTGACAGAGAAAAAGACAGCCAGTGAGAGAGGGAACACAAGCAGGGGGAGTGGAAGAGGAAGAAGCAGGCTCATAGCGGAGGAACCTGATGTGGGACTCAATCCCATAACGCCGGGATCACGCCCTGAGCTGAAGGCAGACGCTTAACCGCTGTGCCACCCAGGCACCCCGGCTGTTATATTTCTAAAGGTTACAACCACAGCTGTTATAGACCATTTAGAGGACAAGGAGCATTTCTGATGGCAGAGGAAGGAACAAGGATAAACCACACTTAAAATTTGTACTATTTAAGCAAGGAGTCACGATCAAAGTGAATTCCCTTCTAATACAAAAAGTTAGAGAACAGCCCCCAAAATGCCAGTGTGACATTCTTAAATAAGGCCCTATATTTTAATGGCATTCCTTTGTCCAATATGGAGAAAGAAAAAAAGTAGAGTTTCATCATTTAGTCAGAAAAAGTGATACAAGATATATGCTTTATTTCCATGGATTTCTGAAATTATATACTTAAAAAAAACTCTACCTTATTCAAATTTACCCCCACTATATAATATTTATTATACCAACCAAACTGACATAATCATTGCTCTTGAAAGATAACAGATTGTAAAATCTAATAGATTCTAAAACATAATAGATTGCAACCGACTGGTTAACAACAAAAAGAAAAACTAAAGAACATGAAACTTTACAACAATTTACAGAGCTCTGTTTAACCTAATAAATAAGAAAAATATGCTTTGGATAAGGCATTGCTTCAGCATTTCTCAGAGAATAAGGCACACAATCACTAGCATTACAAATCACAAATGTGTAAGAAAATCTAAAGACAGCAAATGCTACATAGGATACTGAAAAAAAAAACAGCAAGTGCCATTAGGACACTGACTTTTATATCAAAGTAACATTGAACTGTGAAAGTGTAAGATTTTACAGCAACTAAATTTTCCTTCTCTAATAAAGGTTAATCATTTTTAACAGATCAAGCTGCAAGAACAAAGGAAAAAGCAAATTTCCTAAAAATCCTTCATTTTGAAAAACATATGCTTTGTTTCTCAGTATCAGGCAGATATTTAAACATTATTTAACTGATGAATTTTAAAATAGTGTGTAAACAAATTGGCAGCAACTAAAACAATTTTAATGGCACATTCAAGATTTCACATTTGAAGTAACTGTTAAGTTCTTTTTTGTGTCAATTCAAATTCCATGGCTATAAGCCAAGTATCAATATTTTGTTAATTTTTAACAAATATTTTGTTAAACTTAGTTATGTTTTTCAGAACAGTTAAAACCTTAACACATGAGATTATTGGACAAAGAAACTAAAAAAAATAATACTTGAATAGGATGTTACCGCAGTCGACATATTACAATAATTACTTCCTAAAGTGATTCCTGAAACAATAATCTAGATCTTCTGTTAGTCACTATCTTTTATGGAGAGTAGAGTGATTTCTCACAAGGGCGCTGAAACAGATTCTGCCGGTAATCACAACTCACTAACATACCTGGCCAATCGAACTTCAGTCAGGATCAACATACATGAAATAGAGAAACGGGAGTGTTCACTATACATCTTATTCATGATTTCATTTATTTTGGCTGCTTCACTGTTCCAGTATTTCAGGAACACGTGGACACAAATGCTGACTTTTTACAAATTAGTCACCCCACGATTTGATCTGTTTTTCATCCTGAAATGGACTGCCTTAAACCCATACCTCCAGAAAACTTAACTGGATATCAATCTACCAGAGCTAGTAGTAAAGCCAGATAAACAGAAAAAAAAAAAATCTATCACGGAATAAATGAAACTCTAATATTGTACTAGAGGTTAGAGAAGAGAGAAGTAGAATTACAACAAATATCTAATTTTTTCTTAAAAAGTGTACATGCCTCCTGAGCAAGAGGATTCAGGAATTATAATAATTAATATAATATACTGTTAAAAATTCACTTGATAATGTCAGCCACCCTTAACTATCATCATCTGAACCATTTGCTTCTCTAAGACGCCCACACAATTACCTCAAACGTCAATATGGATTCCATGTTTTGACGACATCATTTGTCTGGTCCCTGTGAAATACATAACAAACGAACAGATGTGAGGTAAAGAGGAGGTGATGACGACATAAAGCCAGAATGGCAAAGGAGAAGTTTTTCCAAATGGGCATATCCACAGGCCGTGACGAATTCCATCTCGGATATGATGTGAGGTCCACGATATAAATAACATCCAGGGAAGAAAGCACCATGAGTCTTTGAGCTTGAAAAGGTGCATAGTAAACTTCAGGGTCACAACCACAACCGGTATGACGGTAGAGCAGTGAAGGAAAGGTCTTCGTGGAAGAGTCAAAGCAGCCTGCCGGGGAGAGCGGTGGTTATAGTATCATTTCCTTGTTGGAAAACAAAATTTGGTAAATGCTTCTTAATATTCTAAAACATTTTCTAGGAGTCTATTAGAAATACAATGGGGACATTTTCTAGGTCACATGTATTAAATCTGTTACACAGAAAGCAAAGAAGAGTGAGTGGGATATTCTCTGCATTAACAATGAAACCAAGGTCTCAAGGACATGGTGATTAATTTTTTAAAGTTTCCTATTATTTGCTTAGAAAAGTCACAATACAAATGTAATTTATACTCCAAATGTATGGTTTGCGTGTATTTGGAGTTTATCTGGGGCCTCTAAGCATTGAAAAAAATCTCACAACTGAATACAATATTCTATTAATAAGGGCATGAAAGGGAAATGTTTTTGTTGTAACCACTTTATATCTGCCTTGAATATTTTCAGAATGCACTTATGACAACCTTTAGAAAGATTATATTATTTTAAATAAGTGTTAAAAGTTGAGTTAAACTCCAGTAAAAATTTTAAACCGTTACAAAAAAATGTAATCAGTAACTAAACAAATGAAAATTTCAGGGTTAATCCCTGAATGATTCTTGAGTAAGGTTTTGTTCTCACATATTCTAAAGGTTAAGTTTCAATTAGATAATTTCTAAATAAAAAGGAAGCCAAGGACAGTGAAGGTTGCCTAAATCTGAGTCTCCCCACACATCCTCAAAAACATTACAGACAAGGGCAAATAAGACTATACCAAACCCCGCTCAGCACAGACAGAAGGCAGGGAGCACCTAAAACTTCAAATACTCTAAAGTATTAAAATACATAGCACATCAGCGCACTTTCTCTCACACTCCCAACACAAGCCAGGAAAGACGAGGGCACCTAAGACTGATCTAAAATTACCACTAGAAAGAGAAACACTGAAAAGGGTCCTGGTTGATGAGAGCACTGGCTACAAAGCAAGGATTTGAAAGCATGCATGATTCAAAGCTTTAAAAGGCATTGGTTCCGGGGGAGAAGATGGCAAAAAGGAAGGGAGAGGAATCATTTGGACACCGGGTGGTAAAGAGGAAAAGGGGGAGTAAAAAAAAAAAATTAGGTTCCCATTAAAAAAAAAAATAGAGGCATAACCTTCCCACCATTAAAATGCAAGGCACCCGTTAAAGAGACTGGACCTTGGCACCATGTGAAGTCACACGACCCTTAAACCAGTGTCTTTAACTCTCACCTACTGACTGAACATCCATCAAAGAGTTTACGCTACATTCCTCTCCCTTCTCCATATTCTTTTTTTTTTTTTTAAAGATTTTATTTATTCATTCGACAGAGAGAGAGAGACAGCCAGCGAGAGAGGGAACACAAGCAGGGGGAGTGGGAGAGGAAGAAGCAGGCTCCCAGCGGAGGAGCCCGATGTGGGGCTCGATCCCACAACACCGGGACCACGCCCTGAGCCGAAGGCAGACGCCCAACCGCTGTGCCACCCAGGCGCCCCAACCCTTCTCCATATTCTTAGCTGTTTTATTTCTACTTCGCCAGAACACATAGCATTTCTGTATTGTTTGGGTTTTGTTTTTTTTTTAAGATTTTATGTATTTATTTGACAGAGAGAGAGAAGGAGAGCACAAGCAGGGGGAGCGGCACACAGAGGGAGCAGACTCCCTGCTGAGCAGGGAGTCTAATGTGGGGCTTGATTCCAGGACCCTAGGATTGTGACCTGAGCCGAAGGCAGACGCTTAACCGACTAAGCCACCCAGGTGCCCCACATTTCTGTATTGTTATTCCATCCTTGTCTCCACCTGGGTTTTTCCCTCCACAGCCACACTGAACCACGCTCCTCAACAGCAGGGCGGACAAGGAAGCCTGTGGTAATCCTTCCTTGGAAGAGAGCAACAGTCTGAAGTTGATGTGATTAGCAGTTATGCTCTGGATGTCTGAAGGGACATTGACTCTTTACACTTTCATTTGTAAAGTCTACTTATATTAATAGATGCTAAAGAAGAAAGAAGAAATTTCTGTTGCTTGGCTGATGTGTAAAATCTCAACCCAGATTTTTCATTCATAGAAAAATAATAATGAAAGAAGAAAAGGACATGACCATAAAATCAAGGAAGTAAAAATAGATCACTTACAAACAGAAGGAACAAGAGATATTTAAAAATTACAAACAGAAGGAACAAGCGTATCATAAATACTTATTTTAGTTTTGGTATTTGTAACTGATGATTACGTACAATCTTACAGTTAATGTGAAAAAATGTTCATATTTCATTTAAAAAAAGGATTGATACCAGCACTGTGCTACACTTTATGTGCACCATCTCATTTAATCCTTACGACAGTCGCATGGGTTAGGGATTACTTTACAGAGGGGGACGCTGCGGCTTATAGAGGCCAAGTAGCTTCCCCAGGTTGTGCAGTGAGCAAGCGGCAGACAGAGTCTGTCTGACTCGATGGCTCATATTCTCAACACTACTGCTTCTAAGTGAATCAAAGAATAAATACAGTGCATAGCCGAAATGTTTTTAAAAATTAGGATAAATTCTAGATGAATGCATTTATGAGCCACACTTTTTATGATGCTTGATAGCTTATCCCAATCTCTACTAACATTTATTGTGAACTATTTGCTGGGATCTGTCCTTTAATGTGCTCATTTAACACCCACGACCGCCCCATGAGGTCAGTAATGACAGAATCCACACTTCACAGACGAGGACATTGAGACTTAAAGAAGAAAGTGCTCTGCTAACACCACATACTAGGATTCAAACTCACGTCTTCTGATTCCAGTCTCAAACACAATGTTATTCTGCCTCCACTTAGAGCAAAAAAGCTAAAATTTGTCTTTAATCAGGAATTACTGATTCCTTACTGAAGTTTTTTAGTAAGTGAGACAACCTTTGAGAAATACCTGGTATGTGACACATAAAAGGAAGAGGTCATCATTTCTCGTTCATTCAACAAATGTCTACTGAACGCCAACTAGATGACCAGGCACTGTTCCAGACCACTGGTGAACAACGCACAGCCCTGTTGTGTTTACATGTCATAAACACAGAAAAGGGCGGCAAATCTTTTGACATTTAGAAAATACGTGAGCTGTATTTCAAGCTTTGTTCATTTGCAAAGCTAACAGGCCACTGTATAGCTAAACACCGCAGTGAAATTCCTCAAACTTCTCCACCAGGGACTGTGGCCTAATCAGCCCATTGAAATGCACATCTTTGGCCCCATAAGGGACTGGGGAATGAATCCACCGAAGTCATTCCCCAGGACTGGGAATCATCTTAAAGCTCTTCCCCTGTTAGGGAACACTCAGAAGCTGCATACGAACTGTGAAAAATGAAGAGTAAGGGGGAAATTCTCAGTGTGGTCCTGAAGAAAGAATTGTGGGAAAATACCCAGAAGAGCCCTGAGAATGACCCCCAGTACTTTAAACCAGTTGACGAACGTTTCCTTCAAGACTTGGCTAAGTGCCGTCCTCGGTAAAGCCAGCACTGAACTCTCAGGTACACTTACTGAGTCCTTAGCTCTGTATGCATCCTTGGCACTTGGTGACGCCAATAACTTGATTAGCACCATGTCTGTGTTCACCTTCAGGGAACTACTAAGTGCTCAAAAAAAAAAAAAAAAGGATGAATGGGCTTTCTTATTTTAAAATAAAGATAATCTTCCCTAGCTCTAAAATGATGCTGTGAAGATCAATATAATGGCGCTACAGAAATTAAAAGACCAGAAAAATTAAACTTATATGCTTCCTACCTTTAAAGATAAAGATCCAGCTAGAAAAAAGTGGTCTACATCAATAACAGAGGCTAAAAATCCAGCTAAAATGATTTCTCCAAAGTCATTTGTCTTCTTGACTCCGATGACAATTGCCCACAACCACATGCCAATCACACAATGGACGGCGTTATCTGACAGGGCGCGAAGCCAGTCGTTTTGCTGAATTATTGAAAACTGAAGAAGTCTGTCGGCTACGAGGCAAAATATCCCCAGACCAAGGCTGGAAATAAGAGACTCGGTGCTACATGATTGGAGTAAAGCGTGGGTCTTCTCAGCCTCAGATGCCATCCCAGACGCCCTGTCAGTGTGCACTAAAAGCCATCAGGAAACAAGCAGCTTCTTCTGGTTCACATCCCCAGTCACCCTAAAATAGAAAGCAGAGGAAAAGAATAATGCCATATAACATTTAAGCAAAACAATATCAGCAATAATTTCACAAATACAAAACCAAACTGTAAAAACTGGTGGGTTTTTTTTTTTTTACTGTTGTCAGTAATTTCATGTTATTTTTCTCAGCTTCATTGAGATATAATTGATATATAACACTTGCTAAGTTTAAGGTGTATACTGTGATTTCATATACAGACGTATTGTGGACTGATGACCACAATAAGGTTAGTTAACATCTCCATCACTTCACAGTCACATTTTTGTGCATGTGGTGAGAACATTTAAGACTATTCTCCCAGTAACTTTCAAGTATAACAAAATTGTACTGCTTACATGTTTTATACAATATGCTATGCACCCGAAAGAGAACAGGTTAGCTTTACAGAACAACAGTTTATGTGTTAGTATGTATCAAAATGAATTTAAGAAAGCCCACCAACTGCAATCTATTACTTTGAGGTCATCAAACAGTTCTATTTCTCAGCAACGTGTGCTACATGGTAGTGGGCATCCATTGTGTCCGTGTACCCAGCAACTATTTTCCAAACTTCTGAAAACAGCATCACCTTCCTTTAGGAAAACTGCTCATCACAATACCCAAACTCTGAAGCTGACCAATTAGAATTCCTGTCTCTCTTATCAGTATAAGTAATTAATTCATAATTACTAATTAGTCATCAATTCCAGTAGTGATTAGACTAGTGATAAATAATCTGCTAATTAAGGTGACCCAGGCTGAACCAATCAAACCTCCTTCTAGAATTTTCCAAAATGGAGCTGGTGGGAGAAAGTTCCTTTTCTTCTTATAGAGCTGGGCTTCACTACATGGAGCAGACAAAGAAAAAAGAACCATAGGGACGTCAACTTCTCAGGTTCAATGTTGAAGTTTCTCAAAGCTGCCCTTACAGCTTACCCTTTACCTCTATGAGCTACCCCAGCATCTTCCAATAAATCCCTTTTTCTTTTCTGTTGCCTCTAACCACAGAACTTTAATTGATAAAAAGGCAATCATAATTCTATGCTGAGTACTTACCTGGCATAGAATACTGAAATCATTTACCCAGTTAAAGTTATCAATGTTATGTGATACCTGAAGTTTTTGTTTTGTATTGTTTTTAGTTCTGAGACTAAAAGAAAAACTAAATGATGTATTAAGAATGATTCAACTTCCATTCTGTAATAAAAACTATTCATAGATCATTACATATATTCTAAAATTTATAGAGAAACACAAAAGACTAGAACAGGAAAACAACTTGGGAAAATGAAGAGCTAAGTTGAAGGACTTACACCATCTGATTTCAAGTCTTACACAGCTGCAGTAATTACGACAGCGTGGTGTTGGTATAAAGACAGACAAATAGAGCAATGAAGCAGAATAGAAAGTGGGATCAGAAATAGATCCACACAGAGGTGCCGGGGTGGCTCAGTTGGTTGAACACTTGAGTCTTGATCTCAGCTCAGGTCTTAATCTCAGGGTTGTGAGTTCAAGCCCCATGTTGGGCTTCACACTGGGTGTGGAGCCAACTTAAAAAAAAAAAAGAAAATAAAAAATATATTAAAAAAAGAAATAGGTCCACACATACACTGTCAATTGATTTTTGACAAATATGCAAAAGCAAGTAAATGGAGAAAAGACAGTCCTTTCATCAAATGGTGCTGGAACAAGTGGTATCCACATGCAAAAATAATGAACCTCAAACCATACTTTATTCCATATACAAAAATTAAGTCAAAATGGATCACAGACCTAAAAGTAAAACATAAAACTATAAAAATTCTGGAAGAAAACATAAAATATTTTTGTGTCCTTGGGTTATGCAAAGAGTTCTTAAAAGCAACATCAAAAGGTCGATCTGTTTTTTAAAAATTAATAAACTGAACTTCATCAAAATTAAGAACTTCTGCTCTTTGAAAGACTATGTTAAGAGAATGAAAAGACAAGCCACAAACTGGAAGAAAATATCTGCATATCTCATATTTGATAAAGGATTTATATCCAGAACAAAGAATTCTGAAAACACAGTAACAGAAAAATAAACTAATATAAAAATGGGCAAAAGATCTGAAAAGTTACTTTACAAAGATGATATACAGGTGATCAACAAGCACATGAAATATACTCAACCTCATTAATTTTTAGGGAAATGCAAATTAAAACCACAATGAGATATAAGACATACCTATTAGAATGGCTAAAATTAAAGACTTTTCATCCCAAATGTAGAAAAGATGTGGAGCAACCAGAACTCTCATACACTGACTGGAGGAAATTTAAAATGATAAACCACTTTTCAGTGTCTCAAAAAGTTAAACATACTTCTATCATAGATTCTGTCATTCTACTCCTAGGTATTCACCTGCGAGAAATGCAAGCATACATCCACACACAGACTTGTACATGAATGTTCACGGTGCTTTATCTACATTAGCTCCAACCGGGAATCAACCCAACTGGATAAACAAAACATGGAATAGGAAAAGACAAAAAAGTAATACATACAAAAACACTGATGAACTTCAAAATAATACTTAATGAAATAAACCAAATCAAAAAGAAAAGAAAAACAGAGTACACAGTCAAAACTCACGGAACTATACAACACAAAAAATGAACCCTCATG
The DNA here is from genome assembly GCF_002007445.2 of Ailuropoda melanoleuca. Taxonomy (NCBI): domain Eukaryota; kingdom Metazoa; phylum Chordata; class Mammalia; order Carnivora; family Ursidae; genus Ailuropoda; species Ailuropoda melanoleuca. The sequence goes on along the minus strand of NC_048220.1, from coordinate 113,721,761 downwards.
TAAACTATGAACTTCAATCAATATATCAATGTGGGTTTATTAATTGTAACAGGGAATCACACTAATGCAAAATGTTAATAATAAGGAGAAATGTGTGTAGAGGGAGAAGTAACATGGGAACACTTTGTACGATCTGCTTAATTTTTCTGTAAACCTAAAACTGTAATAAAAAATAAAGTCTTAATTTTAAAAAGTAAATAAATGAAGTAAGTATGGGAAATGTTATAATTGTTTAATATAGGTAATGGATATACTATAGTTCGTTATATTATCTTCTACTTTTCTATATATTTGAAATTTTCATTTGGAAATGTTTTTAAAAGAGTACAGAACATGATTCCATTTATATAAAATTCAAGAAAATGCAAACCAATTTAAGTGACAGAAAGCACATTGGTGGGGCTGGAAGGATAAAAAAGGAGCATAAACTTTGGGGGGGGGTGCCTGGGTGGCACAGTCATTAAGCGTCTGCCTTCCGCTCAGGGTGTGATCCCAGCATTCTGGGATCGAGCCCCACATCAGGCTCCTCCACTATGAGCCTGCTTCTTCCTCTCCCACTCCCCCTGCTTGTGTTCCCTCTCTCACTGGCTGTCTTCTCTCTCAAATAAATAAATAAAACCTTAAAAAAAAAAAAAAGAAACTTTGGGGGAACATGTGTTCATTATCTTGATTGTGGTGATAGTTTCATGGTTTATAGTTTCATATATACATCAAAATGTATCAAAATGTACATTTTAAATATTGTACAGTTTATTATGTGTCAATTATACTCCAACAAAGATGTTAAAAAGTTAGGAAAATATACTTAATTGTCAATAACAACAGCAGGCTTTCATGTAAAAGGAGCTGAAAACAAGAGTTTATGGAGATGAAAAGCCTGATTGCCCAAATAAAAGCTCAACAGGAATAATGCATAGTAAAATGAATGCTTCAAAAAACACAATTAGTGAATAAGAACATTTTTGAAGAATTTTCTCAAAGCTTGATGGGGAAAAAATGACAAAGAATTAAGCACTGAAAGAAAAAATAAATTCAAAAAATAAAGATAAAATCCTTTAGAGTCTCCAAATCCTGCCCCCCCCCAAAGGTTATCTGCAAAGGAGAATGTGACTGATACCAACAATAAATGCCAAAATACTATGGGGCAACATTAATAAAGCTCTGAGAGAAAAGGATCATGACTGTAGGATTCTACATAAACTAAATTATGGCACCTCTGTGACAATTATGAATTTCAATAATTTTGCCTTAGAAATTATAATAGCTATATATAATATCTGGGGGAAAAAGGATGGAGGAACAGGGCTTCTAAATCACTAGGGAGAGAGAAGAGGAATTAAAAAAACTTGATCAGTACAGCAAAGCAGAAAAGGAAAAAAATGAAAGAAGATTTTACCATCATCCCAACCCCCCAAAAGAGCAAAAGGGACCAAACATCAAACACAAGTACCACAATAAATGTGAACCTATTAAATTTACCTATAAAGAAACAGATTGGGACAAAAGGAAACATCTAAGTTATTGTTCATAAGAAAATGCCTCAAACAAAAAGTCTCAGCCATATACAAAATAAAGTGAAATAAGTCAAGCAGAGAAAGACAATTATCATATGGTTTCACTCATTTATGGAACATAAGAAGTGGGAAGATCGGTAGGAGAAGGAAGGGAAGAATGAAGGGGGGGTAAACAGAGGGGGAAATGAATCATAAGAGACTGTGGACTCTGGGAAACAAACTGAGGGCTTCACAGGGGAGGGGGGGTGGGGGATTGGGCTAGGCCAGTGATGGGTATTAAGGAGGGCACATACTGCATGGTGTACTGGGTGTTATAGGCAAATAATGAATCATGCAACATTGCATCAACAACTGGGGATGTACTGTATAGTGACTAATATAACAAAATAAAAATTAAAAAAAAAAGAAATGAGAAAATATGTATCTAGAATATATAAGCCAAATAAAGCAGCCATAGTAATATTAAAATCAAATACAGAATTCATGACAAAAGACTTAGTGGGACTAAAAGGGATAAGATATTCAAGTTATAATAAAGTTATATAAGATGCTTACAAGGCACTTGAGTGGCTCAGTTGGTTAAGCGTCTGACTCTTGATTTCAGCTCAGGTCATGAACTCAGGGTTGTGGGATCGAGCCCTGAATTGGGCTTCGTGCTCAGAGTGGAGTGTGCTTGAAAATCTTTCTCCCTCTGTACCTCCCCCCGCTCATGCTCTCTCTTGAACTCTTGCTCTCTCTCTAAAAATAAATAAAATCTTAAAAAAAAAAAAAAAAGAAGATGCTTACAGACAAACCACAAAGCAGTAAAATATGGAAATTATATCAAGTAGCCAAAAATAGGTACAGATAATCTAAATAATATAGTTACAAGTTTGATTTCATATTCAGGTCTAAAATTACATATTTTACATGGAAAACACATTCTTTCCAAATGTCCATGAAACATTTACAAAAGTTAGCTACCCATTTACTCATCCACAAGAAAAACTTCAATAAAATCTAAAAACTGTAAATGTTCAGGCCAAATTCTCTGACCACAATGCAATGTAACTCATCACTTTTAAACTGGTTAAAAAAAAAAATAGAGTGGCCTAGTTAGTTCAAAGAAACTAAGCTTAAATGGTGGTGCAAGTAATACCTTTAGAGCCAAAAAGACTTGTTTTCAAGTATTTATGCTCTGTACACATTTCAGGAAGGAAAATAAAAGTTCAGAGCACAAGAACTCAGTCAACTTTGTTCACTACTACACCTTTCACGCTCAGTAAGTGTGGAATTCGTGAAAAATCTTCATACACTGGATCTGTTATCCAGCAGGAATTGCATATAAAATACCCTGGGATCTGCATTTTTAGCAAGTATGAATACCAAGTGATTCTTATATTCACTAAACATTGAGAAACACTAGTTTATGAGAAACCAAAATGATGAAAACCAAGAAACATAACCTTAAAAGTTAGAAACAGTATAGCTATTAGAATATTGTTCTGGCAGTTTCATTCTATGTAATGAGACAAAGAAGGGATGGAGGGAGGGGGAAAGAAAATAAATCATTACCTTTCCAGGAAGAAAAAAATAATTACATTTGTTCGCAAGTGAAATGGCTGTCTATGGTCTTTGAAAACCATAAGAAGTAAAGTTGCAAATGGTGGCTAATTCAAGATAAATACTAAAATAATCTTTATGATATACACGCAATCATTTTAAGGAAAAAAATGGGAAAAAAATTCACAAGAGCAATAAAAACCCAAATACCAAGGAATAAACTAAACAGGAAATATTTATGAAGAAAACAACAAAGCTGTATTAAAGGCCACAAAAGGTCAATCAGTTCTTTAGAACTCTGATGGCTTCATACTGTCAGCTCAGCTTAGTTGGAAGCACATTTTCCAGAATTCCCTTCCTTGTAAAGTTCTTGTAATAGTTCTTTCTTGCATGTGGAGCTTGGACATGATCTGTTAGCTCGTCTTGTTGGCATGGGGAAGCGGGCTGGCCTGCAGCTCCTTCAGCTTCTCCAAATCCTGTCTGCATGTGCAATCCCAGGGTCAAGAGCGCTAGCCTCTCCCGTAGATCACCCACAGCATCAAAATGGGAGTTGGTGAGAAGCCAATACAGATTCCATTCTGTTCTTGCTCTCCTCCACATCCACCTTCCCTTCTCCACTGTGTCTACCTAGCTGATTTGTAACCGCTCCAGGCTCAACAACAGACTCAGAGGCAGGAGTCTGCCCTGACTCCTTTCCCAGCCCCCACAATTACAGAACGTCTAACCCCTGTATAAATCCCAGGCAAAGTAGCTCTGCTTCTTTGATGGAACTTAACTAATACAAGAGCCAGGCCATTTTGTTGAGTAAGAAGACAACATTGATGGTGTTATTCTCCTCAAATGGAATCAATAAATTTCATATCATTCTAATTAAAATCATAAAGGGATTTCCTTTTAGGAACCTCACAAAATGTTTCTAAATTTCATTTAAAAGAGTTAATGCCAATAAACTGGAAAAGCAGAGTAACATAAGTACTGAAAGGTGAATACAAAGTCCAGAAATCGAGTAAGCATGTGTATGGGGGAGTGGGGAATGCGTATATGATTCTAAATTGGTAGAGGAACAATTACTATTTAACCCCGATTCTGTATCCCTTGGGATTCTTAAGTGCATGGAAAAGAAAACACTCTGGCAGTAAAGGCAAAAAAACCCAAATTTATTAAAAGGAAATCACAGTTTTGCCAGGTTTCAAGAATCAGGCCTCAAAGCTATGCCTCAAGCACGTCAGTGAAAATGACACCAGACAACTGGTGTGGTGGAGACCTCCCCACCACTAAGCACCACTGAGCACCACTGAGCACAGCTTACCCTGCCTAACCTGTCACCAGATATTACCACCGGCACTGCGCAGTGCTGCACTGTCTGCTGCTGCCATCGAAGACTCCTGGCAGTGATTGTTTACTTGATCTCATACAATATTTGGAGTGGGGCAGGGTATGTGTCCAATCGGCTGGGCCTCCATCACATGACTAGCCGCAAGGGAGGCTGGAAAAGACAGTATTTGGCCTTCTCAGCACATATGGTAGAAAGTGGCTCTGTTTCTTCCAGTTGCATTAGAACAGCATACTTACAAATATACTATGCTGGACAGGAAGAGCAGTCCACACTAGCAGTCAGTCTGTTAGGTTTCAATTGCTAAGTAGTACCGGAGAGAATAATCACTAGCACATGGACAGTCCTGTCTGGAGAAACTGGGAACACCAGATGAAACCTGAGATTGGATCATCTGCTTTCAATCAGTGCAGTGCATAGTTTAATACAGTAGAGTTGTTTAATCAAACAACTCCGGGTTTTAAACTCCAGGTTTTAAAATGTCACATCCACATGGATCAGAGTTTTGCAACATAATAGAATATTTCCCTGGTTCGACTAAGAAAGGGAATCAGTTTTATTGACTAGCTGCCTGGAAAATTTCTATTAGATAGCTTTTGTAGTTTGGTTATCAAGTTTGGGATATTTACATGAATTTGTAAACAGACGTCTACATAGTCCAGCTGGCTTGACTTTTACAGAGGAGCTCAAAATTATTTTTAAAATATTGATAGACATGACTACATCAGAATGTAAAACTTATACATGGCAAAGCTAAAGACAAATGGAGGAAATTTAGAACTTTTATGATGGGGAAAGTTTAGAAGTTTTACTTTATTAAGCACTCTTAAAATTAAGAGGCAAAAATAAATATCCCAATAATAAAGTGGGCAATGTCTATGAAAGGGCAATTTGGAAAAGGAAGAAATACAAATGATCAAAAAAATTATTAGAGGGTTTCAACTTTATTAGCAATCAATTGAATTTAAATTAAAACAACGAGATTTCAATGTAAGATTGACAAAAGATTGCTAATGCTTTCTGTTAGTAATGGTAAGGAAATGATCTCTTGTACTGTGTGTTAGCAGGAGTATAAGTTGGTATAATTTTCTAGTGGACAATTTGATAATATGTATCAAAAATCATTTAAAAATGAGCAAGTATTTTTTTTAAAAGATTTTATTTATTTATTTGAGAGAGAGCAAGATCATTACCTGAGCCAAAGGCAGACACTTAACCAAATGAGCCACCCAGGTGCCCCAAAAAGAAGCAAATATTTTTGACTCAGCATTTTCAATTCTAGGAATTTATCCAAAGCAAATAAGTAGATTCAAATACAAAGAGTTACATATGGATCTTCGGCATGGCATTGTTTTTTGTTTTTTTTTTTTTTTTTTAAAGATTTTATTATTTATTCCGACAGGGATAGAGACAGCCAGCGAGAGAGGGAACACAAGCAGGGGGAGTGGGAGAGGAAGAAGCAGGCTCCTAGCAGAGGAGCCTGATNAGCCTGACGTGGGGCTCGATCCCATAACGCCGGGATCACGCCCTGAGCTGAAGGCAGACGCCCAACCGCTGTGCCACCCAGGCGCCCCCGGCATGGCATTGTTTATAAGGAAAAATTAGAAACTGTCCAGAATAGGAGACTAGCGAAATAAATGCCACACAATTATGCAGCCATTAAAAAAAATCACTATTCCCATCTTTTTGACATGGAAAGATGCTCAACATATTAAAATTTAAAAGGTAGCCTATAAAATATGTAAAATATTAATTTTTGTTAAAAATACATACATATAATGCACATTTAATAATACAGAAAACTGTACATTTGGCTTGTATCTCATTCACGGGCTTACATATGATCAGTACTTTTTTCCCCTTTCTTTGATTCCCTAAGCATTTCTTTTCTTTTTTTTTTTTTTTTTTTGAGAGGGGGGAAAGAGAGCACGCGAGTGGGGGCGCTGGGGCGAGGGCAGCAGATGGAGAGGGAGAAAATCTTAAGCAGGCTCCATGCCCAATGTGGAGCCTGATGCGGGGGTCCATACAGGGCTGGCTCTCATGACCCTGAGATCATGACCTGAGCCAAAAATCAAGAGTTGGATGCTTAACCAACTGAGCCACCCAGGCACCCATAATTCCCAAAACATTTTCAATGTCTTACTAATATGACCACAAAACAAATAAAGCTACTCTGAAGTTAGTCAGAAGTCATTAAACAACTCAGAACATGATGCTAAAGTCAGTCTCTTAAAAGTATAATTTTTGAAAAGTAGAAACATACTTATAACATTATATGTATTAATAAAAATATTAGAATATGTAACATCGATAAACATTAATAAAATTTCATACAATTCTTGTAAGTCAAATTCATAATATAAAAATAATTTGTTCCTATTTATGTATTAGTTGACACATGCAAAGCCTGTACAAAAGATTTCTACATCTCCAGGTGAAATAAGCTGATTACTTTAATTCTTTCATATTGTGAAGAAGACTTGCTTTGCACAGAACAACTATTTTGTTAATGATAATGGAGTCTACAACAATCCTCAAATTCTTGGTCATTTGCAATAATGAAAATTGTTCTGAAAAGAACTGAGGTTGGGTTAAAGTCTACAGATTCTTCCAGGATCAGGAAGTGAGTGATTTCAACGTACTTTCAAGCAAGACCAAAATGTAAAAATGCAAAAGATAACTCCAAGTCATGAAACCTTTCTATAAACCTCATGATTTACAGTCCCATAAATTATGAATCATTTGTTTCTATTTTGCAAAATAAACTCTTGACACTTGCATGGATAAAGAAGTTAACATGTTTAAACATGCAGTGCATATAATTTTAAAGTTTATAAAATATCCTTTTGAACCAAAGATAGATGCCAGTATCCACTTAGCTGGATGGGAACTGGGACACACAAATTCCAATTAAGGACCACGCCAGAGAGTGCTACGCTAGCAGCAACATTTCCCTCCTTCAGGAAGCTGTGGCCTGCAAATTAGCCCAAAGAAGAAAGGAGGCCACTCAGGTGGATGCGTGTAAGAACGTAGGCTGGACACACATAGAAACTCAACAGAAAAGCTCTGCTGCCACTCAGGCTATGCTCATAACTGCATTTACTACAAATTTATTTTCAAATCTTATTCCAGAAAGGGGACAAAAAGAGGTCATTATCCACTTAATTGCAGATTGCATAATGCCACTATAAAGCCACTGCATTACACTCATCTTCTTTTACGCTTGAAACAATTTTCATCACCCCAAAGTATATTTAAATGTTACTAACCTTGTGTTTTACATAAGTTCAAATTTTAAAAAGACAGGGTAGCTAATGACGTGTTATGAGCAAAGTGAAACATCAAAAGATCACTGCAAGTATTTAAATGATGATCCAAATTTAGTGACCTGAAAAAGAAAACCTTATTGTTTATAATAATATAACTATATCATGGTTTGTGAATAGGAACACGTACACATAATGGGGCAGCATGAAATGCATTTTATAAATGGAAAGTATAAAACAGCTTGCTTGACGAGAGAGGAACAAAAAGATGAGTGACCGCGGAAGTAGATTCTTCAGCCCCAGTCAAGTTTTTAAATGCCTGCAGCCCTGCACACATCTGGACTACAACTGCTTGGGCTCCTGAGCCAGAATCACCCAGCTAAGCCTCTTACAAAATCCTAGCCCACAGACACAGATAATACTCATTCAATGTTTTAACCCTCTAAGTTTTGGGGTAATTTGTTATATAGAAATAGGTATCTAACACAATTTTCTTTCCATTTTCATAAAGGTATAGTTATGGTCCCAGAAACACAATTCTGACATCTATTTCACTCTATTAGTGCATATATTTAACATCCTTGTCTTAGATTTTGAGTATCAGGATAAGAAAAAAACATTTTGGGGGGGGAGAGAAAGAACATTAATAAGTGTACTGCCTTTTATTTATTGTCTCTAAGACACCCAAGTATACCCATTTTTCTTCATACCTTTTTCTTCCTTTTTCCACTTCCTACCTCTCGCCTACAAACAGAATGGACCCTGGAACCTCAAAAACTGTAAAAATAACTTTATGTTTATTTTACATACTATTGTTGGGCAGTTCCCTTAAGAGTAGTAATTATAATTTTCTTTTAAGCCTCACACACATAAAATCTAATGTGCTGAAGGTATTTAATAAATACTTTATTATACTAATCCAATGGGTAAGCAGGTAAGCAACCCTCAGCCTATGAACTAAAAATATTTTGGGGATGGCTTTCTTATCTTATAATAGCCTAACATGTCCTTATGACTTGCAGCCACTTTCTACAATGGTCAAATTGCCACACCTCATTCCATTACAGTAAAATGTCATCAACTATGGGGCCTTTAAGTATACATAGTAGTAATTTTACCTCCACAAACATAATTAGCCAGTTACTTTAATTATACACTATTGTACAGTTTGTTAATAATCTTAAGACAAATATTTCTGCCAAAACAAAGAACAAATTCCCCAAGTATCATCTGCTTTACTCTCCCATCACACAAATATTTACAAATACCTGAGGTAAAAGCAGTCTAAAATCGGATAACTACCTTTAGTATTGCTTTACAAATAAGTCTTTTTCAATGCCAGTGCTGTGAAAGTTAATGTATTTAATTTTTTTAATTTTAATTTTTTTAAGTAATCTGTACACCGAATGTGGGGCTCGAACTCACAACCCGGAGCTCAAGAGTCACACACTCCACGACTGGGCCAGCCAGGCGCCTCTAATATACTTAATGCCATAATACCTAAAGCAGATGCCAAATATAATACAGCTAATTTGCAAAGGAAAGAAACACAAATCCTGCTCAGTTCCACAGAGCCGGAATATAAAATGTTTAGTTCCTACACCATTAGGAATAAAACATACAATTCTGAATTAAAACATATATCAAGTCTCAGCAAATTCCCCAAATCATTCTTTCCCAAGGTTGGTGTGATGCAGTAATTTAAAAATGCCGATGAAGAAAATAGGGCAGGAAGCCCTGGCGTCAAAGGAACGCAGCAATTCCTAGGCAGGGAAGGGACCCTGTCACATTTAGTGTATCCACGCCTCCTGGGACCCGGGGCACGTAGAACTCTCGAGCCCTGTTAAAGAGGGCAATGGGCAACTCCGGCCAGACCCCCGTCACCCTGCCCTGGGCGAGGGAAACGCCAGGGACGCAGAGCCTAGGCGAGGACTGGGTGCCTGTGGAATCTCGAAGGCTCCACGAAGCCGGAGGAACACTCCGGGACTTCGCGCACATCCCGGGATCGCCAGACAGTGCCGGCGGTCAAGCACACCCCGCTGGCTCTCGGCTCCCGCGCGCTCGCCGCCCCCGCACGCCCACCCCATCTGGAACCCGGAGCTTCGGCTTCCCACCTCAGGTCGCAGTTTCGCTGCATCCACTCCGCCCCCCTCCCGCCCGGGCCCTTTTGCGGAGCTCAGCCGCGCCCACCTTCGACTTTCCAGCCCGAAGCCTGCAGCGCGAACGGCGGCCCCGCCCCTCTACCCTTTCCTCGGCCGGCACCATAGAGACGCCGGACGCCGGCCAGAGCGGCTCCAGCTCCAAACGGCGGAGAGGACGCCGGGATACTGGCCCCATTCCTGACGGACGAGTACCGGTAGCTCGCTGTACTTTGGTTGAGGGGGTGGGTAGCACGAGTTCTTCCCCGCTGTCCCCCGTAAGGAGACCTTTGGGACAGCGGGGTGAGAAGTGTAAAGTACCTTGTTGGTTTCCTCTGTCAAACCTGAGCATTCGTTCTTGGCTTTGCCGGCGCCGTGCCCCAGACTTAGCAGTCGACAGACGCACAAGGCAGCCTTACTTGAGGCTGGGAAGCTGGGGACGGAGAAGTGACCTCACCTAATGTTGGATGCACGGGCCCTATATCCAGACGCTTGAGCTAGGAGCCACGGACCATCTTGGATCTCGAAGGGGTAGAGAAATTTCCGGCTTCCTTTACGGGATCTTTCAGGTTGGGAGCCGGAGTTTTTCACGAGGGAGGGACCGAGCGATCGTGCAGATCCGCGGCTCCTTCATAGCGCTCCAACGCCCCCTTGGGGATTTCTTGATAATTATTCTTTTTTATTTTTTTTAAATGATTTTTTTTTTAAAGATTTTATTTATTTATTCGACAGAGATAGAGACAGCCAGCGAGAGAGGGAACACAAGCAGGGGGAGTGGGAGAGGAAGAAGCAGGCTCATAGTGGAAGAGCCTGATGTGGGCCTCGAACCCATAACGCCGGGATCACGCCCAGAGCCGAAGGCAGACGCTTAACCGCTGTGCCACCCAGGTGCCCCTTGATAATTATTCTTTGCCACTTTGTGGGCGGACGTGGGCGCTACACGTTATTGTGGCAGCGATGACAGGGCTGGACCGTATAATCATGACTACTAAACGCACAGGAGTTGGAAAAAACCCTGCATAAAAGGTAGCTTGACCCTAATTAACCGGACTCAAGATGCAGTTTTTTAATAGGACTGTGGCCAGGTCCCAATCGGCCTTCCTGCCTCAGCACCAAGGCGGTAATCTAGCTTGGCCTTGGCTCTAGGATAGTCTCAAAAGGTTCATTGCTTTCTTCTTCCTACCTACAGTTTCTCAAAACAAGGGTGAGATGGAAAGTAAGGGCACTAGTGGGATTATATTAGTTTTACAGTTGAAAGACAATTCTGTAGTAAAAAGTGAGATCTTCCATCTCAAGCAAACTCCTAGGCACCTCTCTCACAGAAACCTAAAGTGGCTCAGTTTCTCAGTGATAGAACTTTTCATTGCTTATCACTCTTGGTTCTTAGAAGCCAGTGGAAAAGACTCAACTGAGGGGGAAAATGATACACATTTTAACCCACATAGTTTAAAAACTAATTAAAAAGAATACATTAACCACAATATGGGGTCTGTTAGTCATGTTAAGGACAGTTTGTCTGAATGCAGTAACAATTTCGCATTGCCCTTATGGCAGCATTGTACATGTCTCATACTCTAGGCTTTCTAAAGCTGTTGAAGAACATGGATGGCTTCCTGCAACCAAAACAATGAAATTGTTACAATTCTTTGTAGTCACCCTACAGCCCAAAGGCACTGATTGATTTATACAACACACTGCTCCATGTGCGAAGCACTATGCTTGGTAACAGGCTAGAGAAAGACTTCATGGAAGAAAGAAAAGTTAGATGGCTGTAGTATGTACTGTAGAGGAAATAAATAGAGTGATGTAATAGAGACTAAGTGGGGGAGGCCCTTCAGATGAAGTGATAATTTGTGCTGAAACCTAAAAGTAGTAAGGAGCCCAGAGTGAGAAGAGCTAACAAGAGAACATTGTGCCCATTCAAATCATTGACATTATCGCTCCTAATCTATACTCTGCTTGCTTTGTTCTTTTTCTCCTTGTTTCCTCTGTTGTTTCTTCTCTTTTATGTCAAGAAGCTGGTCTTTTCTAGAAATTCAGAAGTTAATTAGAACATTTCTACTATATTGGTCTAATCCTGAAGTCTCTTTAGATGTGTGGTTTTGTGCTTTCCCAATAAACAGCACTAGGTTGCAATAAACAGCACTTTTGATGAGCTATTTTAGTTTCACACATTTGTGTAGTATACATTTTTTTCCAGATATTCAAAAGAAATGAAACTATCTAATGAGACGATTCAGATAAGATTTGATCTTTGCTGAAGTGCTTGATACAATATTGTATATATATATATATAAAGATCTAATTCTCTTTTGGTAGTTCTGTTGAAAAATACTTGGCGAGACCAAATAGCAAATGACCAAATGCACACAATTCTGCATATTTAAAAAAGAAAAAAAACCTTGAGGATTAATAGTGAATGTTCCACAAGATAAAACAGCCACTATAATTTTATAAAATTTTCTCATAAATCTGAAATAAGAAATTGCTCAAAATTCTAAAACAGATCTTTATTAATAAAGTACATTATAAATATATATTTTAAAATTTACAAGCTAGGCAACCTCCAAAGTTAAAAGTCATTTTTCATATCATTGCACAGAAGTAATATATATAATTTCTTGGCTTACTGGTAATTTTATACTAGTCACTTGAAACATCTTTAAGGTTTATAATAATTCCATTTTTTACTTTTTAGAACTTGATAGAAGATAGTCAATATCCTGAAGGATTTCAGAGGTTTTTTTCAATGCCACTGATACTCTCTTTTCATTAACTTCTTCCAGCAAGGTTTCTGGAGATTTTGGTTCATAATGATCAGATGACTGTTCGTTTTTTTTGTTAGAAATATGGTTTAGGATACCACTATTCTCCAATAAAACTAAGTTGCTTAGTTAAGGAGCTTTCCCCCCACATTTTTCATTATATAAGTACATTTAATTTCAGAAAGCCTGGTCTTCCTATTAAAATGTTATTTCTCTGTTAGGAAGATCTCTTGGATTCGTAATAGATTTGGTATTTCAGAACTTATAGGTGAAGAAACTGGTTAAGATATAAGAGAGGAAGAAAGGAAAGAGAGTATGTGTATTTGGATAGAAGTTTGGTGATAGGCAGGAGATAAAAGAATCAAAATCTCAATATTTCTTTAAGTGAAGAGTGATATGGGAATAAGAGAACAAAAGTAGGAATGATAGGAATATAAATAATCTGTGCAGTATATTTTTAATTTTTTTAAAGAGAGGGATGTGGGGGAGGGCAGAGGGAGAGAATCTTAAACAGGCTGTATGCCCAGCACAGAGCCTGATGCAGGGCTTGATCTCACAACCCTGAGATCATGACCTGAGCTGAAATCAAGAGTTGGACGCTTAACTGACTGAGCCACCCACCCTGGCACCCCTGGGGGCATGGAGCCTGCTTAAGATTCTCTCTCTCCCTCTGCCCCTCACCCACATAAATAAATAAGTAAACAAACAAACAAAATAGAGTGGAAAGAAACCTGTCCTCTGATCCAGAGCTACTTTATTATTTGAATAGGATTACAGAAAAATCACAAGATAAAAGAAATTTAGATGAATAGGGTAGGAATGTACAGAACAAAACGTTTCATAAGAAAAATGAGTGAAATTATATTCCAATAAATTGGACAACCTAGAAGAAATAGATAAATTCCTAGAAACATACAACCTACCAAGACTGAATCTTAAAATAGAAAATCTAAATAGACCAATCATTAATAAGGAAATTGAATCAGTAATCCAAAACCTCCCAACAAACAAGAGCCCAGTACCAGTTGGTTTCACTGGTAAATTCCAAAAAACATTTAATAAGAATTAATGCCAATCCTTTTCAAAGTCTTCCAAAAATAGAAGAGGGGATATGTTATAACTCATAAGTCCAGCATTACCCCGACAACCAAAACCAGATAAAAACACTGCAAGAAAAAATTACAGGGGTGCCTGGCTGGTTCAGTCAGAAGAGTGTTTGACTCTTGATTTCAGGGTCATGGATTCAAGCTCCACGTTGGGTGTAGAGATTGTATATATAAATGATCATACACCATGATCAAGTGAGATTTATTCTAGGAATTCAAGGATGGTTCAGCTTATGAAAATCAATGTGATACACCACATTAACAAAATGGATAAAAATGGTCTGATCTCAATAGATACAGAAAAATTCTCAACAAACTGGGTATAGAGGGAATTTACCTCATGATAATAAAGGCCATGTATGACTAGCACAGCTAGCATCATACTCTGGTGAAAAACTGAAAGCTTTTCCTCTAAGATCAGGAATAAGACAAGGACGCCCACTCCCACCATTGTTATTCAACATAATGTCCTAGCCAGAGCAATTAGGCAAAAAAAAGAAGAAAAGGCATTCAAATTGGAAAAGTAAAACTGTTTCTATTTGTAGATGCTATGATATTATATACAGAAGATCCTAAAGACCCCACCAAAAAACTGTTAAATTCAGAACTAATAAATTCAGGGGCGCCTGGGTGGCTCAGTTAAGCGTCTGCCTTTGGCTCAGGTCATGATCTCAGGGTCCTGGGATTAAGTTCCACATCGGGCTCCCTGCTCGATGGGCAGCCTGCTTCTCTGTCTCCACTGCTTGTGCTCTCTCATGCTCTCTCCCTCTCAAATAAATAAAATCTTTTAAAAAGTAAAAATTAAAATTCTCTCTCTCCCTCTGCCCCCCCCTCCTCTTTTCTCTCTCTCTGGAAAAAAAATAAATTCAGTAAAGTTTCAGGATATAAAATCAATATACAAAAATCAATTATTTTCTATACACTAATAACTATCAGAAATTAAGAAAATAACCCCATTTATAATTATATCAAAAAGAATAAAATACCTAGGAATACATTTAAGCAAGGAGGTGAAAGATCTATTTACTGAAAGTTTCCATTTATGGAACTTCCATTTATGATGGAACCTGAAGAAGACACAAATAAATGAAAAGACACTTTGTGCTCATGAACTGGAAGAATTAATGTAAAAATGTCCATGCCACCCAAAGCAATCTACAAATTCAATGCAATCTCTATCAAATTCCAACAGCATTTTACAAAGAAATAGAATAAACAATCCTAAAATTTCTGTGGAACCACAAAAGAACCCAAATAACCAGAACAATCTGAAGAAAAACAAAGCTGGAGGCATAATGTTTCCTGATTTCAAACTATATCACAAAGTTATAGTAATCAAAGAAGTATGACATGGGCATAAAAACAGACAGATCAGTGGAACAGAATAGAGAGCCTAGAAACAAACCCATGCAGGGCACACGGGTGGCTCAGTCAGTTGAGCATCTGACTTGATTTTGGCCTAGAATGGAAAGGGAGTAATTATGCAGGACAATAAATTCGGTTTAAAGGATACAGTTAAACTTCTTTATCTTTTCAAGTTCAGAAGCCACTGACCTGTGCAAAAAGAAAAAGAAAAAGTAAGTTCATGATAGTTGTCTGATTCTTTTATAGCCACAATATTTCAAATAAGCATACTTGATTTACTCAGCCATCAGAAAGAACAATTACCCAACATTTGCAGCAACATGGACGCGACTGGAGGAGATTATGCTAAGTGAAGTAAGTCAAGCAGAGAAAGACAATTATCATATGGTTTCACTCATTTATGGAACATAAGGAATAGCAGGGAGATTGGCAGGAGAAGGAAGGGAAGAATGAATGGGGGGTAAATAGAAGGGGGAATGAACCATGAGAGACTATGGACTCTGGGAAACAAACTGAGGGCTTCCAAGGGGATGGGGATGGGGGATTGGGCTAGGCCGGTGATGGGTATTAAGGAGGGCACATATTGCATGGTGCACTGGGTGTTATATGCAAGTAATGAATCATGGAACATTACATCAAAAACTAATGATGTACTGTCTGGTGACTAACATAACATAATAAAAATTTTTAAAAAATAAATGAAAAAAATAAAGTTCAGAATTTTAGATAGAAGAGCACAGAAGTTAAGAATTCTCTTTATAGGGGCGCCTGGGTGGCTCAGTCGTTAAGTGTCTGCCTTCAGCTCAGGGCGTGATCCCGGGCGTTCTGGGATTGAGCCCCGCATCAGGCCCCTCCCCTGCGAGCCTGCTTCTTCCTCTTCCACTCCCCCTGCTTGTGTTCCCTCTCTCGCTGCCTGTCTCTCTGTCAAATAAATAAATAAAATCTTAAAAAAAAAAAAAAGAATTCTCTTTATAGGGGTGCCTCCTGGCTGGCTCAGTCAGTGGAGCGTGTGACTCTTGATCTCAGGGTTGTAAGTTCAAGCCCCATGTCGGGTGTAATTACTTAAAAATAAAATCTTAAAAAAAAAAAAAAGAATTCTCTTTATATTGGCTTTATTTAGCAACACATCATCTTGACTCAACCGATACTTATTGGAATGCTTTTAATGAATAAGGAAAATGAATTAAAGTCCCCACCTCAAGGACTTTTGAATCAGTATTGATGTTTGAAGGTAATGGGCATTCTTGCTACAACTCTTTTTTTTTTATAACCATTTTTTCTATTTATTTGAAGCACAGTAAAAAAAAAAATTGGTACACTTTGGAAATTCAACAAGGTACACTGCCATAACTTGAGGGACATTATACAGTTAATAAAAAAAGGAAATGAAAAGGGAAAAAATTGCCCTGTTTGAAACCTTGTATTACCTAATTTTACCTGCCCAAACAGACCGTTTGCAAATATTAAGTCAATAAACTGATAACATTCATGAAAAGTTAGCTTTCTCACTAAAATGCAATAATTTAAAACACTGGTATCTAACCAAGAAAAGACAAAAACAAACTGGAATGAAAAATCTAGATATCACATCTAAAATCAGGGCTTTTTGTTTGAGCTTTCATGCTCTTTTCTCCCTCTACCATATCCTGCCGGAGTGCCAGGCCCCATTCCTCTAGGACCCTGTCCACCCACAGGTCCAACCTGCTACAACTTTTTAATACTAAGCTGGCATTCCCTCTGCTTTCCTCCTCAAGCTTTAAAAACCTGCTAAAATTGGGGGCACCTGGGTTGTCCAGTTGGTTAAGCAGCTGACTCTTGATTTTGGCTCAGGTCATGGTCTCTGGGTCCTGAGATCAAGCCCCCCACCAGGCTCTGTGCTCAGTAGGGAGTCTGCTTGTCCCTCTCCATCCTCCTCTGGCCCTCCCCCAACTCTCATGCATGCACACACTCTCTCCTTCTCCCTCTCTCAAATAAATAAATGAATAAAATCTTAAAATAAAAAACCTAGTAAAATCCTATCACTTCTATGAAAGGAGTGCTCTCCTTCCTTGAATTCCTATAGACTTATGTTAACTAATCATATACTTATGTGCAATATCTTCTCTTGAAGTCTTTAATTTTCTGATCTTCATACCTAGATTGTCTTTTTCAGGAGAAAGGATGTTTTTCTTTGTTTCCTGTACTTTGCACATATAATAAGACTTCATTTATATGGAACTCTTAGGAAACAGTTTTGGAGAGCCAAGATTTTACACAGTTGAACTAGTTGTCAAAACATAATAAATTCGTTTGTCCTTCCTCCCTTTCTTCCCTTTTCTTTCCTTCCTTCCTTTCCTTCTTTCCTCTGTTTCTCCCCTCCTTTTCATCCCCTCCCCTCCCCTTCTTTCCATCCCATCCCCTCCCTCCTTCCTTCCTTCCTTCCTTCCTAGAAGGAGAGGGTGGGGGGCAGAGGGAGAGAAAGAATCTTAGCCGGCTCCATGCCTAACAACAGAGTCCTACACGGGGCTCAATCTCACAACCCTGAGATCATGACCTGAGCTAAAATCAAGAGTTGGACGCTTAACAGACTGAGCCACCCAAGTGCCCCAAAACATAATAAGTATTTTCTATTAAATTTCTTCTGGAATAGACTACCTAATGTTTTCTTAAACACAGTATACTAAACATTCTCTTCTCCTTGGCTGGAAGGGTTAACACGATGAACATTAACTCTTACCATGTTCCACAGAAACAGGTATGGGGCAACTGGTACGGGGCAGAGAGCTAAATGTGTACAACTCCATCAGAATCTCTTACATGTGTGTTCTTTTTCCTCGTTAAGCTAGAATGAAATAAGAGCAGTGGACCCAACTAGAAAATAGTGTAACTCAACTAGCTCTCTGCAAAATTAACGAGGACTTTAATATCTAAAAGATCTCTCTATTCAAGTCACTAGAATAGTCTTCACAGTTCACAAAGGGGTACAGAACTGGTCTGCTTCACTGGCTTTATTACAGTGGAACACGCGCACCTCCTTGTCAGCTTGCACTCTTGTACTCCAGTCTATGGATGGAGAATGAAAGAGATCTTACAACATTTTAAGCATCTTTACCACATCTTTACCACAGATGGTAAAGACTTGGATATGACTTACTCCAAAGTCTGCTGATTCTTCATCATTGCAAAACACCTTTTTCTCCCCACATATGACATATTTTTCTGGCCATAAGCAAACAATACAAACTACCTTTAATGCTGTTGCTCATATGATGAACCAACTTCTTGTGAACTATCTGCCGTTCTATTTTTTGACTAGCTTCCCTATTAAAAAGTTGAATCAGTAAATTAATAATAGAAGGTGAGTTGGAAAAAAAGTACTGAAATAAATTCAGGTAGCTCTTCATTGTGCAATCACTTCTCTTCCTTCAACCCACCTTCTCTGACAAGAAAACAAATCACAGTGGAGATGTCTTAGGCTTTGCAAGGGAAATGGAGCTGTTGTCAGGGACTGCATCTCCTCTCCCTACTCTTCCTCGCTTCCTCTTTCTTTTTTTCTTTCTTTCTTTTCTTTCTTTCTTTCTTTCTTTCTTTCTTTCTTTCTTTCTTTCTTTCTCTCTCTCTCTCTCTCTCTCTCTTTCTTTCTTTCAAGATTTTATTTATTTGAGAGAGAGAATGAGAGAGAGAGAGAGAGCATGGGGGGGATGGTCAGAGGGAGAAGCAGACTCCCCACTGAACAAGGAGCCCAATGAGGGACTCGATCTTGGGACTCCAGGATCATGACCTAAGCCGAAGGCAGTCGTTCAACCAACGGAACCACCCAGCGCCCCTTCCTCTGTCTTTCTGCTGCTCCTTGTTGCTTCCCCCCAGAACTACTCTCACCAATATGCACTTCCCTCACGTCCTCACTTTGTAGTATGTCTTGACAGTTATCCTCTTCAAAGCCTTCATATGAAAAGGCTAGCATCTTAAAAACCTTGTCAGCTGAGCAATGATGAAGTGACCAATCTTATAGTCATATACAATTTCCCTTTCATCCCAACTACATTTTTTGCCAGCTACTTGGGCAACTTTTCTGCTCCCAAACAGGCTGTAGTTGAAAAATGGAAGATCTGGAAAGCTGAATCTTTAGGATACCTAAGATATTCAAATAACATCTACTGATTTGATTTGTACCTCTTCCTCTAAGTAACTTAGGAAAAGGTGGTAAGAATCAGGCTTAATGTTTATATTTTCTTCACCATGCTATTCTAAGACACCTGACAAACTATCTTAAAGCTTCCTAAATTGTTCCTGGTATCCCTCTTTTCCAGTACAGGTTTCCTCCACTATCCAAAAGTAGAGTGTCCCTATGAAAACTTTCATAAACTGAAATGGTATAAAGCTAAAAACGATTCCCATTAACTTTTATGGAAAATTTTTTTTTATCATTCCCACACCCAAAAACTAACCTAAGGCTTTTTCTGATACCTTGCTAACGGACCCATCTTGCTAATGGACGCACAAAATAAATTGAGATAAAACACAGAGGCTCACAGACACATTCAAAGCCAAGGTGACTTTAAGCTGAGATGCTGAGTGTAGCTCCCAGGGAAGGAGCTTGGAGGTACCGCTCTCCCTGCTTGGGGTGCACGCTGCCTCTATAAGAGCTCACTGCAAAACAAATGTTGAATGCTATTTTCACTTTTTGCCTTTTTTCTTAAAAGTGAAAATCCTTTTTGGATTTCTTTTGGTTAGCAAAAACAGGTACATACTCCCATCCAAGTACTAACGAGGCCCTACCCTGCTTGGCTTCTGAGATCAGACAAGATCAGGAGTGTACAGGGTGGTGCGTCCAAGGAAAAACAGGTACATACTGATGTAGGTCTTTTGTAAAAGTGAAGTGGTGTAATGCAAACTTTCAAAAAGTGTATATTCAGATTGTCCTCTCAGGTATACTAACCCTCCTAGTGACCTTTCTTTCTGCCATTCGTTCTACTTAAGAACTTATAATTCCACCAAGTGTGAGCTCCTCTACTGATCACAAGACCCACTGCTACCCATCAAAACTCACACTGTGGCCTAACAGATAGCTTCTGCTCCATAAAAACTGTTTTCTCACTGTCTTCACAGGACAATATATGCTTTTTACCTCTGTCCTTGTTCCCTCCTTAAAATGACTTAATTTCCCTAAAAATTCCTTTGAAGCCCAGTTCCAGTCCCTTGCATGCTGGAAGGCACGCAGGAGGGACTAAAATACTTTATTTGTTGATATTCCGGTTAATTTGGGAAAGGTAATTAATATGATAGAAATGATTTCAAAATCAACTTTTTCTGAAAGTTTATTATGTTAATCAACATTTTATTTCTTTCAATATTACTAAAATTTAAAAAATCTCCTCTAAATTTTTCCATAAAGTTTTCAGGATGAATTTATCACATTAAAAGCGTCACCCACAGGGGCGCCTGGGTGGCTCAGTCGTTAAGTGTCTGCCTTCGGCTCAGGGCGTGATCCCAGTGTTCAGGGATCGAGCCCCACATCAGGCTTCTCTGCTGGGAGCCTGCATCTTCCTCTCCCACTCCCCTTGCCTGTGTTCCCTCTCTCACTGGTTGTCTCTCTCTCTCTCTCTATCAAATAAATAAATCAAATATTTAAATAAATAAATAAATAAATAAAAAGCGTCACCCATTTTGATATGAAGTTTTCAATGCAATTTTCTGAACTTCAGATAAAATACAAGTGAAATGTAATAAATTAGATGTCTAATTAAAGATAAAATACTTTCAAGCTTAAGCTGTCAGGAAGAGTCTTAGAGTTTGCCATTTGGCATTTTTAATTTTTTGTGTTCTTCTACACAGATGAAGTTTAAAAGAAATATAAATACCAATTTTCTTCAACAACGGAAGATGAAGGATATGTGGGCATCTCTCTTTGACTAGTCTGGGTCAGTCTTCTGCACCATGATATAACTGCTGTCACATATCTAGATTGGAAACATTAAAAGAAATACTTGAAAAATGAGCTTGTATAATATTTATAAAAGCATTTTTTTTAAAAGGAAAAATCATTTAGACAACTTGGGAAAAAAGGATAAAGAAAGAAATTCCCAAGTGAGGCATTTACTGGGGAATTTTTTGAATCTTTTTTAAAGGAAATGGAAAAGGCAAGTTTTTCTCATTATTCATCAAGTATAAAATGATTTATTCATAGTCACGATTAATAAAGATGAGATTTAAGTATCAGAACAAAGTGATACTTGGATTTCACTCAAAATTCAAATTCAAATGTCTAAAGTCTCCTTTCATTTTTACAAAGTAAAATGAGTTTCATTATGTTTTATAATGAAAATGTCTTTACACGTTAAGACTAAGTGAGCATTTGCTTTCTAAAATTTAAAAAAACCCATAAAAAAACAAATTAATCCCCCCCACATACATAAATGTGTAATTATATATAACTCGTTGAATATACAAAACGACTATCAAGGTCAATAAAATGAATGATCTAAAGTGATGGGCTGAAACAAATAGTAATGTTTGCCAAGAACTGTTGTTTTTTTAAAGATTAATTTATTTATTTTAGAGAAAGATAGAGCATGCTCACGTGTGTGTGTGTGCAAGCAGAGGGAGGGGAAGGGCTCAGGGAGAGAGAGAAAATCTCAAGTTAGATCCCAGGACCCCAAGATCATGACCTCAGTCAAAATCAAGAGTCAGACGCTTAACCAACTGAGCTACCCAGGGGCCCCAAGACACTGTATTTTTGATGCAAATTATTCAAACTAGCAATGAATGTTGGAGCATTTAGACCAAAATGCAATAAATCCCAAAAGAAAAATAAATTCATAAGGTAAAAAAGCAATTCTTCTGTGAATATTCTCAAGTAAAATCACTAACATGTTGAGAACATTCCAAGTTGACTGATTATAACAAATTTCATAAACCAAAAGCAAAAAAAGCATATTCATAAAATGCTGATTTCAAGAATCTTCTCCATGGGGGCGCCTGGGTGGCACAGCGGTTAAGCGTCTGCCTTCGGCTCAGGGCGTGATCCCGGCGTTATGGGATCGAGCCCCACATCAGGCTCCTCTGCTATGAGCCTGCTTCTTCCTCTCCCACTCCCCCTGCTTGTGTTCCTTCTCTCGCTGGCTATCTCTATCTCTGTCAAATAAATAAATAAAATCTTAAAAAAAAAAAAAAGAATCTTCTTCATCATAAGCCCATCAGCAAATTAATTTTATTCCACTTTACAGAAATATACCTAAGTTTAGTTATTTGTACAAACCTTTCTTCAAATTAGTTAAAGGATTAATTAATTGGTAACACAGCTGTCCACAGTCCAATTTCCACAGCAAGCCAGTTATATTGAAAATATTTATTTTGACAAACCACTTAAACACAAATGGAAAAGATTAAAGCTGACTTGATTTATTTAGTTATGCTAGATGCCAATATTACTGTAAATTCTGAAACCTGTTGAAATGACATCATGCACATTATCTACCTGGAAAAACTAAAAATATATATAACATTTAAATAATGTTTATATGATTTCCCTCTGTCTAAAAGTATTTACTATCATGAAAATAATTTTTAGGGGTGCCTGGGTGGCTCAGTTGGTTACACGTCTGCCTTCGGCTCAAGTCATGATCCCAGGGTCCTAGGATCGAGCCCCATGTCAGGCTCTCTGCTCAGCAGGAAGCCTGCTTCTCCCTCTCCCTCTGCCTGCCATTCCCCCTGTTTGTGCTCTCTCTGTCGAGTAAATAAATAAATAAAATCTTTTAAAAAAGTTTTTTAAAAATTACTTTTCAGTACCTTTCATATGGTCCAGGGTGTTCAATCTGAATTAACTGATCTTGTCCATCAGGAAAAGTTAACTTACACCAACCTAAGTTGAGACCTTGATTTACCTTAGGAAGCAAAGAGGAAAGGTAAGTTTTATCATTCTAAAACTGAAACAAACAAACAAACATAAAACACAACAAAAGCTCTCTAAATTATCAATTTAAAAATAAGTAGATGAATCATTAAACTTTATTTTGCTAGCTTAAAAGTTATCTTTTCCATGGATTATGGGCATTTTTCAACCACCCCTCTATACCAGCCCTTCTCTATATAATCAGTTACCTTTATAAAAATGATTATTTGTCATTCTTCCTGATTTTTGCTAGGAAATCCGATGAGATCACTAAAGCTTTTTAACAGATTTTATACTTCAAAATATAAATTGAGATAGAGTGGTACTCTATTTTCTTTGTTTTATTTCCACAGATAAAAAACAATAAAAAATAGATTTCAGTCTGAAATATACCTGTCTCTTTTCAATAAGAGGGCTGAAATTCCAATTTAGGGTTAGAGTAATGCCGTCTAAAAAGAGAGCATGTACTTTGTCATCAGAGTATGCAAGAAATCTTCCCACGTCAGGTATGAGCGATTCTCTCAAAAGCAAAGGCAGTGTGTTGCTATCATTTATCCCAGGTACCTAAAACCAAGTTAACAAAAATAGCAGGAAAGAGAGTTATCCATTATTGACTTAAATGATCAATAAACTCTGAGGCAACTTTATTCAGAAGTTGAATATTGTAGAATCCTTACATATATTTTAACTTTTCCAGAAGTGGATACCCTAATTAGTCTATCA
This sequence comes from Ailuropoda melanoleuca, assembly GCF_002007445.2. Lineage (NCBI taxonomy): Eukaryota > Metazoa > Chordata > Mammalia > Carnivora > Ursidae > Ailuropoda > Ailuropoda melanoleuca. Next base: position 113,698,139 of record NC_048220.1, on the reverse strand, counting down.
CAAGCAGATTAAGTTCTAATATCTCTGGAAAATCACTGTTCTGCTGAATTTTACATAGAACATAGGAAAACATTAGAACTACAGCAACATATAGGTTTATAACTAAATTAGTACAGATATAGAAATCAAACTCTGAGAATCACTTCCTCTAAGTCAATGTTAAAGAATTTACTTTACAGTTATGGAAATAGAATAGAATATTATAATATCATAGTTTAAAATAACTACGTTTCCACATACTTCAAATCCAATCAATTCCACTGCCCTTCCCCCCCACTAAGAAAAAAGAAACAAAAATAAATTATAGACAAAGTATAACATAAAAGCTGAATTTTGCAGTGTTTATCTAGTAAGTGGATATTTTTCTGACTAAACCAATATTAACGTTACAAAGAATTTCTCACATAGATGAAAGTAACTTGAACTTAGAGGTATGTATGCAAACAATACAACAATTTTAAAAATCTTGCTTTTAAAATAATTTTAAGGGGCCTCTGGCTGGCTCAATCAGTGGATCATGTGATTCTTGATCTCAGGATTGTGAGTTTGGGCCCTAAGTTGGGTAAAGAGATTACTTAAAAATAAAAATATTTAAAATAACAATAATAATAATAATAATAATAAGATACCATTTTCCAGCAGCATATACGATAATTATGGCTTAAAGAAAGCCTTGTCTTGGCACAGTGTTGAAGAATTCTGTGAACATGAAAAACAGTACTTAACCATTTGCAAATAATGGCATTTTCCAATTCTAGGAATACATTCTCACTGCTGTACAACATGTTAGGCAAGTAACTCATTTCCACTAAAATATGTTCAAAACACTTTCCTTCCAGAAATCTTTTATCCCCTGGAAGGGGGTTGTTTTCCTTTGTGTTAATCTTACATAGTTAAGGTTACTCCTCTAATTTTTTAGCAATGAAATGACTCCAAATGGAGAGAATTTTCAGGTGCTCCTTTCTAAGAGGTGATGGATTCATAGCACCTGAAAGGTTTCATATTGTCTCAGTGCTGGGGAGGTGAAACAACGGTCTGTGGGAAATCAAATGACCAATTCTCCTTCAAATCCACTTTGGAAGTTGCTTAGACATAAGTTTGTAAAAATAAATAATTTAATCCAACAATACACTGTCATGGTTCTGAATGACACAAATTAATTAGCAGAATTTAAAAAACATATGAACCGAAGTACCAAACTACACTTTGTTTTCTATAGACTCTCAGAATCTCTATTACTCTGAGGATAATAAAGCATGAAAATTTAAAATGCATCACCAAATCCTCAACCTGATTCCAAGGCACAAGGATGATGCACTCCCCCAGAGAGAAGGCACTCAGCTCCTTCCAGCGCGTGCTTGCTGTATATGGATGCTTCTCCATATCTAACTTTCAATTTCAAAGCCAGAAGTACTCCGATAATGAGGTGACTGCCTTATTTTATAAATGAAGAGACCAGAAAAATTGACAGATTTTACCAAAGACACGTATTTCCACTGTACCTACAAATTCTTAATCTTACCCTAACCACCAGAAAATGTATCAGGATCCTGACACGTAACACTTGAGTCAGCTGAATGTGAAGAACTTACCTGGTTGCCTGTCTAATTAGAGAACACACAGAGAACAGGCTTCCTGGTCTATCAGGAGGAAGGTTATTTACTGAATAAGTTTTCTCTTCTCTCTGAAAATTAATTTAAAGTGAAGTATCTCAATAATAAATTTTGGCTATTATTAACTTTTATTTTTAATTTCATACTTATATTGTGACAAGGCAAGCAGTTATTTTAACTTAATCAAAAGCCCATAAAAGGTGTATTTTTAAAGGTATCTTATGCTTTTCCTTTTCCCCATTTTTTTTAAAGTCTAGCTTTCCTCCTGGATAGTTACAAGAGTTGCATTCTACTACCCTATAACTTACTGGCCACTTTAAAAAAATTTAAAGCTTATACTTAATATAGCAACCAAATTAATTTTCCTATACATTAGCAAAAAACTTATCATATAAGCCCCCCTTTACCCTTTAGACCAAAAAAAAAAAAAAAGCCTATATAGGTTTAAAAAACTATTTTAATTGAACAAATATATAATTTTATTATATTTTATTAATGGAAGAACTATAGTTACAGTTTGTGGAAAACATATTATTTATAATCTCAGTTTCTTGAATTGAAAGAATTTTTTTCTTGTTATTCTTTCTGAATTCCCTCTTTCTCAGACTCTTTAATAGCTGTGTTTTCCCAGGCTCTGACTTCAGCCTTATTTTCTAATTTCCTGACTTCTTCCCGGGTAATCCCAGCAGAGTCCAAAGTTGTGTTCATAATAAATATAATATCAACAGCTAACATTTATTGAACAGACACTATATGCTAGGTGCTATGCTATGTATTTTACATGGTTTATTTCATTTATTCCTCAAAACAGTTCTGAGACAAGAACTATTAATGTCTATTTTTTTTAGATGAGGAAACTGAACTTTGAGGGCTAAGAAGTAGCACAGATCTAATTTGAACCACGAGAGAGAGAGGAGAGTTAAGATGGCGGAGGAGTAGGGGACCCCTTTTTCAGCCGGTCCCCTAAGTCGAGCTGGATAGGTACCAGACCAGCCTGAACATCCACGGAATCAGCCTGAGACGCAGGAAGATACATCTGGATCTCTACAAATGAACATCTCCAGCGCTGAGTATTGAGGTACAAAGCGGGGAGCCGTGAAACCAAGCACAGATATAGGAAGATAAACAGAAGGGGGAGGGAGCCGCCGTGTCCAGGCGCCAGGAAGCGGTAGCCACCTGCACGGGGGAGTGGGTGGACCCCGGACCCGCACCCTCAAGACAGCAGACTGAGACCGTGAGCCAGGAGCATGCGCCACCAAGCATCTCACGGAACTCCGGAACTCTGGTGTGCTCACTGGACCCAGACTGAGACCGGGAGCTCCGGGAGCCCGCGTGGGGCGGCTGGGCGGCTGGCGGTATTAGAAACACAAAGGACAGAGATGCGCCGGCCCTGGAAGTGAGGGCTGGGACGCCGGGTGTGGGGCGCACATCCCCGGATGCTGCAGGGTTGAGCAGTACCAACAGAAACAGAGTGAAAGTGGCCAGAACATCAGTGGAGAACGGTCCGCGATCCCTCTGTTCTGTGACAGAGGCTGAGATTCGGCCACGGCTGCTCTGTCTCTCAAAAAAAGGCACAGCAAACTGCCAGGGAAAGCCGCCAGAGAACAAAAGCCTGGAAACACCAGCTGACAGTGTGCCCATCCCCATCCCCCCTCGCAGAGGACATGGAGACTCTACCCAAACAGGGTTGCCTGAGTATCGGCGCGGCAGGCCCCTCCCCCAGAAGGCAGGCTGAAAAATCAAGAAGCCCACAACCCGGGGCGCCTGGGTGGTGCAGTCATTAAGCGCCTGTCTTCGGATTAGGGTGTGATTCCGGCGTTCCGGAAAGGAGTCCCTCATCGGGCTTCTCCGCTGGGAGCCTGCTTCTTCCTCTCCCACTCCCCTGTTTGTGTTCCCTCTCTCGCTGGTTGGCTCTCTGCCACATAAATAAATAAAATCTTTAAAGAAGCAGCCCACATCCCTAAGATCTCTATAAAACAAGGGCGCACGGCCAGGGTCCCAGTAAATAATTTGGGCTCTGGACAACCCCGCAACCCCTCCTCATCAGAATGACGAGAAGGAGAAGCCCCCCCAGCAAAGAAAAGACAGTGAATCTGTGGCTTCTGCCACAGAACTAATGGATATGGCTGTAACCAAATTATCAGAAATGGAATTCAGAGTAACAATGGTCAAAATGATGAGTAGACTGGAAAAAAGTATTAAAGAAAACGTTGCTGAGAATATAGAATCCCTAAGGGCAGAAATGAGAGCGAATCTGACAGAAATTAAAAATTCTATGAGCCAAATGCAGTCAAAACTAGAGGCTCTGACGGCCAGGGTCACCGAGGCAGAGGAACGCGTTAGCGAATTGGAGGATGGGTTAGTAGAAGAAAAAACGAAAATAGAAGCTGGTCTTAAAAAAATCCACGCCCACGAATGTAGATTACGGGAGATTACTGACTCTATGAAACGATCCAATGTCAGAATCATCGGCATCCCTGAAGGGGTGGAGAAAAACAGAGGTCTAGAAGAGATATTTGAACAAATTGTAGCTGAAAACTTCCCTAATCTAGCAAGGGAAACAAGCATTCGTGTCCAAGAGGCAGAGAGGACCCCATCCAAGCTCAACCAGGACAAACCTACGCCACGGCATGTCATAGTGCAATTCGCAAATATTAGATCCAAGGATACAGTATTGAAAGCGGCCAGGGCAAAAAAATTTCTCACGTACCAAGGCAAAGGTATCAGAATTACGTCAGACCTGTCTACACAGACCTGGAATGAGAGAAAGGCTTGGGGGGGCATTTTTAAAGCTCTTTCAGAGAAAAACATGCAGCCAAGGATCCTTTATCCAGCAAAGCTGTCATTCAGAATTGATGGAGAAATAAAGACGTTCCAAAATCGCCAATCATTAACCAATTTCGTAACCACGAAACCAGCCCTACAGGAGATATTAAGGGGGGCTCTATAAAGGTAAAAAGGCCCCAAGAGTGATACAGAGCAGCAAGTCACAACNAGTGATACAGAACAGAAAGTCACAACCGATACAAACAAAGACTTTACTGGCAACATGGCGTCATTAAAATTCTATCTCTCAGTTTCAGTGTCAATGTGAATGGTTTAAATGCTCCCATAAAACGCCACAGGGTTGCAGACTGGATAAAAAGAAATGATCCATCCATTTGCTGTCTACAAGAGACTCATTTTGAACCCAAAGATACATTCAG
>NC_048220.1:113600237-113693220 GCF_002007445.2 Ailuropoda melanoleuca | reverse complement strand
CATCCAAGCCTCACTCAAAAGAATAGAAAAATCTAAAATGCAGTTTTTATATTCTCAGCTCAAGAAGCTGGGACAGCAAGAGAGGGACAGGCCTAATCCATGCATGAGGAAGCAGTTGACCAAGATTAGAGCAGAAATCAAAGAATTAGAAAACAGAACTACAGTAGAGCAGATCAACAGAACTAGAAGCTGGTTCTTTGAGAGAATCAATAAAATTGACAGACCACTGGCAATACTTATCCAAAAGAAAAGAGAAAGGACCCAAATTAACAAAATTATGAATGAAAAAGGAGAGGTCACGACCAACACCAATGAAATTGGAAGGATTATTGAACCACAAGAGAATATAGCCCATATGTATTTTACCATCAGTGAGAGAAGATGGACTTTGAAGTTAAGACAAAGCTGGATTCAAATGACAGGTATGCCTCTTACTAACTATAATGACGGGCAGGTTTATGCAACCTTTTGGTTTTTTAAAAGATTTCTTTCTTTCTTTCTTTCTTTCTTTCTTTCTTTCTTTCTTTCTTTCTTTCATTCATTCGAGAGAGAGAGAGAGAGAGCATGCACGCAGCAGGGACTGGCAGGGGTGGGGGGATGGGGGGAGGAGAGGGAGGAAGAATTTGAAGCAGACTCTGCAGTAAGCAGGAGCCCCACCCAGGCGGGCTCAATCTCACAACCAGAAGAGGAGACCATGACCCCCTGAAACCAAGAGCCCAACCAACTGAGCCACCCAACTGAGCCCAAGCCAACCTTTTATAAACCTCAGTGCCTACAACCTATGAAATGGGGATACTACCTACCATCTAGACTGAAGATTAATGATATAATACATGTTATACAAAGCACCCAGGACAGAATTTAGTATATAGTAGGTACTCAAAAAATAGTTCCTCCTCTTTTATCTTGGATCGTAGACTTGAATATCTAAATCTCTACTAGGCTTCTCCACTGGATATCTCACTTCAACATGTAAAAAATGGAATTACCTTCATTTCAAAATCCACATTTTCTCCTTCTCTACTTTGTATATACTTGTGGTGTGTTCCCTCTACCTGGAACTCAGTTCCCTCCTCCATCATCTTCCTTTGTCTAACTCCTACTTTCCCTTCCCCTCAGGAAAGCCATTACTGAGGTCCCACAGACTAAGTGAAATCCCTAGTTATGTCCACAAGCACAGTACCCTGCACTCTAGCTTCTCAGTTTTCATTATGATTTCGATTTAACACTTTTTTTCTTGATGTCTGTCCTCCCTGCTAGAATAGAGTTTCATGAGGATAGGGGCTGTGTCTGTTTTGCTGACCTCTGTATCCCCAGCATTTATTAGCAATGTGCTAAGGCACATGATAGGTACTCAAACTATTCAAACGATTGCACTTTAACTATTTACATCTTTCTCTATTGGATACTGAGTTCCTTGAGAGTTCTTGTCTTTTCCGCTGCCCTATTTCATCAATTCTAAGATGCTCATTTTTCACAATTTAATATCTCTAAAATCTGGATACATCTTATAATTAAGAGTATCTTACTTTTAAGCAGACGGGGTTGAGATCTAATAGAATTTAAATGTTTTATTGACACCTCCTGGTAAGATCAAAAAAGCAGTCATCAAAACAATTTAGATTTAATAAAATTTTGGTTGAATACCATGCCTGGCACCACCACTCATTGATTCAGTCAATAATCTGCCATCATTTTCAACTCCTTCCTCATCCCCAATATCCAGTCAGTCATCAGTTCTGCTTCCTTAATATTTCTTGTGTCCATTCCTATCTTTCCATTCTCATTACCACTGCCTAATCCTCATACTTTCTTCCCTGAATTGCTATAAATGTCTTCTAACTGGTCTACCTCTTCCCCACTCCAGTTTATCTTCCTCTGAAATGACCTAACAAAAATAGCATGTCACTTCCCTACTTAAATCCTTCAATGGCTCTGCAAAAGCAATATGGTTTCTCATGTCCCATTTATGAGCTGGCCCAGCTTAGTGGTCTAGTCTCTTCCCTGACATTCCCCAAAACATTAGATCTCTACAGCATTCTGTCTATCTATAGCATTTTCATTTCCTTCAACACTCCACACTTGCCCCAGCCTCTACTTAAGTGACGTTTATCTCCTCTTTTATGCTCTAGCAATAATAGTTTGTTGAACAAGACAGGGCTTACTTCTAGTGTGGGCTAGTTAGCAAACAAACAATAGTCAGTAAGAAAATGTCACATAGTATTAATTGCTGAGAAGAAAAAAAGAGGAGGGTACCATGACAGAGAGTGTCATAGGTAGCTTTTTTAATTTGGATAGTCAGGAAAAGCCTCCTTGAGGAGATGACATTTAAATAGAAATTGTAACAACAAGAAGCCAGCCATGCCAGGAGGTGAGCAAGTATGCTCCCTCAGCTATATACTCCTCCAACCTCTATCCTTCTTTTGTATATCTCCTTCTTTAAAATTATAGGTCTAGGGGTGCCTGGGTGGCGTAGTTGTTAAGCATCTGCCTTCGGCTCAGGGCGTGATCCCAGTGTTATGGGATCGAGCCCCACATCAGGTTCCTCTACTATGAGCCTGCTTCTTCCTCTTCCACTCCCCCTGCTTGTGTTCCCTCTCTCGCTGGCTGTCTCTGTCAACTAAATAAATAAAATCTTCAAAATAAAATAAAATAAAATAAAATTATAGGTCTAGGGACACCTGTCTGGCTCAGTCGGTAGAGCATTGGACTCTTGATCTTGGGGTTGTGAGTTTGAGCCCCACGTTGGGTGTAAAGATTACTTAAAAAATAAAATATAATTATAGATTCTAGCTTAGCCATGTCATCCTCCAGAAGATTTTCCCCCCAAACTTCCCCCCTTATGTGATTCCAGAGCACCAAGTTCTTATCTCTACAGATCTTTCCTATTGAAAATTTTAAGTATACAAGTAGCAATACATCACTAAATTTTTTTTTTGGAAAAAAACAAAGTTAAAAAAATACAAGATTTAAGTCCCTCCCTACTTTCCTCCCCCGCAAAATCCCACACTCCTCTCCAAAAGTAACCATTTCAGTTCTTTTTTTTAGGTTTTTTTTTTCCTTAAAGATTTCTCTATTTATTTGAGAGAGAGAGATAGAGAGCATGAGTGGGAGAGGCAGAGGGAGAGAGAGAATCTCAGACTCCCTGCTGAGCATGAAGCCTGATGCCGTGCTCGATCTCACAACTCCAAGATCATGACCTGAGCCAAAATCAAAAGTCAGACACTTAACCAACTGAGCCACCCAGTTCGGTTTTTATCTACCCAGATCTTTCCCCGTGCATTTACATGTGTACTATATACAGTAATATATTTGGGTTTGGGGTTTTTGTTCTTTACAAAAGATATCACTGTACATATTCTTCTGCAACTTTCCCTTTTCAGTGTCTTGGAGATCTTTCAATCTCTCTCTCTCTGCATCTACATCTTCCTCATTCCTTTAAACTGCTGCATGGCGTCCCCATAATCTGACCACACAGCTCATGTCACCATTTCTCTACTGATGAGCATTTCGACTGCCTTCGGTTTCTCCTACTAAAAACAAGGCTACAGTCCACATCCTTGGCCGCATTTCTTTGTTTGCATGTGCTAATATTCTGCTAGGATAGGTAACTAGAGGCGGAATTTCCAGCTGATTTAACCTGATATTATCAAACTGTCCTTCATGAAGGGTGAGTCAATTACACTCCAAAGAGAACTATGAAAGCACCCTTTTCACTCCACCCTTGCCCACAGTGGATACTATCAACCTTTCAATAATTTCATGAGTGAAAAAACATGTTATTTTAATTTGCATTTCTTTGACGCAAGCAGTAAAGCCTAATATGTTTCCACATATTAGGAGTTATTTATATTGCCTTTCTATGGCTTAACGATTCTTATTGTTTACTCATTTTTCTACAAGAGGTTTTTCTTCCCAGGTGTCCCTTGTTCACCTTTCTAGTTGTATATAAAGATTTAGGAGTTAAGAGGTCTTTTATTTTATTTTTAAGTTTTATTTATTAATGAGAGAGAGAGAATGATAGAGAGAGCATGGGGGGGAGGGTCAGAGAGAGAAGCAGACTACCCCACTGAGTGGGGAGCCTGAGGCAGGACTCGATCCTGGGACTCCAGGATCATGACCTGAGCTGAAGGCAGTCGCTTAACCAACTGAGCCACCCCAGGCGCCACAAGAGGTAGTTTAAGTATGCAAATGGTTACATGGTGGGGAAAAAATGTGCTTTCCATGTGCATATAGTAATTCAAAGAAGTATATTGATTCAAAGTAATCCTGCTGGTTTTAGTGTTTCCTATTGATAAATTCTATGACATAAGAAGTTTAAATTTAACTTCTGATTTAAAAACAAATTGTGGCACCTGGCTGGCTCGGTCAGTAAAGTGTGCAACTCATGATCTCAAGGTTGTAAGTTCGAGCCCTACCTTAGATATCGAGCTTACTTAAAATCTTAAAAAAAAATAAAAACAAATTACTTAGGCAAATGACTTAGGCAGAATACAGGATAAGAATGCAGTAAAAATAAGGTGGTTAGTAATCATTGTGACAATGCTGGTAAAAGATTATACGAATTCTCCAGACTGTGTAGTAGTAAGCAAGCAATGTCATGTAAAGATCAAATTTTCTACATATATTCAGAATTATTTAGAAACAGCTGTATACAAATTCTTGAGCTGAGACCTAATTGTCAGCTTACCTCTTCTGATCCTTCTTGAATGGAATAGTATGTAAAATACCTCCCCAAATTAGCTCCCTCTGATTTGAAAACAGATCCATCTCCAGGATAAATCTCTATTGAATTCACATTTTTATGGTTTAGTCTAAGGAAGAAAAATAATCATTAAAATATTTTTATCTAATTGAGATTAACACATAAATGAGAACAATCAGTCAAACAAACAAAGTAGTATGGGATTTTGCCTATCCAGCAAAATGGATAATTTCAAACTCTGCACCCAACCAGCTAAATTAAATTTTTTGCAAAAAATAAATAGAACACATAGAATTGGTTAACATACCTACCTCAACAACTGAGCCTAGTTTTTGGAAGTTAGACATTTTATCATCCTGGTACCCCCACTGCCAATCACAGTAGCTGGCATATACTAATCACCAAAGAAATGATCATTGTAAAGAAGTTAAATATGACAACTCCAGAACCTGAAAATAGGATTATTCTTCAATAATGAAACTAGTAGAATCAATACCCAATGAATGAGATTAGCCATGTGTAAAAGGAGCCATCTCTAAGAGAAGGTGACTGATCATATCTGAAGCAGCCAAGTACAATCAAGGTATTGGGTATATAACATATAAAAACTTTAGCCAAGTCAATTTTTATTGAAAAATACATGAAGAATATATTGTCAGGAGGGAGTGGGCTTTCATGGAAGAAAAGGAGAGCCCAAAGGACAAAATTTTGCAGTGCTCTTTTAGCATTATTTATAGTAGTGAAACCCTGAATCTAGCCAATATTAGTTTTCTAGTCACCAGAGAGGTATACTTTGTGGTGGGGTAGGAATAATTCAATGGAATAGTGCAGACACAGAGGAGCCTCTAATCTTCTCTAATTCCATGCTCAACAGGCAACATTTTGATGTGACTAATTCAGACAACTAGATCCCCTGATGCTTGGAAGGGGTATCCTAAATAACTGACATGAGTATTTCATTCACCAGCAAAACTAATCCTCATTGGCTCTGGAGTTGTCACAAAAGTCCTGTGAATATGGTTAATGTGAATTAGTCACAAGACCCCTATGTGCACTCATAAAACTAAGTTTTGAGATCTATAAAATTTAGGATCAAAGAGAAGAATGATGGTCCTGGCCAAACTGCCCTTTTGTGGGAGTCTTTCTGCAGGGCTAGTCCCCTCCCCTCTGACATCACTCAAGAGCTTCCACTCCAGGTGCCTTACCGATAAGTTACACCTTTGTACCAAACCGCTTTCACTAGCTCAGGATAGGAGTATTCTTCATCAAGCTGTCCTTGTGAAAGTGAATCACAAAAATTCCACCTGTGAAGGACAAAGTAGAAGCTAGTAATTCTGGTCGCTCAACATGATTACCTTTAGAAGTCAACAAAATAGTGCTACTGTAACAAGATGTATTTCTTGCTTAACTTGTTAGATCAAAGAAAAGTAAAAATTAATATAATAGTGTATGAAGGAAACTGAAAACTAATCTTATTTTTCCATGTATTTTTTTTCAGTATTTTTAACAATCTCACCATTCAGTCTCAGCACAATTACATAAATTAACAGTTTTACTAACCTTTAAAATTCAGGCTTCAAACAACAAATATTTACTGCACTATCTATGCCATACACACAGGGGATATAACACCCAAAAACAGCAGACATGGTCCCTGACCTCAGAGAAGATTCCTATCAAATACGGATGTTCAACAGTAGACACAGAACATGAAGAAAGGAGAATTACTGGATGCTGTGGGATTGTAGGAGCACCTAATCCTGTCTGGGGACTTCAGAATAACCTCCTGCAGGAAGAAAGGCTTCAGCTGAGACCTGGAAATGCACACAAGTCAGTGAGCTGAGAGAGATAAAGCAGTGTTCCTGGCCGAGGAAAGAGCAGGTGCAGTGGTGAAATAAAGCTGGACAGGCATTCTAGAGATTGTAAAAAGGCCAGTTGAGCCAGAGTAGAAAAAGCAAGGGAAGCGTGGTGAGGATTACAGATGTAGGAAGGGATCAGAAAATGGAAGGCCTATTAAGCCACGTTTAAAGATAATGGACTTTAATCTAAGGGTAGTGGCAAGTTATTGAAAACTGTTCATTTAGAAGCCTAAATCTCTTTTCAATGTGTACTTATAATACTGGAACTTCCAATTTTAACTAGATAATCATGACAAGCCTGAAAAATCACTCTCCTGTTTTTGCTTTAAATAATAAATATATACTCAGAGACTACCTGGGATCAAAGCCCAATTCTACACACGCTAGCTATATGACTCTGCTCAGGTTATTTATCCTGTGTCTCAAGTTCCTCTACAAAATGGGGTGATAACAGTACTTACCTCATGTAATTTCTACGATAATCCAACAGGTGAAGTATCGAGGTGCCTGGTAGATAAGCACTTTGTGTCAGCTATTACCATTACTGCTGTACTATTTACAGAAGTTCATGTAACCTTTAGGTATTCACCTCTTAGTAGAGGGAAAAGGTTTATATCTGGCCTCCAGAAACCTCTCCACGTTTACTGCTTTTTTCAAAAATGTCCAATGAATCGATTTATAGTCAGCTAGCCAAAGACAGGCCTCTGAGACTAGGTATGAAAGAAAGAACCCAGGATCATAAACCAGTCAGATCCATGCTCCAGCAACCAATGTAATGGACTGCACAGAGTGGCAGCTGATATTCCTCTGGGCTCACCACCAGAGCCCTGTGCCATCACTTAGCACACTTTAATAATCTTTTCAGTGACAGTGACCTTCATAGAGTCTAAGCTCCTAGAAAGTAGGGACTCTGTCTCGGTCATTTCTATAGTCTCCATGCTTTACAAAGTATGTACTGTATAGTCAGCCTTCCGTAAACACTTGGGGCACAGGCACAGAGTAAGAAACATAAGCAACCCATTGGCTAGGGAAATGATTTACTATCGGTTATTGGCAGAGTTTTGGATCACTGAACTTTCCTTATGAATGGTAGCAGATGACTGCAAAAGAAAAATTATCTTTAGTTAAGCACTAGCTCTGACAAGAGCTTTATGACAAAGAAGCCATTCTTCCATTACCTGTGCAGGTGGGGGACAGGACAGCTGAGCAGCAGGGCCCTGGGAAGAACAGAAACCTCTTTTCCTCTTTCCTCTGAAATCTCAGAAGTTAATGTTCTACTCTGGGTGGTGTCTGCATCAGTTCTAGACACACTGCTGATTTTATTATGAAAATGACGTGCTAAAGACAAAGGATATTTCCATTCCTCTGGACAGGAGGCCACAGGCCAGCGCTGCTTCACCCACGTGTATGCACATGTGTGTCCTGTACCAGGCAGAGGCAGTTCCTCCTTCCCTTCAGCTCCATCCACATAGCTCTTCTTCTCTAAAGAGTCATTGGATTTTGTGATCTGACAGTAAAGTTCATTTTCTTTATTCTTCAGTCTCTGTCTTGATAAACTTCCGTATGTACAGATTTTGCCTGCTTTTTCAACTAGTTTGGCCTTTCTGGCTTGATTCTTCTTTTCCGACAATACTATGGACGAGTCTGGCTTCTGGCTTACTTTACACAAAAAATGTACTGTAAATTCATGCTGTGATCTCGGCAGGCAAAGGTACGCGTGCCCATCTAACGAGGCTATCTTCACGCTGCCACTCTGCATACAAATCACACCATCATCAGTGTCAGGTCTGGGCCATCTCGCTTCTGAGAAGTCAACGAAGATACGCTGAGTGAAGGGGAGAAAGAGAGATGGGGAGTATTTTGTCAGCAGTCCAATGTTTCCATACATTTGATGCTTACAAACTGTGTAAGAACTCTCTTAAAGTTGGGTTTGTGTTTTACTACCGAGAGAATGAAAAATGGAGAAAGGTGTCGGCCTGTATGTATTTTTCCACAGATTATCTGATATGGTTAAGATTACCTCTCTTAGAGAGATGTAAAACAAACACACACACAGATAAAAAATAAAAGAGAAGAAAAAGAAAAAAAGATCCAGGCTATATTTAGTGTTAGACATATTCTTGTTTAAAATGTACCATGATCAGCTTTGCTGCCCACTAAAAAAAAAAAAAGTACAATGAATCAGAGATAGATTTTCAGCCCTTCCCAAAATTCTACCCTGAAAAATAATACTAACGAGGGAGACCAACACTACAATGTACAAACACCACCACAATGTGCTATATTAAAAGCAATCACAACTTAAATGGTATGGAACCAGTATACAAATCATTGACAGAGCAACTCAGATAATAAGGAAACAGAATCAACCATATCTTTTTTTTTTTTTTAAGATTTTATTTATTTATTTGACAGAGAGAGACACAGCCAGAGAGAGAGGGAACACAAGCAGGGGGAGCGGGAGAGGAAGAAGCAGGCTCCTAGCATAGGAGCCTGATGTGGGGCTCGATCCCAGAACGCCGGGATCACGCCCTGAGCTGAAGGCAGACGCTCAACGACTGTGCCACCCAGGCGCCCCAGAATCAACCATATCTTAAGATGTAACATGGGATAACATAAACTTTTCAAAACAAGGAGAGAAGGGGAGAATGACTTAATAAATGGTCCTGAAATTACCGAATAGCATGTGGGAAACACTATCTCAAAGGGCTATCAAATAGACTAAATAAGATAACATGTATAAAGTACCTATCCTAAGTAGCACCTGGCGTACCATACACTAAAATAAATTCCAAGTAGCTTAAAGGGCAACATTTTTAAAAACTGAATTACTAGGGGAGCCTGGGTGGCTCAGTCAGTTGGGCGTTGGACTTCTGGTTTTGGCTCAGGTCATCATGTCATGTGTCCTGAGATCAAGCCCTGTGTTGGGCTCTGCACTCACTGGGGAGTCTGCTTGGGGTTCTCTCCCTCTGTCCCTTCCCCACTTGTGTGTATGCTCTCAAATACATAAATGAATCTAAAAAAACAAAGCAAAACAAACTGGATTACTCAAAGGTAAACTGATCCTGACCAACAGCAGATTCCCGACAGGTGCCAGTGCCCACTGCATCTCATCATGTAAGATAAAAACAGTAGGTGTCATGTAACAGTCTTTTTTTTTTTAAGTTTTTTAATCAATTAATCTTGCCAACAGTTAAACATTTTAGTTTCCATTTATATAAAACCTTAAATTTACAAAAACTAGTGTCAAGAAAGCCTCTTAAACTTACAGTGCTATTTATGTGTATAGATGTTAGTGGCAAAGCTGGCTTGTAAGGATGGTCAGTTAAGAAAGTTCTTTCTTCAGGGAGCCTGGGTGGCTCAGTCAGTGAGCCACGGCTCAAGCCATGCTCCCAGGGTTCTGGGATCAAGCTCCACATTGGGCTCCCTGCTCAGTGGGGAATCTGCTTCTTCCTCTCCCTCTGCCCCTCCCCTCACTTGTGCTTTCTCTCTCTCTCTCTCTCAAATAATTGAACGAATCTTTAAAAAAAAAAAGTCCTCCCTTCTAGAAGTAGATTATGTGATAATCTTACTACAGCATCAGCAGCAAATTATGCAGTTTCAATGAATAAAGTTATTCAAAAGATAGTGGAAAAATACACTTATAGACTAAGTCACAGCTTACAATTTTTCTTGGCTCTTTTGCCATCATAACGGTAGCAGAAAGTGGTTAAAAGACAGTTTTCAGAGTCAGATAGATGGGGTTCAAATCCTGACTGCCTCTTAGAAAATGTCCAATGAGGTTAGGTAAACTCTCTGAGATTTAGTTCCCTCACCTGTAAAAAGGGGCTAAATATACCTGTTCTGACTGGCTGGACATCCATTTTGATTATCAGGAACTCATGCCATACTGACTAGTGTTATTAAAAATTTTTAATATCCTTCCTAGGCACATAGTAAATCCTCAATAAATGATAGTTATCATTATTATTCATAAAAGTCCAAAATAGAATATAAGCAAAAAAATAAAATGTGTATACCTATAAGTAATTACACATCTCTACTACACATGAACTGCACGAAAACTACTAAAAATGGCCACATAATTTCTTAATTTTGAATACCTCTGAGAATCAAAAAGTCATCAGTCAGGAAAATTCTGAGTAGAATCTTTGGCTACAGAGAAAAAGGCAGAAAGATGAACTATGTACCTTCTGGGTCTCAATCAATTATAAGATACCAGAACACCCTAATCTGGTGAAAAATAAAAGCCTATGCATTCTACAGCAATGTGTGTATTCCCAAATGTCATGAAGAAAAAGATTAAAGATGAAACTACCTGTTTCTAATTACTTGTCCTCAAATATTACTTCTAAAAAAAGCTTTAAAAAATTACCTTTTTTCTTTCAGAAGGTATGATGCTTTCAGATAAAAAAGGGCAAGCAGCAAAAGAATTTCGAAAATCTAGGGCCCGCTGTAGTTGCTCCTATGAAAAGAAATACAAAATGTTAACTTAAAAAATGTAAAACAATTTGAAAATCAATTTAGAGTGACAGTAATCTCGAATACTAATTACTTTCCATATTCTGACTACCTCAACAATATTCTGGTATCAGAAAGAGTTGGTCTTGTGTCATCTTTACTTACTCGGTAAGTACTAATAACAAAGTGTGTCCTTTGACGAAGTCTTTCTGGTTGTTCTAAAGGATGCGCTGAAACAGGAGGTGCCTTTTCAAATAAAAATTCAGAGCCACACGGAGAAAGCTGCAGTCTGGAACCATCCACATATTGCACTTGCACTGAATCATCTTCATAAAGTACCATTCGCACTTCAGCTGCCATTACTAGGACTATGGATAAAAAGTCCTTCCAAGGTGAAGACTGAAGGAAATAGGAAATAGGGTAACACAAATAGTTCTTTAAATGTACAAAAGTTCTATCATAAAAAAATGGATGCATTTTCTAAGAACATTAAGCAAAATGTATTCCCTTGCATTTATTTTTGTTGGAGGAAAAGTGATTAATGGGGCACCTGGGTGGCTCAGTTGGTTAAGCGTCCAACTCTTGGTTCTGGCTCAGGTCATGATCTCAGGATTGTGAGATCGAGCCCCACATCCGGCTCCGCACTGAGCCCAGAATCTGCTTAAGATTCTTCCCCCCTTCCTCCCACTCTGTTCCTCCCCCCCCCACCATGCTCTCTCTCTTTCTCTCTAAAATTAAAAAATTTTAGAAGTGAAATAAATAAATGTTAAGAACTGATTATTTTACTACATACTTTTAAATGATCTGAAATTAAGAACCTGAACAGAATGCCGAATTAACCCCTAGTGCTTTACTCCAATGTGGGAAGGTAGCCTAGAGAGAGAAGAAAGCCCACCAAGTTATAATTGCCTTAATAATTTCAATAGCTTTAGTTCTCCTGAAGTTTAATTTCTGTAAATTATACAGCAAATCATTTGTAATATATGCAAAAGGCAGGCCAAAAGTAACTATTAGGCCTAAGAAAAAAGAATACTGAAAAAGAAATCCCAGTACCTGGATTTTTGTTCTCAGTGTGACATTAAGGAAGTAGTTCCCTGTCACTACTGAGCAAGCTAATCAATCTTCTAGTGTCTTAGACTCACTCTTATTTCACTGAATTCAATTTCCCCTTCCCTACCTCTAAAATGTTGTCATCACCTATGCTTTCCATATAGGGTTGACGGAAGGGGAATTAGAGGGTTGGGTTCCATTCATACGCCACCATTTTTTAGCTAAATGCCTCAGGCTGTTTGCTTCCTTATTTGTAAAATGGGGCATATTAGCGAGATTGTTAATATGAACTGAACCAGACAACACATATGCCAGTGCTAGAATTGCAATGTCGCTTTGTAGGAGCCCAAGAAATCTTTTTTTTTTTTGAAGAATTTATTTATTTGTCAGAGAGAGAGAGCGAGCACAACAAGCAGGGGGAGCAACAGAGGGAGAAGGAGGCAGGGGGAGAATCAGTCTTCCCGCTGAGCAAGGAGCCCAATTCAGGACTCGATCCCAGGGCACTGGGATCGTGACCTGAGCTGAAGGCAGACGCTTAACTGACTGAGGCACCCAGGCATCCCATGAGCCACCCAGGCGTCCCATGAGTCACCCAGGTATCCCAGAGCTCAGTAAATCCTATGATTCCTTTCTAACACCATTGCCATCCTCTCTGACACTTACCTATCTCCCTCTAGAACACTATCCTTCTTTAAGATTTACTCATTTATTAGAGAGAGAGAGGGAGGGAGAGGGAAGGTGGGGGAGGGGAAAGGAAGAGAATCTTCAAGCAGACTCCCCTCTGAGCGTGGAGCCCAACGCAGGGCTCCATCTTACCACCCTAAGATCACGACCTGAGCCGAAACCAAGAGTTGGAAGCTCTACCGACTGAGCCACCCAGGTGCTCCTAGGACATTATCCTTTTTAAGACTTTCTAAACACTAACCCATCTTCTTCTAAGACAGTATCTCCTACTACTCAGGTGATCAACTTTCACCTGACAGAAAAAAGTAACTTTCCCCAGTTTACCCTTTTTGCCTACCAAAAAAATTCTCAAGTATAATATCCATTCATTGTCTTTCTCACCATCTTCAATCCACTGCAATCCAGCTTTCCTCCATCTTTCTACTGAAATTGTTTCACAATGGTCACCAATGTCTTCCTACACCCAGTAAATTCAGTCTTCATCCCACTAAACTGCTTACTCTGTGATAGTGTTGTCTACCTTCCCTGCATCAAACTCTCTTCTCTTCTGCCTTTTATTTTTTTAAAAAATGAGCAAGTGCCATTTCTCCCACTACATCTACCTCTGTTTTTATTTTATTTTTTTAAATTTTAAGTAGACTCCACACCCATCGTGGGGACTTTAACTCATGATCCTGAGATTAGGAGTCACATGCTCTACCGACCAAGCCAGCCAGGGACCCCTACCTCTGTTTTTAGTTTAATAATTCCTTTCACCATTCTCTTAAATCAAGGATTTAAGACCTGAATTTACTCCCATTTCATCTCTTCTTACTATAACCACTCACGTTGCTTTTATGCCCACCCTTGCTTTTTAAAAAGATCTTACCCGCTTTCAATGTATGTAATTAGCTACACATGACTGGCCTACAATCTTTTGTAAAATATGTCAGAATAAAAGTACGCATTAAACCATATGGTCTCTCCAGAGGAGTAACACAATTTTATTGATTTCCCCTCTCTAGAAAACTTCCAAATCCACCTGACCTCTCCCCAGAACTTCAAGCTGCCTGCTAGACCTCTCTTCATGTCCTTGTCCACAGATAGATCAAACTCAATCAACATGACTAAAATGGAACATCATCACTCCCACCAAAGCAGACTTCTGTAACACTCCTAATTTCACTTTCACTCTTAACTCCCTCAAGTCCAGTCTACATACAGTAGCCAGAGGGATCTTTTAAAATAAAAATGAGATCTATCGTAGCATCCTGGCTCACAATACCATTTTGCACTTAGATAAAATTCCTAGCCATAACAGCCACACAATCTGTCCTCATCTTCTTCTCCAAATGTCATCTCCTAACTCTCTTCTCTTTTTTCAGGACGCTTTAGATACAGTGGCCTTTTATTATTTTTTTTTATTTATTTTTTTAAAGATTTTATTCATTTATGTGACAGAGAGAGAGAGACAGTGAGAGAGGGAACACAAACAGGGGGAGTGGGAGAGGAAGAAGCAGGCTCACAACGGAGGAGCCCGATGTGGGACTCGATCCCGGAACGCTGGGATCACGCCCTGAGCTGAAGGCAGACGCTCAACCGCTGTGCCACCCAGGCACCCCATACAGTGGCCTTTTAAATGTTTTTAAAACAAGCTGTTTCCTATCTCAGAAACTGTGCACTGTTCTTCCTGCCTAGCATGTCCTTTCCCTGGCTTATCACATGGCTGGCTCTTTGTCTTTAAAACTTAAGTATCACTGCCCCAAAGGCCTAACTTGATCATCTCAACTAAAGTTGTTCCCAACCATCTCCCAATCACTCTTTTTTTTTTTTTTTTTAAGATTTTATTTACTTGTCAGGGAGAGAGAGGGAGAGAGCACACAAGCAGGGGGAGCAGCAGGCAGAGGGAGAAGCAGCCTCCCCTCCCAGCAGGGAACCCTATGTGGGACTTGATCCAAGGACCCTGGGATCATGATCTGAGCTGAAGGCAGAGGCTTAACTGACTTAGCCACCCAGGCATCCCTCCCAATCACTTTTTATCCATTTAATCTTTTTTACTCATAGCATCTATCACTATCAAAACTGATTCTATTCATTTCCCTGCTTTTTGTCTTTTTCCACTAGGATATAAACGCAATCAGACCGGAGACCTCATCTCTCTTATTCACAGTAGTATCACTGGCATTTAAAACAATACTTAGCAAATAATAAGGGTGCTATAAATATTTATTTAATGATGAAGGAATAAGTAAGTGAATTTCAGAATTCCTGCTCCTTCTGAATTTACAATTTGAGTTACTGGCATCTCAATGTTAACAATATTTGACTTTTCACTCTGTTTCTCTCCACACCCCTGTAACATGTCTTGTTAATTTGGTAGGTTTCTGTTATGAACCTGGCTCCTTTTCCATTTTAGTCCATCAACTCTCCCCTCCATTTCTGCAACTATCTGGGACCTCCTTCAGTTGCTTCCCTCTCCATTTCCAGTATTGCTGTTATAGGTAACTTTCCACAATCCAGATCATACCAAACACTTCACATCACTTGTTTATATGTTTGTTCATTTCACAAGCAATAAATATTCATAGCAATAAATGTATTTATACTGCATACACACACATACACATATAAATCTCAGATATCTACTTGCTATTTCTAAAAAAAACCAAAAACACAGGTTGGAAAATTTGTATTTTCTGATTGCCAATTGGGAAAAGGTCTCTATGTTTGGCCAAGTTTTTAATTAAAAAAAAAAGGTTACTGAGATATAATTGTTATTTATTTAAATAACAAGCAGACACAAGAAACAGTGGAATATCTGAAGTTCCTGGCATATTATAAAAAAAAAACATGATCCGGCTCCAACTCACATTTCAGCCTCATCTCTACTGTCTTATTCCTGCTTGTTTTCACCACCCAGTACATTACGTCAGAGTGTTTAACGATCAAAAGCCACAAGTCTGTACTTGATATCAATGGGACCTCATTCTTCCAAATGACAATATCTAGTTACAGAAAAAGCCTCACCAAAACACCAACCAACGTCTTGGACTCACACGGCAATTATGAGATGAACAGTCTTGGAAATAAGGCCAATCAACGGCCCCTTTAATTTGCCAAAGTGCTTGAAGCCTGCCCGCGACTGCTTCTCGAGGGATATTTCTTGAATTTGACAATTACCAACAAGGGATGTTTCCTGATGAGAGAAAGCAATCACAGCCGTAGAGGAATAAGGCCACAGAGAGAGTGTTTTGGCCGAGACGTCCTTCGTGTCACGGTAGCGAGAGAGAGGCGGCAGCGCCAACTACCAACCCGCAAAAACACAGGAACTCAACAGCAGTTCAAATCTTCCCTCAACCCGGGGAAGCGTCTTTCCTCTCTCGCAAAAGACCGGAAGTCCCGCCCAGTCCGCGGCCTCCGCTCCGGGGGCCAATCTCCGTCTCGCTCCTAGTAAAGGGCGGGACCGGAAGTAAGGGAGGTGGGCTTTCCCAGTCTTGAATGAGGTTGCTTCCTTCTTGATTTTTACTTTCGATACTCGAGTTGGTACTGGTCCGACCTGGTTGTGATTCATCCTGCCAGGCAGTTCAGCCAAGAGCTAACCACGAGTGGATTTTAGTGGAGTAATGCTTATTTAAATACTCTGAACAACAATTATACCTTAATAAAGCTGTAAAAAAACCCAAACAAAAACTTGGCCAAAGATAGAGACCTCTTCTTTTCCTAATTTGGTATCAACGATGTATCTGCACTTTTTTCCTAAAATAGCAAGTAGCGTGTCTGCTAAATTTATTGTTATTAAGTATTTATGGGGAACCTACTACGTGCTGGACACCCTGGGAATAAAGCAGGGAATGAGACCCAGGGTCGAGGATGGGGGCTGGAAATCAACCGGAATGAAAGGAGTGGACAATAATGTGATCACAGTAGTGGTTAAATGTTCCTAAACTAAAATACAGAGGTCTGTGAGGGCATGTAGTGGACAGACCCGAGGCTGAGGAAGTATTTCCACTGAAATCCAAAGGGTAAGTAGGTGTTAGCCAAGTACTCCAAGCGGAATTAACAGCCTGTGTTAAGGCCCTGAGACCCAAAGGAAAGATCTTGCTCCCTTCAAAAGGCCGGTTTGATTTAAGAATGGGTAAAGAGGCGAGAGAGGCTTTTAGGAGAGAGAAGCCTGAATGGGGACTTAGAGATAGGCAAGGGCCAGATCATTATGCATATTATGAATTGTGGACTTTATCTTAAAAGCGATGGTAAACTATTAAAGGGCTTTTTTTTTTTTGGTTTAATTTTAGTTAACGTACAGTGCAATATTGGTTTTGGAGTAGGATTCAGTGATTCATCACATATATACAACACCCAGCACTCATCAAAAGTGCCCTCTTTAATACCCATCATCCATCTAGCCCATCCCCCACCCACCTACCTCAATCAACCCTCAATTTGTTCTCTATCCTTAAGAGTCTCTTAGGCCTTGTTTCCCTCTTTCCTTTTTCTCCCCCCCCTTCTTTTTTTCTATTCCCACTTCCCTTATGTTTATCTGTTTTCTGTCTTAAATTCCACATATGAAATTTTATGGTAATTTTTTTCTCTGACTTATTTCACTTAGCATAATACACTCAAGCTCCATCCACATCATTGCAAATGGCAAGATTTCATTCTTTTTGATGGCTGAGTAGCACTGTATTGTACATACATACCACATCTTCATCCCATTCATCAGTTGATGAATTTGGGCTCTCTACATAATTTGGCTGTTGTTGGTAATCAAGGGCTTTTTAAGCAAAGTGGCAGCACCAAGGAATGAAAAGAAATCTAACTCCTGGGGCGCCTGGATGGCTCAGTTACTAAGCATCTGCCTTCGGCTCAGGGCATGATCCCAGTGCTCTGGGATCGGGCCCCGCCGCATCAGGCTCCTCCGCTGGGAGCCTGCTTCTTCCTCTCCCACTCCCCCTGCTCATGTTCCCTCTCTCACTGGCTGTCTCTCTGTCAAACAAATAAATAAAATCTTAAAAAAAAAAAAAAGAAATCTAACTCCTTAAATTCATCTCCATTTTTGAAAGTCTAAGCAAATTGACCTTATGTAAAGTGTAATAAAGGCACCCTCAGATGCCGTTTTTATTGATCAGTAACATCAATTTGTATTATACAGTGTTAACTTAGGTCTTACCCTGCTCCCACCTTTTTCCTAATGACTAAGAACCTCCTATCTGTAAACTGTCTACGACTAAGGGGTTTTGTGATGCTATTTGTACTTTAGAAAGATCCCTGGAACATCTGAGTGAAGAATGGATTGTAGGATGCAGGAGCAGACGTGGGGAGCCCGGAAGTCTTTTGAAAACATGATGGAAGAGATGGCATTTCAGATTAAGATTAGACAGTGAGGACGGGAGAGCACAGCTCCAAGAAATATTTAGATCAATTCAATAGTCTTGGGATGATTGAACAGGAGTTAAAAACAGTTCCGTGAGTTCTGGTTGGAACAAGTGGATGGGGGCAGTGCCATCAATCAGACAGACACAAGAAAATTTAGGGAATTGCAGGACTTCGATTTTGTAAGTCTTCCTAGTGCAGATACATTAGCAAAGGTCTAGAAACAGATTAGAAACAAATCTGGAAGTCAATGTTGATAGCTGCTAACTGAAGCTTTAGGAGAGGATTAAATAGTCCGAGGATATAGTGACATGAGAAGAAAATGTTGACTGAGCTTTGAGGAACACCAGTACTTACAGATTAGTTAAGGGAAAAGAATCCCATAAACACTGAGGAACAGCCAGAAAGGCTACTCTATTCCAGATGCCTAGAGGTTTTCAATCTTAGTGTCCCTTGATAGTGTCAGATATTGCCTAGAGAACAAGCTAAAGAATCAAGTATCTACTGGATTTAGTGGCATAAATGTCATTGGCGGCTCTAGCAAGGGCTGTTGTATATAGTGGCAGCAGAAGCCATAGGTCTGAAGAACAAATAGGAAGGAAATGGAAAACAAATATGGGACATATGAAGAATCTGGCTAGGAAGGAGACAAAACTGTAGAGAAATGTGAGGGCCAGATTTCTCCTGATGAGAGGAATGACATATTCAACAGCTCATGCAAAGGGCCAATGGAGAGAGATTTAAAAAAGAAAAAGAACAAACCAAGTAACAACAGAGTTCATGAGAGAGCGAGGGGGATGGGATTCAAGCACATGTGGAATAATTGGCCTTTAACAGGAGGGATACTTCCTGTACAAGAGGAAGGATGAAATGAATGCAGATGGATTTGTGTACATTTGCCCGTTTTCTTCTGTGAAGCAAGTCATTAGGGGATGAGGAACAGAGTGGAGAGTTTGAAACAAGCAAGGTAATAAAGACGGTAGGATTACTGGCAGTGCTGATAGCCTGGGTGGTGATTATGAGTTTACAAACCTACCAGAAACATGACCTCCAGCTGCCTGGGTGAAGCAAGTGCTGGGTCCATCCAGGGTTGGTTTTGTCAGGCCGACACAATATATGACCTAGTATACATGACCTAAAGTTATTTACATCTACTGAAGTCTAGTGAGCCAAAGACCACCAGGTTAAAGACTGCTGATAAAATCTTATTTATCAGCGTGTAAGTAAGGGAGCAAACTCCAGAGAAAACACGAATGACATGCCACACAAGAGGGAGGAGGGCACCCACTTTGGTAAAATTTGGATTCCTGCTGAAGGATTCTGAGATTATAAGGGAAGGGATACCCGTTTTGAGTTGGATGCTGCTTCTGAAGCAGAATTAGCAGCAGGAATTGACTAGGGATTGGGTGCTGTTATGAGGTGACAGCTGTTTAGTAATTGGGTATCCCCAGGAATAGATGGGTGGGATAGCAAAGCAGGTCTGAAGATGACAAAGCAGTGGTCAAAGGGGTCATGATGGCAGTTTATAATTGCATGATTTTGGGAAAAATGTGTCGCATTAACTTTGTAGCTGGCTTTATCTGTGTCTGTCCCCCCAACCAAACCAGCAAGGGTGTTTTTTTTTTTCCATTGAGAGCTGATTTTCAGTCCTTCAGGCCTGAACAGCTTTTTACTCTTTCATACCATGTATCATCTTCTTTTGCTAAATGTGACTGATTTTTTCTTAAATGAGGACTTCCTCCAGATCCATCTGTTCCTCTATAGATAAGACTTAATGAAATACCTAACCATGCCCTTCTGACAATTTCCAATCCACAGCGAACCTCCAGTTTCTTAGACCCTCGCCCAAATTATACAACCAAAGCCCCAATCCTATATAATGGGTTCTAATACCCTTTTACTGACACACCCCACAGTTCCCCATATGTGTATTCTGCTATAGTGCAATAGCAGGAAGCCCAGCCTGCTCAGGGACATGTATGTTCCTGGTAGTCTTCGGCAGGAAGGGCATGGACAACATAAAGACAGAAGGTCTGAGTTGATGACATAAGTGCCAGATTTTGTACAATCCAATATTTGTACTTTGTTACCAGAACACAAGCCTATGACCTGCACTAGGACCTATGTGTCCTTGCTCACTGGAGACTTGTACTATTAAGCCTTATGAAAGACTTAGGACCCATGTTTCTGTTGAAGATATGGCCAACAATTGTAGCACAGGGCCAGCTCTTCCTTTCAGGCTATACCATTGCAATTTTGAAACATATCCACACATTTCTTGATGGCCTCCTATTTGACATGGCTTTAGTGACTCAGAACTAAGACTGTAACAGAAGTTAATGCTGTGTGCAGCTTCCAAAATTCAGCTTCTTCCTGAGCCTTCTACAATGCCCCCTCTCAAAATCCAGCTGCCATGTTTGTAAAAAGTCCAGGCCACATGGACAGGACATGTGTAGGTGGGTCTGGCCAAGTGATAGCTTCAAGTCATCTTGGCCCAGTCAGCCACGTGAGTGAAGACGACTCCAGACGATTACAGCTCCCAGCCATTCGAAACCACCTCCAGTCCTTAGTTTTCCCAGCTGAGGCCTCAAACATTGCAGGACAGAAAAAAAGCCGTGCCCTGTCCAAATCCCTGAACCACAGAACCCATGAGCATAATAAATCGCTTATTGTTTGAAGACACTAAATTTGGGTAGTTATTTAAACAGCACTAGCAACTGGAACACATAATGACCCTGTTGGTAGCTGCTGAGTGTAGCAGAGACTGGTGACAATGAGCTATTGGACAAAGCTGGATGGTTATTCACAAAGCAACCACGAGAAGTTTAAAGCATATTCAGTTATCATGTACTTGGCCTCAGGTCTAATGTACTGCCCCTTCCCTACACCCCTTCCCCCTCACCCCCAAGATTACAATGAGCACAGTCTTTGGAGAACTGCAGATTAAGGTAATTATCCACCACATTACAGGAGCCATTTTGAAAGAAAGAATCCTATTACAAGTTCCAAAAACACAATTATACATATCCTTCCCTTTTACAATAAGGAATCTAAAGGTTCATGTTTTATATTTGTTAATTTTTCCAAGTAGACGTGCTACTGAATTCTTAACACACACTGAACAGGACATCTTCTATCCTAGCATAATTTCTCATTTCAAACAATTTTATGACAAAGTTCAACAGAAATTCTTTAAAATATCAGGATTACATCCAAAAACTTAGAGGAAAACAAAACTATTTAAATTTTATTTTCAAAGTCTAATTTTAATCCAGACTGAACAAACAAGCAGAAGAGTGAGAAAGCTAACTGTATTAGCAGACACAGGTGTACCAAATGTAAAACAGTGGGTTATTAACAGAACTATTTACATGCATATTTACAAGCAATCCTTTTGTACATAAGTTTTAGTTAGTTGGAAAAAGGCTTTTGACATTAGGTACAAATATTTTTAAATAGGGCTGCGGTGGTACTACATTATAGTAAAAGTATTAGAAAAGTGATCCTCAGGGTGTATCAATTATAAAGCGGGTGAAAACTTGAGTGACAAAGATCTAGTAAAATTTTCTAGTAAAAAAGTCAATGCAACTCATGCTACAAAATAAAAATGAAAGCCATATAAATAAAGAATAATGTTCTAGGCTTTAGGGTAATGAAGTTGGGGGCGGGGAAGGAGAACAATTCTAGAATTGCAATAAATCCTAACTGAAGAATCCTGGTTGTTTAGTTGGGAGTTTTAAGTCTTTTTTTTTTTTTGACATTTTAAAAGCCCTTGGTATCAAATAGCATCTGGATATGTAAATCAGTTGTTAATGATATATCCTAAGACTTTAGTGCTAAAGAGTTTCATGATTGTGATTCATATTTGGAACCCAATTCACTGAGACAACGTAAAACTAAATGAAAGCTATTTACTCATCTAAAAAAGGATGCTACATTTTGCAATAATATGTATTTCCAGGCTAAGACTTCTTCCCTCAAGAAAAGTAGAATTTAAAGGTTAAGCTTCTAACCAACTAGCAAAATTTACTTTCAACATTTCATTTATTTCAAAATCGATTTTATTGCAGCCAAAACAGTGGAATTAACTGTACATAATAAACTATTATATATATATACACATTTTAAGTTATAGGGAATAAAGTTTATTTTGGCAGATAGTGTTAAACAAAATTAAAGTTGCATACATTAGTAACATAACTCAAGATCCTTAATTTGGTATAAGTGTGACACATTTTCCTGTTTTCCTGTGTTCTGCTAAATCACCATAACCTAAACTGCTTTATAAAACTGATATGTTGAAATTTAGCTTTACTGTTTTCGCTTACGCTCTGATTCCAAACAAAACTTTTCATAAGCTTCTTCTATCTCTGGGTCCATCTCATCATCAATATCATCCAAGTATCTATGAAAGAAGTAAAGATGATTCATAAGTTTAATGTTTTTCAACTCAGAAATATCTAAGATGCTAAGCCACACAAAAAAGTATGGTGATACAACTTTCATAGACTGTTACAGAATGCAAGCACTATTCAGAATCACATACATGTCAGTCCTCAGACAACCAAACACTTAATCTGAGGAGTTACATTTTACACTGGATTCTGAGTCTCTTGTGTTTGAAATTAAGCTTCTGTTACACTTTCAGACATATGTCTAAAAAAAATTTAAGTTATCTCTATACCCCACGTGGGGCTCAAATCCAAAACCCCAAGATCAAGAGTCACATGATCTTCTGACTGAGCAGTCAGGCACCCGACATATGTCAAATTCTTAACCTAACCTAAAAGTGAATTTAAAGTCTCGACATACAAATTTGGGGGCTCAAGAGTGATATTATTTTCATAAATTTACTTTAACAATCTCACTATAATTAGAACATAATTTCAGATATGCCATTTACCTCTAATTCTGTAAAGTTTTATGTCTATTTTTTTTTAAGATTTTATTTATTTATTTGACAGAGAGCACAAGCAGGGAGAGTGGCAGGCAGAGGGAGAGGGAGCAGCAGGCCCTTGGGCTCCTTCCTCAGCAGGGCTAGATCCCAGGACCCAGGGATCATGACCCCAGCCAAAGGAGGAGGCTCAACCGACTGAGCCACTCTGCTGCCCTATTTTATATCTACTTAACATCAGAAATAGTATTCCTGAAATAACAATTTAGTCACATTCCATTTATTTGGAATCACTTTCATAACAAGAAGCTACCTTCGAAATAATCTATCTCAGAATTTTTCCAACTATTAGTTAGTTTAAAATGATGAAAAACAAAGCTTACCACAGTTAAGTATGAGTAGAAAATTTAAAGAGTCCATTAAGGATTTAATATACATATTCTTACTGAATGCCCATAGCCATCTTAAAAAGATGGGTACTACTATCATCTCCATTCTTTTTAAGTAATCTCTATGCCCAACATGGGGCTCAAACTCACAACCCTGAGATCAAGGGTCACATGCTCTACTGACTGCACCAGCCAGGCGCCCCTATCATCTCCATTTTAGAGATAAAAAAGACTCTGGAAGGAGGTTACGTAAATACTCTTAAGATTTGGGGTTAAATACGTGGCACAGCCAGAATCTGACTCCCAATCTTTTCCCTTTTCAACACTTTTCCTCTACAGTAACATGCTGTCTATGGGTCTCCCCACCCTGCAATAATCCTTTCCACCTACATGTGTGACAAAACTATCTTGCCAAGACTATATCAACTGCTGATGGGTCTTTTTGTCGTTGTTCCTCCATTTCCACTACAAGGCCGTGTGTTGAAGTGGCCACAAGTGTATCAGGGCAAGAGCATGTAATGTTTACCAAGCAAAACTTCAGAGGACAACCTGAAATTCAGTGCCAAGAACAGCTTGAATTTCCAGTGGTATACCAAGCAGGGTTGAACCTTTTTCTTAACTGGGCTTTAGTCCTTACACCCCTGCATTTTTTTTTTTAAATTAAAGTAGAATGTAAAAATATGGTAACATTAGATCTCAAACAGACTTATGTCACTAAATGGGAGAGAGAATAAAAGTGGTTCACTTTTTTAACCTACAACATACACGAGAGATGAGACGTAAGAAAAATTAAGTCAGATTTAATTTATTCCCTCCTCCACTTTTAGAAGGAAGAAAACCTGAGTAATTGGTCCAAATTCACATAAACCATTAAGAGAGCTGGAACTAAACCTCACAAGTTCTTGGTTCTTCTTTGACTTGGTGTAATGCAATCTGATGGTAAGGGAGTAGCAAAAGCTTCTTTTATTACAAAGAATGGCAGGTAGGGATTGAGAGATGTGAATGCGACTATAACTTATACCTTCCCATCAGTCCAAACACTGTTATATAGTTATCAGCGTTCTCTTTAATCTTAATTCATCCTCTAACAGCTAAGATCTGAGTCTTCTACTGTCTCCCGGGAGGTGGTTGTAAGTATATACGTATTCTTACTCAGTTCTCAAAAGAACTTGAGGGGTCTACTATTTCTACTTTACAGATGGAAAAACAGGCATAGAATTTACCTAAGATCTTACGATATTAGAGCTGAACTGAATCTATGTCATAAAACTATGCTTGCGTATACCATATTTTAGTTTTTCCCCTTCAGATATATATACATTTTCAGAATCATAGTTTGTGTTTTCTAGTATGACTTTCTGAAAATTTCTGGTAAGCAAGCACTACATATACACCACTGTAGCACCATCAGATCAAAATAAGCATTCCTCATCTACCTTTGTCTAAACTCCATCTACAAAGTATGGCCACAGAAACATCACAAAGAAAGTTAATAGCTAAAAAGAACTTACGGATCACCAGCCCCTGATAAATCCGTCCCATTTTCTTCATAATCTGGAAAAAAGTCTTCTCTTTCAAGTAACTCTTGATATTTCTCTTGGTAATCTATAAAAAAGTTTTTAAAAATTAAATCCTGACAAAAGTCATAAAACGGCCAGTTAGCCTTAAAAATCTTTTTTAATGTTAGTTTTTATTTAGGTAGATCCAATGTTTAAATAGCAGGAAGCTTCCAGTTGCATATTTAATAGCTTTTACAAAACTTATATTCTAATTGGTTTGCTTTTGCCACTTGCATGCTCATAAATCTTAATTATAATATTCCTCTAATTATATGTTGCCAATCAAGGCCATTGTGCACAGACCAGAGCACATGTCACAGCCAACGTGTATGCTGCTTATACGCTTTGCCGGTTCTTTCCAGAAGACAATCTATCTATCTATCTATCTATCTATCTATCTATCTATCTATCTAACTTGTTGGGAAAGAACATGTTCTTCCATATTCCTGTTCTTCCTTCCACAAGGAAGGATTTTAATCAAATAGCCTGGCCTCTGGTTGCCCTTACTCTTTCCCGAGGAAGTAAAGTGAGCTAGGTAGCTAGCAGCTAACAGCCACTGGCCCATGTTTCTCAATCAGATTAGCTAACCTAGCAAAGGTTCTGAGCACAGGGAATTTTCTTTTCTTGCCTCAGAGACAGCTGGAAGGTAGCTACCTGATAAATGTTTCAATTATTCGAACTTTCCCTTGGTTGGGTTCTTCCAAGGCAATACGGGTAATCTTATATCTCTCCATCTGCCAACTGTCTTAGGCAGAGTTACTGAGTATCTTTTAAGATTAGCATGTCCGTATGGAATACTTATCTCTGAATAATAAAACAGATCAGTGTGTATTAAAACTGGTTACCTTAAAATTGGTTTCTTGTGAACAACAGCTACCTCAAATTTCAACAAGATAATTACATTAGACCATATTTTCCCCAAGATTGCCAGTCTCTATAAAACTAATTCCAGCCTAAAAGGTTGGTGATATTTTGACATCCAATTTTGGCAATTTGGCAACAATTACTTGAGGTAACGGATAAGATAAACATTCTTTTAAATGCACAGATGAATTCAGAAAAAAGAAAATCAAGTCCCTTGATGACAAACAAAAAGGGAACTGAACATCATACACACCTAACTCCAGCCAGGAGGCTGGCAGACCACATGTTCTCAGTAACAAAGAGGCTTGGATTTAAAAACCCACAGAAGGTCAGAAAGCAAGGTCCTGGTCCTATGTGAAACGGAGATGGAATTCATGCCCACGCCCACCTCTCCCTACACAAATCCGGGCCCTTCAAAGGGTGGATGTCAAGCAAAAGGCAGACCAGGAAAAAAAAAAAAATGGAAAACACTCTGGTGGCAAAGAAAGATAGCAAAGAAGCTTGCTTGTCTCTTCCTGGGTTTGAAGTGGAAACAACAGTACTCTGAAGAAACTGGCTCATCAGAGAATTTGTAATAATGGCCCTACAGCTAAAATTTCTACTACCCACTCACAATAAACCCCTACGACAAGAAATAAAAACTTGTTCCAAATCCATTTTACCCCTGTGGCTCCTTGGCAGGGACAGATGTTACTACAACCCAAGCCATAAGGAGTTTTCATGAAAAAAAAAAAAAACAAAAAAAAGCAGTTAAAGCATGAGAGCAGTCATAAAGGGCCACAATATACATAACTTCAAATGGTTTAGAAAACAGTGTGGACAAGTGATAAAGCAAATAGAATAAATGTTAACACAAGGTATCTGAGTAATGGGTGGATGGGTGCTCTTTGTACAATTTTTACTTTTATAACTTTTCTGTAAGTTTGAAATCCCCGTTAAATATCAGATTGCAATAAAAAAAGATCAAAATAAATTTTACGTCATAGTTAAAAATAACAGGGTTAGAATTAAAAGATAGAACAAAAATGTGAAATAAAAATAAGCATGTTTAGAAATTTCTATAAACAAGAGTCACAAAAAACAAACAGGTTAAACAAATGAGACACAGATGAAGAACAAAGAACCAAAATGATTCAAGGTAACTTTGAAGAATAAGAAAATCTATCTCACCAGACATAGCAAGATTTAAAGTAAAGTAGTGAAAGACTGTGGTATCAGTATTAAGACCTTAAGACAAAAGATCCACATGACTGACACAGGAATAAAATCCAAATTTAGAGAGGAGGGGGACGGTACACATCAGAGGGACATTTTATTGAGAAGAAAGCATGGATAACTCAACACCGGTTGGCTCAGACAAGAGAACATGGAATATTTAATTTCTACTACATCCATCATATAAAAATTAGCCAGATGGACTAAAGACCTAAATATAAAAAGCAACAAAACCTTTTAGAAGAAAATGGAATTTGATGGTAATAAGGAAACCTTCTTAGCCACAGAGAGCAGGAACAAGACAGATATACTGACATGAAAACTCGAAGCTTCTATAGGACAAGACCAAACATAATGGAAAGACAGCATACACTGGGAGAAGCTCAGAGTCACTTTCTGGGCTATATAAAGAATTACAAATCAGTTAAGAGACAAATGATCCAAGAGAAGTACGGGCAAAGAACACAAACAGGAAACTCTCAAAAGGAAGAAAACTGTCAATAGAAACATGAAAAGAAATTCATTATCACTAGTAAGGAAATGAAAGTTTACAATTTCGTACAATCTAACTGACAACAATTAGGTCTGGTAATAAGCGCTGCCAAGGATGAGAAACAGGAACCCTCCAGTTCTGCTGGGGACGTATCAGGTGGTATAGTAGACTGGAAGGCAGGCTCACAGCACTTAGTGAAGCAGAAGATGGACAGAACTTATGATGTAGCAACTTCCTCTCCTAAAGAACCCCCTGCACGTGCACAAGGACTACTCAGAGGTCTGTACAGCGCTGTCTATATTAAGGAGTGGGAACCACCCAACCACCCTTAGGTTGGGACCTATAACCAGTGCTTTACTGAGTGCAGTATTATTCGGCATTTAAAACGAACCAAAGCGATAGATACTTCAATGTGAATAAAGAGCAAAACCACTGAATAAAAAACAAGTTGCAAAAGATGTGCACAATAAGATACCGTTTAGGTTAATGCTATTGTGTGATAATACACTATTTAAAGACACATAGGAAGTAAAAAGACATCACAATGACCTCAACTTCAGGACGGTAATTACCTCTGGGAGGGAAGCAGTAGAAGGACTAGTGTTGGGGGTGAGGGATGGGTCAAAAGAACAGAGTGGTTTATTAGTTATCCACTGGGTTTTATTTTTTTAAAAGCACCCAAAGTGTATGTTAATATGTCAAAATGACACTGGCTTAACCTTGACAGTGAATCAAGAGGTCAGATTTTTATAGTTTATATAATAATTATACACACACACACACACACACACACACAAACACACACAATTTTTTCTAAGACTTTTAAAAATCTCCCCACAGGGAGCCCAACGCAGGGCTCCATCCCACAACAAGATCATGACCCGAACCGAAACCAAGAGTCGAGTGCCCAAATGACTGAGCCACCCAAGTGCCCCACGTAGTTTTTATATTTTGAGTGTTTCATAATTCAAAGTTGAAAGTTAAGCAGTCCTTCTTTCCACCTCTTTTGAGGAACAGGATTGTCAGGGCCTGTTATCCAGAGGAAGCAAATGGGAAAATTCTGAACAATAAGCTGCTTATAACTTTTATCAAATGTGAAAATTTTCTCTTGCTCATACTGCAGTCCCATTTATCACAATTAAAGCAATCTTTCTACAAATGGCCCTTTTCTGGAAGGGGAAGTGTGCTGAGATTTAGATTTTAATTAACTTTGACCTACTGACTATTAATGAAACCCATAATTCTTAGTATCTGCAAGTATTAACCCACAGTAAAGAACACTATACTCTATGTAGTAGTCAGAACCATGTTTCCCTTCTATCTTAACCACCTGAAAGCTTATAGTGTAAAAATGAAATATTAGAGAAAATATAAAATAAAAATGGATGCATTTAATTGAGGGATTCTTCCAATCCATTGTCAGGTGACAAGATACTATACACAGAGTCAGACTTTCCATTTGAAATGGTTCAAAGCGGTTGTCCCTGTAAAGAATATTCTATATGAGAGAAGCATTTACCCTGTATCTTAGAATGTGCCCGCTTCAAAAAGCTACAACTTTGTACTGGTGAGGGTACGGTTTTCTGTAATTCACTAGCTTACCAAGAAGTGGGGGGCAAAGCACTGTGAAACAGCCTACCTGGGTCAGCCGCAGTGAAAGGAACACCATCAGAGGTATAAAAGGTTGGTTCATTCTAGGATGAATCAAAGTGATACAAATATGCAATTACTTCAGAATTGATTTTTTAAAGCAAATTAAAGCAGCATGGCTGAGGTCACTCATCTGCACCTGATAATGCAAGAACACACAAAACACTAGCTTCCTAATAGCCATTTTCATTTCATTGGGGGAAGTCTACGGTTTTCAGATTTCGATTCTATTCTCTCAAGTTCCTGTGGCTCTAACCCTGCTGTCTAGTCAGTCACACTCATGATGAATCGTTTTGTTGTGCACTGTGATTTAGCACTGCGTCAGCTTATTTACAGTTGTGATTCTCCCCTCCCCACCATTTTTTAAAGAATTTCCGTGGCTGGGATTATAGCAGCATTTCTCCCTTGTTGTGTTATGTTTGGTCATGTCAGGGGCTTCAGGGCATCATTGGCCTGGTGATCACTTTTATTTTCTTAATTTACTACCACATGCAAAAGTAAAAGTGTGAGATGCAGGTCTCTGGTTATACATTCTCTGGAAAAACTTCTCACAATCCACACTCAACCGAGTCTAAGCCTTATTGATTTCCCTTGCCACTGGATGGATCTTTCTCTAGTCCATCCTTTCCTTACAGGATTTCTTCTCCTATTTACGTGGCCTGCTGGCTGCCATGTGACCCTAAGCCAATGAAAAGTTATTGGCATTAAATTCTGAGAATACTTTTTTTTTTTTTGAGAATACCTTTATGTACATCACCTAGAAATTTCCAAAACTGGATCCAAGCAATAAACAAAACTTAAAATGTAAACACAGGCATACCATAAAATAATTAGGATCGTTTTCAGGTGTTGCTTCTCTGTACGTTGAAGTTGCATGGACTCTACCCCAGTTACTTGACCGGAGTTCTACAAGCTTCAAGAGCATCTGTTTCACATCTCTGCAGACAGAAGTTGAAAATGAGTTAAGGGTATCCACCAAAGTGTTGTCAGACTCTAGAATACCACAGACTCCTAAAACTATGTTCCATAAATTTAACATGTACATCTAAGTGCTTTGATTTATTAGACATTTCTTATACTGACATAACTTTTTTTTAAGCAGCCTTGAATTTGTTCCATCTAGGGCGCCTGGGTGGCTCAGTCAGTTAAGCTTCTTCCTTCGGTTCAGGTCATGATCCCGGGGTCCTGGGATTGAGCCCCGTGTAGGGAGCCTGCTTTTCCCTCTTCTCCCTGCCTGTGCTCTCTCTCTCACTATCTTTGTCTCTGTCTCTCTCCCAAATAAATAAAATTGAAAAGAAAAGAAAGGAAACGAAATGAAAAGAAAAGAAAAAAGAAAGAAAGAAAAAGAAAATTGTTCCATCTGACTATATGGTTCTTAAAGGCAGTGGCTATCCCACATTTTTATGCCTCCAACTGGACTTACAATAGTACTTTACCCAAGTATTTACTGAACAATTTAAAGTCTGAATCATTTTACTTTTCAATGGACTTCTATCGTACCACAGGAAAATCTTAATTTTTTTTCAATTTATAAACACAACAGAATAAAAAAGGCCAGGTGAGCAGAAGCCATAACTAAAATTACTGTACTTTTAAAGAAAATATTTCTGAAAAAAAATATTTCTGTAGATCTGTAAGACTTCAATTCTTTTGATGATAGCATATATAACAGATTAAAAAGAATCCCCACAGAAAAAGAAATTGAGATCCACTGGCTAGCTACCCACCTGCTGCAATTTGCATCTAGGACAACGTTTTCAATTCTCTGAATGATTTCTTCCATATCAGTCTTTCCCTTCTCCTTCCAGGCATCTTCTAAAACTGACCCTGTCAACTAAAAAAGCAGGTTATCAGTAAAATAAGGAATTCAATAAAGTACAGAAATTCTTAAAAAAAGTATTAGTAGCAGTTCAAGCATTCTTTGAACAAAATGAATTTGTTTAAGTTAAATACTCCCAATTATTCTCTACTATCTAACAGGAATCTCTAGACCCTCTATTTTTCCTGATTAAGAGAAACTAAAGCAGAACCTTAATCACAGGTTTTATGGGTCAATGGCTATAGGGTATATTCCCTATATAAGTTAGGCTACAAAATCTTA
Organism: Ailuropoda melanoleuca; assembly: GCF_002007445.2. Taxonomy (NCBI): domain Eukaryota; kingdom Metazoa; phylum Chordata; class Mammalia; order Carnivora; family Ursidae; genus Ailuropoda; species Ailuropoda melanoleuca. The sequence goes on along the minus strand of NC_048220.1, from coordinate 113,661,947 downwards.
ACCTTTCACTTTTTGAAATTTACAAGTATAGAAGCTCTGAATTAAAAAAAAATACAAACTTCGGGGGGAAAAAGAATTAAGGATATAAACCAGTAATTCACAGAAACAAAAAAAAAATGGCTAACAAATGTGAAGAAACGCTTAAATTCACTAATGATTAGGAAAAATGCAAAACGAGATTTTTGTTTTTACTCATTACCCATGACAAAACAAACCAGGATTAATTATATCCATCACTGATAAGAATATGGAGAAAGCAGTGTGCTCATTCACTGTTGGTAGGACAACCACCAAATCACACACTGGTTTAGCATTTAATAGGGAAATTCGACATTACTTCTCAAAATAAAGTATACTACGCTCACTGACTCACCAAATCTATGTGTTGGAATTGAACCTACATAAACACTGCATACAGAAACGAAGTTACTGAAGAAAGAGGAAAATCTTTCGTGCCATGCAAAGATCTAAGATCTTTGTTAGACAATAAAAAAGCAAGCCACAAAGAGTGAGATTTTTGAGGGCACACATAAAGACATGGGGAAGGAAGGAAAGGAAATTTAGAGATGGGGGTGAAAGACTTCCATTTTTTGCTTCTAAATTTGGATTCTCATATTTAAAAAGTCAGTACAGGGGAGCATGGGTGGCTCAGTCGGTTCAGCATCCAAGTCTTGATTTCAGCTCAGGTCATGACCTCAGGGTTGTGAGACTGAGCCCCATGTCGGGCTCTGTGCTCAGTATGGAGTCTGCTCGTCCCTCTCCCTCTGCCTCCCTCCATCCCACTCATGCACTCTCTCAAAAAAATAAATAAAATCAGTACATACTGCTTTTCCAATAAATTCAAGAGCAAAGCAAAATGTCAACATTTAACTTAAAATCTAATTTTGAATTCACTGCGTACTATACTTTCCTTCCTCTAAATCATTTACAAATGGGGTAGAAAGATTAATTTTAAGAAATGTAAGTAAAACCTACCTTCAGTAATTTTACTGCACAAATTAAGTTGTCGTCCATAGGATTGGAAAAGAGGGCATTCAGCAACTCCCGAAGACCAACCTGAAGAATATCTGCTCTTGTAACCTGCCCATTTGTTCCCTTGATCTTTTGGGACAAGAGAAAATGAAAAGCAACTATGCCAAAATTCTATAACAGAGAAATAAATGGTCTAACATGTTGGCAAAATAAGTGTCTTAAGTTTAACAATACAAAAATCAGAAATACTCTGGTATCTTTGCAAAATTACACGTATATAAGACCTCTAATACAACTGATAAACTACAGGTAAAATTTTCCATTTAGCACACATAACATATGGCCAGGACAACCTCAGTCTCCTTTATAAATAACTGCCTCATAAAGCATTCTCTGGTCTATTAAGCTGCCACCTTTTTTGGAACATACAACATTTTATTATTCTTTTTATACTATTTAAAAATACTGCTTTGCACTGAATGGTCTAAGTATCGTAGCTCTCCAGCCAGAGGAGCTGTCGGCGCAGGAGCCGACCTCACCTTCACACTCCCCACGGACACGGCATCATTACGTCCACATAGGAAACAGCTGCATTCTTAAAATGACTCTTCACTTACAGCACATTTTAGATGAATGCTCTTATTTTGGTTTATATAAAAATTAAACTGAAAGATTAATGCATGGAATTTTTTAAAAATTAAGTCCATCCAGGGCTACCTGGCTGGTTCAGTTGGAAGAGCATGCGACCCTTGGTCTCAGGGTTGGGAGTTCGAGCTCCATGCTGGGTATGGTGCCTACTTAAAAAAATAAATAAATAAAATCCCACTGCCAAAAAAAAAAAAAAAAAAAAAAAAAAGGGTCCATCTGTGGTAAAATGGGTTAGTCAACTATGCACTAGATTGGACAGAGACCTTTTAGATGCACTATCTGAGATGCACATTTGATGGTGGATTCATGGGTCTTTTCAGTGGTGTTTACGATTAAGTTTTCAAATCACAGTTAAAGGAGGTACAAGCTATCTCTGGGATTAACTAGTCAAAAAAAAAAAAAAAAAAAGCAAATCCATTACAAAGTAATATTCAGCACTTAGTTGCCTACATATACCCAAGTAGACCACGAATTTACAAACTTGTTTAGCTATAGACTTTGAACAAATGCATTTTATTTGGAAGATTAATTTATAAAATAGGACCAAGAAGAACAATCCTGGGTGGATGAGGGAGAAAAGAACCCCAGATATTCTAGTCCCCCCACCCCTTCAACTCAAAGCTTTGTGTTCTGCAGAGTACGCTGCTTTCAGGCCATCTGAAAGTCAACAGACGAAATACGTGAATTCAAAAAGGTATGATTATCTGTATTTCAAGAGCTTAAAGTTGCACAGAAACCATGGCTTTCCAAAAGTACACAGACTTTAAAATTCCCAGCAACTTCCCAACAGCCTCCCTGCAAACAGGAGAAACATAGATGTTCCATTAGAACGCGGGCACTACCGTGAGCAGCCACTGAGATACTATTTCTCTCTCTCCCGTCGCCCAGCCTTCCATTTCACCCTTTATGTTGTCCAAGGATAATATAAATACAAGTTCTTTATCATGATCAGTTTATGTTCCCAGGCTTTGTAAGTACTTAAAAAAATTTCTCCTCACCTCCAGGTTAAGATAGAGTTCTCCCAGGAAGAGGACAAACGCATGGAATCGTTTCCGAGTCACTTCGTCACCTTTTGCAGCTTGATCTTTAACTTCATATTCAGTTCGACATCTAATGAAGATATACCATTTATAATCTCACACTGCTTTGTTTTTTGAGCAAACAGGATGACCAGCTGTCGGGTTTGTTGTCCACAAGCAATTCAGAAACAAGTACCATACACCAATCTCCTGACTTTCTGCAGTAAAAAGTGTTCCTGTCTACTGTAGAGACGAGAACACGCACCATCTTTTCATACTGATTCCTAGTTTTAAGAAACTAATGGTTTATTTTCAACTATTCTTACCAGATCAAGTTTGTAATCTGTTTAAGCAACATACGTTTCATGAGGTTCATTGCATGCTGGCGCCGAAAAGAAAGAAAATGCCTCGCCTTTGTTTTATGGGCTTTTTGTCAAGAAAGCAATGTTTTGGGTTTTATCTTAAAGCTTGTTTTTACTCAAATTGTCTCTGTAAATGTTCTACTCTGAATATATGAACTTTGAAACACATCTTTAAATATATATATATACACACACACACACACACACACACATATAGATGGTCTCCAACTAAGCTGAAAATAAAATGAATTCCTACTAAGCCCATTATCCTTCATAATTTTCATTATACGAATCAGAGAAATGAAGGGAAAAGTCCCCAATTGAAATTCACATAGGAACAGCAATTAGTTTGGTCTCAATATGCCAGAGACCAAAGGAGTCAAATAACTTAGTTTCCCTTGCTTTATTTTCCACTGACTTGGCCCATCTGCTATCCTATAAAGTATCTGTAACAATCACCATAAACCTGTCACTGCTCTTGTCCATGAATTACGGTGTCAGCTGTTATTTAAAGGGATTTTTAAAACATACTTTAAATGTTAACCAATTTGGCGTTAAATATTTTTTACCTTTATTGATAAAGTGGTGAAAAAACTCTAGGAAAGTCATGTGTTTTGTAAAGCTGATTTTTGACAGTTCTGTTAAAGACAAAAGGAGGGGTTTGTGGAGACTGAATGGCTTCCACATCTGAGGGACCAGTTTAGCTTGGCTTTGTAAAAAAATAAATAAATAAATTTTTTAAGGAAAAAAGAAGTCATTGTTTACCAAGAATTTACCTTGGGTCAATCTGTGTATCAACCATAAACCCAGGATAATTTATCATGTCTATGGGCCTACAGCTTATAAGCTATATTAAACGAGCAACATTCCATTGGAGTCAGATACAGTAAGGTATTTGTTAGTGTCTAAACATCAATTCCTCATCAGAAAAAAAAAAAGTTGGGATATCTATAAATGAAACACTCTGGCTAATAGAAAGGATGAGTTAATTAATGCCAATTTAGTTATCCGAGCACCTTATTGGCTACTCTCCTTTTATGACTTTATAGGCAGTTTTGATGAAATGACCTTTTTATAAGTGCAATGACTATTAGATTATACATTAAGATATGTTGATACAAGTGCAAAAAAATCCCCACCCCTGTAGGTCATTGATTATCCAGATGAAAGGAACCTATACCTCTAAACTCACCTTTTATAAGTTAAAGATTTTTCAATTAGAAAGGCAATACATGCTAATTTCAGAAAGGTTAAAAGCAGAAAAATATAAAAGTCATAAAACCCAGAGATAACTGCCTAAGATTTAATAGTCAATTTCTCTTAGTATTTAGTGTTGCACTTCTAAGTTTCTTATAGATTTGAAATATATTTTGGTGTAAAGAGACAGGAACCCATTTTTGTTTTCTTCCCCCATGAATGGCTAGCCAGTTGTGTCAGCAGCACAATTTACCCTTTACATACATATTTGAAGTACATCCAACGAAAGTTTAATTTTCCAGTGTCTCTGGAGTCTACTTTTGGGATCTTTATTCTGTTCCAGTGCAGTTTAAACACAGGGTGGGACACTTTGCAACCAATGAAAGTATCTTTAAGGAACTAATGGAACAACTATAATAAACTTGAAGGCAACCTTGTTAGTGAATAAAACGGTTCCCATAAGAAAATCAGTTTCCTTAAATTAGCATAAGAATTCAAGGTCATGTCAAAAATCTAATAATATCAAAAAGGTTCATGAAATTTCACATATTGACTCTAAAGTTCATTGGAGAAAAGAAGCATGCCAGATTAGCAAAGGAGAATCTACCCAAAAAATGTGGGGAGGGGACCAACCATCCTAGATTATTAAAAAATTAGAGATTTTTAGTAGTATCATAATAAAATAAGAATAGGACAAGTGATGAACAGAATATAATGAAACTCTAGAATCAAAACCCCGTTATAAGGATGTAGTGTGATAAAGGCAGCAGCTCAACTCAATAAGGAAATGGATCACTCTAAAAAGTGGTATGGGAAAAACTAGTTCAACATGTGGCAATAAATTAGAACCTATTCAAAATAAAAGTACAGATGTACTAAGAAATATATAAATGGTCATTTTCAAGATCTTGGGAAATGAAAGGTCTTCTAAGCACAAAACCAAAGGCAGGGGGGCACCTGGGGGGCTCAGATGGTTAGGCGTCTGCCTTTAGTTCAGGTCATGATCTCAGGGTGCTGGGATCAAGCCCCGAATCCTGCATCGGCTCCCTGCTCAGCGGGGAGCCTGCTTCTCCCTCTTCCTCTGCCACTCCCCCTGCTTGTTTGTGCTCCCTCTCAAATGAATAAATAAAAATCTTAAAAAAAAAAATACAATACTAGAATACAAATAAGAATGGTCTACCCTACCTTCCCCTGCAACCTTCTATAATGTACAGTCTTTAGAAAAGAGGAATGGTCAAATTCTTGTAGGTCTAAAAGTTTTCCTTTAATTTCATATATTCACACTGACCTTTGAAGCAGCAACTGGCGAAAGTTGCCACTCTGTGGGCTAATTGTCAGATGATGGGACAGGTAATTACACAGGCGAGCTCCCATGTAAGAGAAATTTGGGATAGATGTGGCCTTTCAAAAAGAAAAAAAAAAAAAAACTTTTTTAGGACACAAATACACTGTTCTTAATGCAAATACTTAACAGCAACATTCTAAAGAGAACATTTCCGCCCCTAAAACTGACCACACTGTACAAATGTACAAGTCTTTTTTAGTTGTTAGGCGTAAGAAAACTAACTCTCCCTCCCAACTTTACACCAAGAACAAGAACAAAGGAAAATGTTTAAGTTCTCCCCATCATTTACCTGAGGTCACCAGAAACCAAACAGACAAGACCTCTTCATACTAACCAATTTTTGCCTAAGACATGTGCATGTACCCAGTTGCAAAGTACTAATTATGAATAAGAGTATTTGTCAAATGATTGTTCTGTGGTGTTTTTCAGGGATAGGCTGGCATAGACTTTGGCATCTAGCAGTCCAGAACAAGATTCCCAGGCCTGCACTGAGACCCATCACTCAACCTCCCTGGGCTTCCATGCGATTCCTAAAAGAGGTGATAAATGGTACCTGGTACAAGAGATTAACACTTAAAGAATACCCCAAACACACTTGGGGTAAAGGGGAAATAAAGATAAGCTACTCCCAAAACTAAGACCGTGAAAAAACACTACATATCAAAGACAGTTTGATATAGCCAAAACCGTATTCAGGAAGTTTTAACTTAAACTGCAGTTTTTAAAGAATAGTAGAGAACATAGCTCTCTACCTAATATTAGGTAGCACATTAAAAGGTTATAAAGATAGTAGCTAGCCATAGCCTGATGCCTCTCTGACCCTATGCTGGGTCTACTTACAGCTGTGGTAACCTTGGCCAAGTCCCTTAACCTCTGTTAAGATATGTATAAAATACGGGATAAGAGTCATATCTTCAACTATGGAGGATTAAACAGTTAATTACATGTCAAGTGTTTAACATTACCTAGCATGTAGTAAGTACTTCATAATTATTAGGTCTTTTTATTTCTAATTATTTCTTTGCTTGCAAAGACAACAGACTGGTTTTTCCTGAGATCATTCATGGATGCGTAACTGGTACCACAGAAGACTTGAAATTCAAAATCATCCTTTTCCTATTATGGGCATTGCCTGTTTTCCTTTAGTTTACTTTTTAAAATTATCACACACAACTTAAAGACAAGAAGTTCTACAACACTTGTTATTAAAATTTCATTCTTCCCCAGTACACCTCTTCCCCACTACACCCCACAGAAAACCATTCTCAATTCTTTCAGCTGAAAAGGTTTCAACCTCTGTATCCCCATACTCGGTGATTTCAGTTTGGACATTATTTCTTACTAGTTTCCCACCATGGACAAGGTATATCCAGCTTTCATCTTGCTTATCCCCACTCCTTTCCACTATTTCCCAATCTTTCCACCTACCAACATGGTCATACAATGATTTAATTTTATGTTTCCATTTACAGCTGGACCATGTAATATACAGATCTCTCCTTCCTTGTACAACTTTGTTTTCCCCAGACTTAAATTTTCTCTACTTTATTCTTCATTTACATCTCATTGATTTACCCCTAAACTCACAAGTTCCTACGTTTCTTAATACATTCAAACACAACAATTATGCCCATTTTACTAGGGAATCTTGCCTGGAGCCTTCTGCCCTACTCCAGTGAAGCCTGACAATTGTCTTGGGATCTCCTTTTACTACCATCTAGACAATCCATTTAGCCGCTCCTATAAAATTCTGTTTTCTAGATTTTATATCTTCACCTGTGGCTTAATTTCCTCTTTTTGGTGGAGTACTTCCCTTTGACAACTTCTCAAGAGGGGTTAAAATAAAACATCAAAGTGGATACTCAGTGCAAAAAGATGTAGAGGGTCTAGTTTTTTGTTTTGGGTTTTTGTTTTTGTTTTAAGATTTTAAAGCTATCCTTTTAGTCTCATTCCATTCTTGTCCTAGAGTCTTTCAGAGATTCCACAAGGTCTATCACAGTGATTTTCAACTTTCCCCCTCAACTTCCTGCCCACCTGCTTTCTAGTCTCCAGAACTGGTACTTTTATCTCCTTTCCTCATCTTGGCCCTGAGTCTTCTGGCCTCATAAAATCCCCTTCATTGTAGCGGTATTCGGTATTTGGGGAGGAACTGAAGTTGAAAATGTATGTTTAATCTGCCATTTTTATAACAGGTCTTCTTTTGTTAGTTGCTATGAATAAATTCCCCCAATGAAATTTAAGAACTATTGGTGAATCTGTGTATCACTGACACAGAATATTGATAAATAGGGAGCACATAATGGAAGAACTGGCTTTGAGACAATCACAGAAACTGTAGTTTGTTAGGTTACGGCCCTGAAGAACTAGAACCACGCAGCCTATGAAGAGCTGAAACTGAACAGAAGAGAAATCGGAAAAGCATTAACAATTTCTCCAATTTCTTCTCATTCAATTGCAATCCATTTAGAGGCCAAAAGTAGGTATCAGGACAAATGGAGTAATTCTATACCCCTAAAATCTCAAGCATGTCCAGAAACCTGAAAGTGGGCCAGTTAATACTGAGGGGTCCAGTAACTTTCCAGAATAAGTTGTGAAAGTAATCAAATGAACCACTAGGTAGGATGAAAATTACCTGCCATCATAATACCCTTCCACACATTCCAAATTCGAGTTGCTCTTTCAGCAATGACTTAAAGAACACTTAAGTTTATATTTCTATTTATCTCCTATTGTTTTTGGTCAGTTTCAAACAGTGCCCCTAAATTTGTCTTCAAAATCCAGTGTTGTCTATTTCCCCCCCTGAAAATAGCATTAATGTGTCACAGACCAATATGCTAGGCTCAAACCTAAATCTCGTGTGAACAATCTAGACTGACATTAGATTTACGGAATTAAGATGTAAATCCTCAGAAATTTAAAATAAATATAGGCATAAATGTTAAGACTCAAGACAGTGTTTTATGGTCTGGCTTTTTTTTTTTTTTTTTTGGACTCCTTTATGAGGGAAGAAAGTTCTCCCATGACTTTTTTTTGCCCTCCCATACTCCAAAAGCGCTATGTAATTTGATACCAAGGAGAAGAGAATTGCAGTCTTTTTGTGTATTGTCAATTTCAGATCCTGTAAAAACAGCCGGGGATGGAAAAAAGGTAGGACACTTACCTGGCCTTCTTCATAAATGCCCAGTGTTCCTTCCAATTGCCTGTACAGAGCCTTGACTCTCCATTCTGGCTCTAGCCCTAGATCCCCAGCTACAGGAATTTCATACAACAGAGACTTGAAAGCTCCCAGGAACCATAAAGAGTTAAGAAGCATGGAGACCAGTGAATGTGAACCTGGCCTCCCTGAAGGAGCAACCACCATCCTTGGGCTTCAAGGAACCTGTCTGATGATCACCTGTGCTATCAGCCAACCTACCTGTTGATAGATGAGTTCTACAAGTTCTTGCAAAGCATCATCTGTTGTAACCCAGCCATTCAGGGTCTCTGCAAACTGTTCAATTTCAGTTTCAAAACTGCCAGGCTGCTCTGTAAGATGATTCAAAAAATCCTGAACATAATCTGATAGAGTAGGATAATCCTCGCAACCATCTTCATAGGATTCCTATAGATGAAAAGTTAAAAAAAAAAAAGTTTTAATCCATGCAACTGGCTAAAATAAACCCAAGGCAGCTTTAAGGCAAGAAGTCTCTAGTGCAAACAATCCTTCGCATGATAAAATTTGTTATTTTCCTCAATAGGATTAAGCCCACTGAATCATTCTTCCTCATCCAATGGCCAAAGTGTTACACTATAGTAGAAGGACTCCATCTAACTGGGTAGGAAATGGTCTTCTCATTCTGGCAGATTTACAAGACAACTAAGAAAATTTGAACCAATATTTCACTATAATACTGATATCAAAATTCTGATCTATTTATGGGTATAAGATCGGAGATCAGCTTCAAAGTGGGAAGGAAGAAGGAGCCAGGGATAATAGAAACAAGAATGGCCACAGGTAGCTAACTGTTGAGGCCATGGGGATTCATCATACCCTTCTTCACACTCTTCAAGATATTTGAGAATTTCTATATTGGGGGGAGGAAGCTGGTAAGGCTTGTCATTTATTAATCCCCAAGGACAGTGAAATATACATAGTGAAGTGACTATAAAATTTCACCATGGTACACTGCGGCAGACTTTGGCTGCTATATCAAGCCTTCCAGCCAACCTTGATTGTAGTAGTTTCCAACTAATGCTCTACCACTATCCCCTTTGGTAGCTCCCAGTCTTTTAATTAATGGCTGGAGGCTGAACAGGGGAGTACTGCAAAAAGTATCAGATTATCAACCCTTAGACTTGCAATGCCTGGAATATAAACCAAAGCATTCTGAAATTTACTTAAGAGTTACGATCTAATAATAACTATATTATTGATGAAAGTTACCCTTTTCCAAAGGAGTCAAATGAGAAACCACATGAAAAAATTATGACCACAATATAGAAGCATCTTATGAAGGGGTTAAGTTCTAAAGCCAGTGAGTGCATAAAGAAAAAACAAAATCACACGCAGTCCAAATTCCCCTTAAAAAAGCTCCATGTTGGATGAATACACAATCTTAGTAGAAAGGCTAATCCAGCTATATGGTCCTATACTGTTCGTGCTGACCACAATTTTTTCAGCTGACCATCACTTAGAGGCCATGTTACATAGTTTTTATATGTTTCCAGATACTCAAGTGATACTACTTACCATGACGAGCTGCATGTATTATCACTGGCACTAAGGAAATAAGACCAACTGCAGGAAGAGCAGATTCCTGTGCCCCTATCATGCTCACGGTGTTTGCTGAGCAGAACAGGTAAACGGACTGATTAAATGCCTGAGCTCAAAACTGAATCCAAATTAAATGACTCCACTCTAGCGGCGCCTGGTTGGCTCAGCTGATACAGCAAGGGACTCTTGATCTCAGAGTCATGAGTTCGAGCCCTACATTGGCTACAGAGATTACTTAAAAATAAATTAAAAATTTTAAAAGTGACTCTAAAAATAAACATTGACAAAATTCAGATTTATTCATCATAAACATTACAGCTGTGTGATGGAGGATTAAATGAGTTAATGAATAAACGCCCCCGGACCAGTGACTAGCACACAGTAAGGCATTAAGTAAGCAAATTTTTACATTTCTAGGACAATACTAAAACATATTCCAATGCCATAGTTGTGTTCTCATACTTAAAGGATCATACCTAAAAGCATCTAAAGAACACAATGATAAAAAGCTATGCTTCTTGGTATGTAGGATGATACTCTGATTAATAAGCTAATAGCCACCAATTGCGTGTATAATATATGACAGACACTTTAAGAGCTCTGCAAGGCTGTCTCAATCCCAAAAAGCTTTGAAGTAAGCATTGCTGTTCCCTGTGCACAGATGGAAGAAATGAGCATAGAGCAGTTAAATCACTTTGGTTATTCATTCAAAACCCTTTGTTGAGCACCTACTCAGTGCCAAATACTGTTCTAGGTGCTAGGTACAGTCTTGCCATGAATAAAGGAGACAAAGTCTTCCTCCAGTGGAGCTTATCTTCCATCACAGAAGACATCATTCAGATGTTAGGATACATTTACTATGAAAAAAAAAATGGGCTGAAACTAATGCAACACTGTATGTTAACTATACTGGAATTAAAATTTTAAAAAATAAGAACAGAGGGACGCCTGGGTGGCTTAGTCGGTTAAGCGTCTGCCTTCGGCTCAAGTCATGATCCCAGGGTCCTGGGATCAAAGGTGCTGGGCTCTCTTCTCCCTCTCCCTCTGTGATCGCTCTTGCTCTCAAATAAATACAATCTTAAAAAAAAAAATGGGAAGAATTCTGAAGAGTTAACATCTAATCTGAGAAAAAAAAGAAAAAAAGAAAACCAAAAAACCTAGCCATACAAATATCTGAGGAGAGAGATTCTATGTAGTAGGCTCAAGAAGCATGTAGGCCCCAAGGAAATAGGTGCTTATCAGACATCCGAGAAAGAAAAGCCAGAACACAGAAACTGAAGATGGCGTGACAGCTAAACTGAGCACAGAACAAACCCTGTACTTCTAACCTTTATGCTATACTCCAAGTAACTGACAAAGGCCTATAACCCAACCTTTTCATTTGTACGAAAATATTCATTGCTAAAAATCCATCTCACAATCTATCAAAGAACTCGTTAAATATACCATCTTATAGCCACATAACGGCTCATACAGCCACCTGACAAGATATATTTGTATCAATATAGAAATCACCAATATATTAAATGAAAAAAACACAGAACCATATTTTAGTACAGTTTAATTTTAAGAGATTTATAGACCATGAAAAGCTCTGGGAAGATAGACAAGGGATAACAGTAGTTAGCTCTGGAGTAAATATATGCTCATATTATGAATACTGACCATTTTTTATAAAATTGCGAAACCAGTTAAGCATTATAAATGCATACATTAAATACACTTTAATAGGGGTGCTTGGGTGGCTCAGTCATTAAGCATCTGCCTTCAGCTCAGGTCATGATCCCAGAATCCCAGGATCGAGCACCACAATGGGTTTCCCGCTCAGCAGGAAGCCTGCTTCTCCCTCTCCCACTCCCCCTGCTTGTGTTTCCTCTCTCACTGTCAAATAAATAAAATATTTAAAATAAATAAATACACTTTAATATCAGCCACATACATACGTGAGTTTTACAATTAAAAACAAGATTTTAATATGACTTGTAGTTTCCCTATTAATGACAGAGAAAAGCAGGAACCCTACAGGTCCCAGCTAAAGGTATTAATTTCTGGTTTCTATCAAACGTCATTCTTCTCTGTGGCAAAAATGCAGTCTGAAACACTGATTTCCAGTCTTTTCAATAAGACCCAACTCTCTTTTAAGAAAATTTGAAGACTGGGGGAGCCTATGTGGCTCAGCTGGTTAAGGATCAGACTCTTGATTTTGGCTCAGGTCACTATCTCAGGCTTATGAGATACAGCCCCGTGCTGGGCTCCCAGCTCAGTGGGGAATCCGCTGGAGATTCTCTCTCCCTCTGCACACGTGTGAATGTTCTCTAAAATAAATCTTTAAAAAGATAAGAAAATCTGAAGTCTGAATAAAAAAGGAAAGTAGAGCTGCTCTGATTATAAAAATTACAGGGGATTAAGAAGGTGCCTGGCTGGCTCAAGTCAGTAGAGCAAGTGCCGCAATCTCAGGGTGGTGAGTTCAAGCCCCACAATGGGTGTAGAGATTACTAAAAATAAACAACTACAGGGGATTGATCAGAGCCGGTTGTTACAAGCAAAAAAGGAAGCACAGCATATTGTGGACAGACGAGAACTCAAACATGTTTATTTTTCTAGTATCAGATTTTTTCAAGTACGAATTTTGTCAGTTTTCAAAGTGGAGTTAGATGGCTTGCAAGCTGAGGAATATTTAAAGTTTTACATATTTTTCTTAAAATTCTGACAAAACATTAGGAGGGACATCAGATAGAAAATGTACTTTCATGGAAGATACTCTGAATGCATGGCTAGAGACAAAACCCTAATCCAAAGCAGCAGAATAAAAGGAAACTGATCAGACACTTAGATGCTGGAATAATCAAGACTATTTTAGTTAACTGGATTGAAAGGGGCAAGAGTGTGAAATAAATGTGAGTCAATATACCGTTTTTAGCCTGAGCAGCTAGTTAGAACATAAAAAAAGAAGAAGAGGTTTGCAGAAGATAAATTCTTTTTTATACTTGAGTTTCAATGGGAGATCCTCATGAACAAGTCAAAACAAATGGAAACACAAGCCAGGAGTTCAAAGGGAGAATTAGATTTCAGATATCAGTAGACAGGTAGGCAATGGTCAGATTCTAGGCGATAGGTAGGATAACCGATGCATTTCCTAATGAAATGGAAAAAAGAGAACCCCAGGAACTACAGTCTGAGGGAAGAAGGAATGATCTGCAGGTTGGAAGGATGACGTACCACCACAGTGCCCAAAGGAAAAGTAAAGAAAAGGTGTTCATAGAAGCAAATGCTACAAAATAAGTTTACACGTTGAAATCTGAAAGAACAATGGTTGCAGTCCCAGGAGTGAAAGACTACGCATAGAGAGGAAAAAATTAGAATTAGTATCTTAACTATTCAGTTCTTATAAAGAGAAACTTCTAAAAGACTGAAAAGGTACCCTTTGCCCCTAGCACAGAACCTGACACACTGGGACTTGTTAAACTGCACAGATCATACTGTAGTTAAAGTCTACTAGGATGAGGGTTAAGAGGACAATAGATTTTTCAGATCCAAAGAGCACCAGAAAAGGTCACAAAAAATAGTATCAATTCAATTAGGGGGATCAGTCAGCAGAGGTTTGAACAGTGAGAAGTAAATACTGACAGTGAATACTTTCACATTTTGGAGAACATCACTATTGAAAGGCAGAAGACAAACAGGCAGTAACTTGAGGGGAACGTTCTTAGAGAAAAAAGCTGGGATTCTGTGTGTGTGTGTGCAGTGGGGGGATATTTGTCTCTTAATAAATACCATTTTTTAAAAAAGACTTTATTTATTCATTTGACAGAGAGATCACAAGCAGAGGGAGCAGCAGAAGGAGAAGTAGGCTCCCCACAGAGCAGGGAGACTGATGTGGGGCTCGATCCCAGGACCCTGGGATCATGACCTGAGGTGAAGGCAGACGCTTAACTGACTGAGCCACCCAGGCGCCCCTTAATAAATGCTTTATGAATTCCTGTGTAGAATTTTTGGTTCTTGTAAGTGAGCTGTGATTAAATATTCAAGATGTAATGGTTTATCATCAGAGCAGAAGCAATGGGCAGGAGTAGATATAGCAACTCCCTGGTAAGAAGGCACAGAAAGCGAGAAATTCTAGCAGTGGGATTAGAGGAGGGACCCTAAGATAAAAGGGTTCAGAATTTTGGAAGGGTGAAGAAAGCACAACAAAAGACTATCAAAGGTTTTTTAGAAAAAAGCATGAATTCTTGCGGCTCCTGGTGGCACAGTTAGTTAAGCGGCCAACTCTTGGTTTCGGCTTGGGGCATCATCTCTAGGTGGTGAGATCGAGCCCTGCCTTGGGCTCTGCCCTCAGTGCGGAGTCTACTTGGAACTCTCTCACCCTCTGCCCCTCCACCCCATACTCACTCTCACTAGCTCTCTCGAATAAATCTTTAAAAAAAAGCATAAACTTTTGAGAACAGATCCAGCTCAAAGATACCCAGATTTTCTTGCATATAAAAGCAAACTCAGGCATTTTTGCCATTTTGTTCACTGCTGTATCCCCAGTGCTTGACTCATGGTAAGTACCCAACTACCTGTTGAATGAGTGAATATAGCCAACTTTGGATTACGGCTACAAGGAAAAGCCTCCCTCATGACAAGACCTTATCCTAAGGGTCAAGGAAAAAACAAGGATATTGCTATTCTGTGACTAAGTGGACAGAGAAAAATGCTTAGCATTGACAGAGGGTAAAAGGTTAATGAGGAAGACTAGAGAATGTACTAGAGCAGGGGCAGCAAGATTGAATGATTATAGAATCAAGGTAGATTACAAACAAATGAGACAAGCCAGTGAGCAATTAGAGCTCACACACTCCATCTAAGGGGGCTGCCTCCATTCAGCTCCAGACAACTTTGCTTTATCAAAGTAACAGTCTGGGGGTGCCTGGGTGTCTCAGTCAGTTAAGCATCTGACTTGATTTCAGCTCAGGTCGTGACCTCAGGGTGGTGAGACAGAGCCCTGCCTTAGGCTCCATGCTCAGCGCAGAGTCAGCTTGAGATTCTCTCCCCCTCTTCCTGTGTCCCTCCCCTGGCTCAGGCTCCTGTTCTTTCTCAATAAGTAAATGATGTAGTAGCCTGGTACAACCACATATTAGGATTTAGGATTTCAAAAGAAACCAGAAAACACAGGTTTGCAACATCTATTTAAGTGTTGGTAGCTTATTAAAAGCACCCCCCCCCAAAAAAAACCTCACCAAGGCCAAAGAAGATACACTTGTAGGCCGCACATGAGCCGTGGACTCCCAGTTTGCAATCTGCTCTGGCAGACTGAACACAGAAGCAGCTGATCTAATTGAGGATATCAAGGAATGCCTAACAGAGGACAGTGGCTCAAAGTAAGTGAACACTGCTCCGTAGCCCAGGAGTCACTTGAACTATGTAGAACTATGTAAACTAGCTGGTACGGAACTCTGAAAAAAATTGCATCCCTCCTATCACAAAATGGCCCAAATGAATAGGGAGACAAACAGAGAAGTTTTGTGGCTGTTTGAAAGTAAGTACTCTTTACTAGTTTATTTAACTACTCACAGCTCTCTAATCATTCCTTTCCTGAGCCAAATACAACTTTTTTTGCAAGAACCCAAGCTGTCCTCACTTCTACTTTACATGACTGACAGCCCCTTTCACCCCAAATCAACTGCTCTTCCTGCTTGCCTATACTTTCCCCTTCCCAGCCCCAAAGCTTTTTCCTACCACAGTCTAAGACGCATGGAGTTTCTGAAACATGAAACACAGCTTTTCTATTCCTTTCCTACCAAAAAATGGAAGGAAAGAACTGGCCCCCACTCCCCAGGAAGTAACAAAATGGGTGTACCACCGTTAATTAATAAATAAATACAAATTAAAACCAGAAGTAGATATCACCCACCAAAATGGCTAAACTTAACAGAAAATTCCAAATGCTGACAAGGAAGCAGAGCAATTGGGAATCACACACTACTCAGAGGGTGCACTAAACAGTCTCTTTGGAAAACTATTTGGCAGTCTCTATTAAAGTTGACTACCAGGGCATCTTGACTTCAAGCCGCACATTAGGTATAGAGGTTATTTAAAAGTAAAATCTTTGGCGGGGCAGGGGGAGAAGAGTTGGCTACCCCATGTCCTTGTAATTCCATCCTAGTATGTCCCCAACAGAAACAAGGGCAAATATCCACCAAGACATGGATAAACAATCTAGCAGCCCTATTCACAAAAACCCAAAAGTGGAAACTACTCAAATGTTTATCAAGAGACAAAGCAGAAGACAAAAAAAAAAAAAAGACAAATGGGACTGTGGTGTATTCACACAATGGAATGCTAGGAGAATAAGTTACCTTCAACTATGAGCTACAACATGGATTAATTTAAATGTTGAATAAAAGCGTGAAACAAAGATATTCAGTAGGACTCCAATTATACAAACTTTGAAAACAGGCAAAACGTTAAGTCAAAATAGTAATTAACCTAGGAGAGCAGTAATGATTAAAAGGGGCTGGAAGTAGTTCTGGGAACATAGATGATATTTCTTGATTTGGATGCTGGCTGCCTGAGTGTTCATTTCATGAAACTTTGAGCTAACCTTATGTACGCTATTCTGTGTTAAAGATCAATAAAACTAAGAAATTAGGAAACATAAGACTTCTGCTAAAGTATCACCATTTCTTTAACCCTCTAATGGTTCCTGCCCCACTTATATACAATTAATTGCTATGCATTTACCCAGGACATATTTCTTTCTATCTATCCCAATTGTGCTTTGTATTTTCTCCCACTTAAGAAAAATGTGATCAATTTTTTTAAGTTCTTAAATTGACAAAGATGAATCTGAAAGTTTAAAAGTTCTTCGGACCAGTGTAAACACTTTATCAAAACCCCTTACGTTTCTTCATAACAGTAGTTAATTAGAACCAGAAACACTTCTGTTTTAACAGAGCCCAGATGTGTAACATTCAAAAGCCTACCTCAAATTAGTCTGCAACAAAACCATGGTTTAATTTAGCCTAAAAGTACCAATCAGCTATCTTGCTAAAATCAAATTTAAAAATCACCTTTGCCAGGCCATTATTCTACAGACTGTCCATTAAGTCTGAACACAAACTTTAGTTTTATATATTGAAAGTGCCCTCAACTATACCCTGTATAGCCTAGAAATACTCTACAGATACTGGGAATACAGCAGTAAAAAGAGACAAGGTCTATTCTCAATTTACATTCTGATATTCAGAATGTACAGAACACGATAACTACAAAATATATTCCTGAATCAGTTGTCTCCTCATGAGTTCAAAGAATTCGTAATAAAATGTTTTTATGTGTAGAAAGCACCAGCATACTGATGAAATACAGTAATAACCACATTATCCCAATAATACCCACATTATCCCAGTAATACTAACTCAGAATTGTAGTAAAAAGGCCTACTTACTGTATAATTAGAAGAATAACCTGATGGGTAAAATTCAGGAGCATTCGCAGACAGCTTAGACATTAATACAGGAGCCACAACCACCTGGGGTTTAGCCATTGCTGACTCCAAGTTCTGCTGTGGGATATTATCCTGTGAACTAGGTGGAGCTCTCAGGGGCCTCGTTTGTTCTGAGAAAGGAAAAACGAGGTGTTAGACGCATTCATTCCTTTGTATAGCAACTTACTATCTACTGAAAAACCAAATGAGAAGGGCTGGTTTTTAAGAGTTAAACAAGAACGGTCACGAATTTTAAGGTTAACGCCAGGATATATACAGAGAGCCCGCAAAAAGGAACAATAGACTTGCTTTAGCTCATTTATGGCCATACCTGCCTCCTAAATGAATGCTTGAGGGCTTGCTTTTCCTTTTTTCTCTCTTAAGGAGTCGGTTAAAAAGAGGTGGTTGCTCGCCTAAGGTCTCCCTTTCCAGGGCTGGGAGGGGGAGGCGATTTTTACTTCCTCCCCGGACAGCAGAAGTCGGAGACCGCGCACGGGGCCCCTCCCCCAGCCGGGGCGCACAAAGGATTCCTGCAGCCACCTTCCAAACCCCGTTCCGGGCCCGTCCCCAC
Source organism: Ailuropoda melanoleuca (assembly GCF_002007445.2). NCBI lineage: Eukaryota > Metazoa > Chordata > Mammalia > Carnivora > Ursidae > Ailuropoda > Ailuropoda melanoleuca. The sequence continues at coordinate 113,643,612 of NC_048220.1, read as the reverse complement.
CCCGTTAACAACCGGGCCCCTAAGGGGAATGCTTTCGGGGAACGGGGGTGGGGGAGAGAGGAAACAGCGCGCCGCTTTCGGCGCGGGCGGAGGGCCGTGGGGAAGCGTTGGCCCGGGAGGACGGGGTCCCCTAGAGCGGCTCCGTACCTGGGAGCGCCCCGGGCCGGGGAGGCCTCTGGGGGCCGGCGGGGACCTCGCACTGGGCCCCTGGCGGCGGGGCCGTCCTGGGCTGGCGCAGCGGCGGCGGCTGCAGAAAGCCCGGGGCTTTGGGCTGCGGCGGCGGCTGGTGCCGCGGCCGCTCAGCAGGCCCCGCTCCGTTCGGGAAACCGCCGCCCTCAGGCCCGCCCCCTCCGCGGCCCAGGCCCCGGCTCCGGCCCCGACCAGCACCTGGGGCCCGATCGAAACCGTCCGACATGCTCCTCCTCCTCCTCCTCCGCCGGGGGCCGCTGCCGCTGCGCTCGGGAGAGGACGCGGGCGGGGGGGGCGAGGGGGGAGGCGCCGCGGGCCGGCTCTCGCCGCCGCGCTCACTCGGCCCTCATGGAGGAGGAGGTTGGCGGGTCCCTGCTCGGCTCCTCGGCGCTTCGGGCGGAGCGGACCGCAGCTGGAGCACCCTCCGAACCCGCCGCTCCAGAGCGCCCGCCCCCCGCGGCTGCCCTCGGCTTTTCGATTCTCCCCCAAACCCTGCTTCCCCGCCTTCGGCGCGGCGGGGGCGAAGGCGGGTCACAGCGGCCCCCCGCGGCCCGGAGGCCCCGGGCGCGCCCGCCGCGTCTGTCCCAATTCGCGGCCGGCTGGGAGCCGCGGCCCAGCAGGCCGCCTCGGGAGCGGCGTCCCGACCGCCCGACAGCCCTGCTTGCCGCGGGCTCCGGGCGGGAGCATCTCGTTCCCCGCGGCCTTGCCGAGGGCAGAGAGGGGCGCTTACCCCAGGCGGGCCCGACCTACGCGGTGGTTCTCAGGAGAGAAGTGCGAGACTGACGGTTGATGCCAGGAAAATAAAAATACGGGGGGAGGGGGCGTGGAGGCAGCGCCAGGGTTCGCGGACGCGCACCTCCGTGGGCGCGCAGGTGTGTTCAATGACCCGGTGCCGGCCCGCGGGAGGACTGGTCCGGAAGGAGGGCTCTGGGGAAGCTCTGCCACCTGCCAGGTTGGCGGCGGCGAGGGGAAGGAGGAACGCAGTTAAAATGCACTTCCCTTGCCCCCGCCCCTTTCAATTCACAGCAGGTATTTACCCTAGTAGGTCGTACCTATGCTGCCCAGGCTTCAGTCTTCTCCCTTTCCTCCTCGCGTCCAGAGATGTTCAGAAAATGCACTACCTTTCAATGAAATTCCCCTCTTTTTTGTCGTCTACGAGTTCTGTCCAATAAAAATATAGTGTGAGCACAGATGCAAGCTGCTTATGTAATTACACATTTTCTAGAAGCCACATTAACGAGTAAAAAGAAACAGGTGAAATTATTTTAATGACTTATTTTACCCCAATTTATCCAAAATGGTAGCATTTCAACATATAACTAGTACAAAAATATTGATAAGATGTTTTCTCTTTTTTGGTACTAATCAAATTCCACTCTGTATTTTACACTTTCAGCATGTCTCCGTTGGAATTAGGCACATTTCAAGTGTTCAAAAGGCACATGTGGCTAGTGGCTACCGCATTGCACAACAGAGTTCCAGGCGTTTTTTACGTGGAAATTATTGTTTTTGTCAGGAGTGACAGCGATGAAGACAAATATGAATATAAATATAAAAGTGAGAAGGCGAAAAAAAAAATCCATTTCTTTACGGTTATATTCAAACAGCCTCACGAACTTCGGTTGTGGCCCTTTATATTAAGCCGGGCTTAAAATGTTTTTCAATCTTGTCATCTTGAGAATCATTTCAATTAGGAACAAAACTCTTGTTAACCATTTTCTCTTCGTGCTAATAAAAAAAAACATTAACATCTTTACCTAAATAAGTGAGAAGAATGGCTTTAATGAGGGCAATCATAAATAAATGATTCATGCTGTTGATTGTTGACAAAAATAACGAAGTCAGGGAAGGGAGCCAACAAAAAGTATGGTTCCTTGGTGTAGAGAAAGAATGTAGGATTCAAAGTGGGCCAGAGCTTGATTTGGATCCTGGTCTTGACCCTGAAGGCCTTTGTGATCCTGGGTAAGCTAGGGATTCGGCTTCTCTGAGCCTCATTTTCCTCGTCTTTAAAATAATGAGTATGTTGTAGCACTCAGCATATATTACAAAGACAAGATTACAGTGTAGAAATTAGATGAGGTGATACTCAGCACGTTAAAATCCATTCTTTTATGTAGTGGTCAGTCACTTCTTACAGGGACTTTTCTCTTCAATAGGGAAGACAAACTATACTTAGACACAGTGAGAGTAAGTTATCCTGATATTTCACTGAACTAGATGCCCTCATCCCGTCCCAGGCTTTCGTTTGCATTGATCACCCTTTTGTTCTCCTTAGAACTTTGATGATGAGTAGCACTTTTTTTTTTTTTAACACCTGAGACGTTCTTATTTGAGAATAAGTCTACTCCGCATCCGTGGTGACATCAGGGTATTTTTATAGCCACCTTTTGTTAGATAAGGTTGTTAATTGAGATGTTATCCTTTGCCTTCTCCCAATTTACCCTTATGTAACTTTAGCTCTATTCTTATGAGATGTAAAAGGTGGCCTCAGAGATAACAAGGATGGACTTAGCCTCATTATAATAACAAGAGCTAATATTTAGTAAGTGCCAGCCACTGTTTCAAGAGCTTTACTTTATCATTTTATTGAATCCTTACATCCTTAAATTAGGCATTCCAATTATCCCCATTTACAGAAAAAGTGCCAAGATATTGCAAGGACTATATCCATCTGGGGGCTGTTATAGAGCTAAGTGGAGGTGGTTGGTATTGCAAAATGCCAAGAGGCCAGGGACACCTGTCTGGCTCAGTTGGTAGAGCATGCAACTCCTTTTTTTTTTTTTTTTTTTTTTTTTCTAGGAGAGGGAAAGGCAGAGAGAGAAAGAGGAGGGGGAGAGGGAGAGAGAGAATCTTAAGCCGGCTTGAGACACCCAGGCGCCTCATTCGAGTATGCAATTCTTAATTTTGGGGTTGTGAATTGGAGCCCCACATTGGGGGAAAGATTCCTCTAAAAAAATGCCAGGAGGTCACACACATACAAACATAAGTACCATATAGGACTCTCTGGAGAGAATCATTAAAAAGGTCCTTCTCTACATTTATGCCTTTCTTATTGATTTATGAGGGTAGGGCTAAATTTGGAGAGTTGGAAAATATGTTATAGTATGGGAAAAGGTTGTACTGTAAACCATGGAAAGGATTTGTTTCCTTAAACTGGGTTTGAAAGATGTTTTCCAGGAAGACTTATCCAAGCTGTCTGGTGTTAGATGCCTCCCTTATGATAGTTGTACCTTGGAAAAACTGTGTCTTGGCACTAAGCATGCTAGAGTGTTTGGTCTGTTTCATACTTGGTCTATTCTCTATCCTCTTCATTAAACTACTTCTGAAGTCAGAGGACACCTTTTTTTTTTTTTTTAAGTAATCTGTACACCCATAGTGGGTCTTGAAATCACAACCTCAAGATCAAGAGTTGCATGCCCTACTCACTGAGCCAGCCAGGCACCCCAACCAGAGGACCCCTTTTCATCTCTACACCCTTAGATCTTAGCCCAGTACTTGGTACACAATAGGCTTTTAAGGGTGATAGGAATCACCTGCAATAGTGCTTTTCCTTGGGTCACTAGTATAGTGATGATAAAAAAAAAGACTGGTTTTCTTTTATAGTTTTTGAAAGATTTAAATTAAAAGAAGATTATTTTTTAAAAAAGAAGATTGGTTTTCATAAACCTAGCAGAACTTAATGGTTTCAAGGTCATCATTGGACCAGCCTTTCAAATGCAGCTAACAGGAGAAAGTTGTCATAAATATGGGGGAGAAAATATTTGCAAGCCATATACTGACAAAAGACTTGTATCTAGGGGCCCCTGGGTGTCTCAATTGGTTGGGCATCTGCTTTCAGCTCAGGTCATGTTTTCAGGGATCCTGGGAATTGAGCCTCGGCAGGGAGTCTGCTTCTCCCTCTGCCCCTCCCCCCACCCTGCTCATGCTCTCTCAAATAAATAAATAAAATCTTTAAAAAAAAGGGAAAAAAAGACTTGTATCTAGAATATATGAAGAACTCTCAAAACCCAACTGTCAAAGAATAATCCAGTTTGGAAATGGGCAAAATACATGAATAGACATTTCACTGAAGAGAATGTACAGATGGCATTTAAGCCCATGGGGGAAAAATGTTTGATATCATTAGCTATCATGTAAATGAAAAAACCCCAGTGAGATTTCACTTCCTACTTATCACAATGGTTAAAGTGGAAAATAGTGACAACACCGAATGCTTGCGAGAATGTAGAGAAACTAGAAACTGAGTCACTCATACACTGCTGGCGGGAATGTAAAATGGTATAAGCATTCTAGAAACTATTTTCTGGCAGTTTCCTTAAAAATTATATGTATAACTACTATACAACCCAGAAATTGCACTCATGGGGATTTGTGATGGTTAACTTTATGTGTCAATTTGACTGGTCCATGGGATGCCCAGATATCTGGTTAAGCATTATTTCTGGGCATGTCTGTAAGTGTGCTCCTGAAAGAGATTAGCATTCAAATGAGTAAATCAGATGGCTGTCCCCAAAGTGTCAAATTATCCATTGAAGGATTAAGGAGAGCAAAAAGGAGAAGGAAGGGAGAATTCCATCTCCCCATCTGATTGCTTGGGCTAAGACATTGGTCTTCTGGCCTTGGACTGAGACTTACACCATTGGTGCTCTGGTTTTCAGGCCTTCAGACTTGGATTGGAACCATACCATTAGCTTTCCTGGGTCCCCAGCTTGCTAACAGCAAATCATGGGTTGTTTCAGTCTTCATAATCATGTGAGACAAATCTGAGGATTGGTTTTGAATATTACCATATCATGGAATTTACCTGCTAATATGTTTTAGATTTGCTTGAGGTCTGTCACCCTTTCTTTTCTATTTCCCTCTTGGAATGGGAATATCTGTCTTATGCCTGTCCCACCATTGAATTGTGGAAGCACAAAACTGGTTTCATAGCTTCACAGCTGGAGAGGAATTTTGCCTCAGGATGAGTGGTACCTTGAATCTCATCCATATCTGATTTAATATTTATTTGTTTGTTTGTTTATTTATTAGTTTCTACACCCAGTGCAGAGCCCAATGTGGGGCTCGAACTCATGACTGTGAGATCAAGACCTGAGCTGAGGGGCGCCTGGGTGGCACAGCGGTTAAGCATCTGCCTTCAGCTCAGGGCGTGATCCCGGTGTTATGGGATCGAGCCCCACATCAGGCTCTTCTGCTGTGAGCCTGCTTGTTCCTCTCCCACTCCCCCTGCTTGTGTCCCCTCTCTCGCTGGCTGTCTCTCTGTCAAATAAATAAATAAAATCTTAAAAAAAAAAGGGGCGCCTGGGTGGCACAGCGGTTACGCGTCTGCCTTCGGCTCAGGGCGTGATCCCGGTGTTACGGGATCGAGCCCCACATCAGGCTCCTCCACTATGAGCCTGCTTCTTCCTCTCCCACTCCCCCTGCTTGTGTTCCCTCTCTCGCTGGCTGTCTCTATCTCTGTTGAATAAATAAATAAAATCTTAAAAAAAAAAAAAAAAGACCTGAGCTGAGATCAAGAGTTGTACACTCAGGGGCGCCTGGGTGGCACAGCGGTTAAAGCGTCTGCCTTCGGCAAAAAAAAAGAGTTGTACACTCAACCAACTGAGTCACCCAGGAGCCCCTAGATGATATTTAGATGAAATTTTGGACTTTAGATTTTAGACATAGTGCTGGAATGAGTTAAGATTTTGGGGGTTCTTGGAATGGAATGAATATATCTTGCATGTCAGAAGGGCTTGAACTTTTTAAGAAGGGCAGAATGCAATGAATGTTTATGTCTCCTCCAACTTTATATGTGAAATCTGTAATCCCCATTATGATGATATTTGGAAGTAATTAGGTTTAGATGAGGTCATGAGGATAGAACCTCCATAATGGGCCTTTTGTGCCTATAAGAAAAAGGAAGAGACCAGAGACTTTTCTCTTTGCACTATGTGAGGAAGAAGATGGTCATCTGCAAACCAGGAAGGGGGCTATCACCTAAACCTGACCATGCTGGCACCTGATCTTGGACTTCCCAGCCTCCAAAACTGTGAGAAATAAATTTGTTTTTTAATCCACCTAGTCTGTGGTGTTACTTTAAAACAGCTCAAACTAAGCATTACCCCAAAGAAATGAAGATTTATGTTCACACAAAATCCTGTACCCAAATTTTAATCACAGCTTCATTCATGCTATTCCCAAACTGGAAACAACCTACATGTTCTTTAATGGATAAATAGTTAAACTGTGGTGCATAGACTACTACTCAGCAAGAAGAAGGACAATTCCTGAGACACACACAGCCCTCACAGGAATTACACTGAGTGGGGGGGGGGGGGAAGCCAATCTCAAACAGTTATTGTGTGATTCCATCTATACAACCTTGAAACGACAAAATTATAAAGATGGACAATAGTTTAGTGGTTGCCAGGGATGAAGGAGGGGCTGGGGTTCAGAGGGAAGTGGTGTGACTACTAAAAGGGTAGATATTATGAAGAATCTTTGTAATGGAACTGTTTTGTTCTTGACTGTGGTGGTGCTCACATGAATCTACACATTTGAAAACATTGCATAGAACTAAATACATGTGCATGTGTGTACACACACACAAATGAGTGCATGGAAGACTAAGGTAGGCATATCGTCAATTTCCTGAATGTGCTATTATATTGTAGTTATGCATGGTTATGTAAGATATTACCATTGGGGGAAACTGGGTGAAGAGTAAGAAGAGTAAGATCTCTCTCTATTCTTTTTTTTTTTTTTTTAGATTTATTTATTTATCTGAGAGAGAGAGAGCAAGTACAAGTGGGAGGGGAAGAGGGAGAGGGAGAGAGAATCTTAAGCAGACTCTGTGTGGAGCCCAATGTGAGGCTCCATCTCAGACCCTGAGATCATGACCTGAGCTGAAAACAAGAGTCGGATGCTTAACCAACTGTGCCACCTGTGGGGCCCTCTCCATATTATTTCTTATAACTGCTTGTAAATCTAAATTATCTCTAAATAAATAGTTTAAAAAACTGAACATATATAAATAAACCTTGTTCCATCTCATTCCATCACTCCCTATGCTTTCCTAGCTAGTTTAGTTCACTCCTCCCCACCCAAATTATCATGGCTACATATATATAATGAATTAGTGGGGGCATCATTAAGAGAGAAGAATTAGCTGGCACGTTTGTTCTCTTGGGTCTCATTTGTGTAAATTATCTTCCACTCCTAGTCTCTTGGGCCTGCTATGAAATGTAGTCCCAGCCAGTCAGCACTTGACTCCCATTTGGATCAAGGCTCCAACCCATCTTTGAGTCTGAGATAGCCAGGAATGCTATTTGGGATCTCTCCAACATTGGCTATGCTTACTTGTTTAATGTCGATCTCTTTGCTGGACTACAATTTCGTGAAGACAGGAATTCATTCATTCACTTATTCATTCATTCAGTAAAAAAAAATTTATGTAGGTTCCATGTCCAAAGTGGAGCCCAACATAGGGCTTGAACTCATGACCCTGAGATCAAGACCTACACTGAGATCAAGAGTCAGATGCTTAACTGGTTGAGCCACCCAGATACCCCTCAATCAGTAAATATATACTGCATGTCTACTGCTCTAGTGCTGAGGATAAGGACAGGTGTGAGATTAGTAGCTGTGAGGTGCCTGAGACTAGAAGCAGGAAGACCTGTGATGGTGGTAGCAGAAATTCGAGAGGGAAATGATGATGGTGATTAAGGTGGTGGTAGTGGGGTTGGAGAGAAGGGCCAAATTCAAGAAATGTTTCTGAAGAAGTTGACAGATGTATGCAAGGCTTACTGAGAAGCCAGAAATAAGGATGACCCCAGGATTCTGTCTTTGATCCTTCAGTCTCCAAAAGTGGGCATACCAGAGGAGGGCAGGTTCAGTGAAAAAGGGGACTCTCACTAGCTCCATTTTGGACATTTCACTTGGCACTTGGAGCATCCAAGTGGAGTTGTTCAGGACATAGGTAAATTACGGAGTTAGAGTTCGGAGGACTATTGCCTAGAGTTAGATATTTGAGAGCTGAAGCACAGGAGAAATGAGATAACTTAGGGAAAGTGGATAGAGGCTGAAGAGGAAAGAGAAGCACACATTCAGGGTTGGGTTGAAGAAGAGGGATCTGTGCACTCTGTTTACATAGGTGTTGGATGCTACAGAGAGACCAAATAAAAGTAGGGTTATGAAGAATCCGTAAAAGAGCTTGAGCATTCCATTCACCTTGGCAGGTATGTGCTGCCGGGGCCACTAACCAGCTAACGACAGTCTCTAGGAACCAAGTTCACCTTCACCAAGTGATCACCCAATTATCTCTCTAAATTTTCTCTTTGAGAAGAACAATCACAACAATAATAGCTAATATTCAGCACTTACTTTGTTCTAAGTAAACATTTTACATGAGTTATCTCATTTAATGACCTCATTTAATCTCCCAAACAACGCTGTGAGGTGGGTACTATTATTTACGTCATGTTATAGATGAAAACACTGAGATTGAGAGAGCTTCATTAACTTGCCTAAGATCACATAAATAGTGAGCAACCCAGTTCTGTTAAGTCCAGAGTCCACAAGCTACACTTTATCTCCAGAATAAGTGGGTCACAGAGACGCAGATATTCTATTCTATTTGAGTTATATTTCTCACTGTAAATTAATAAATAGGCAGTCTCATGAAATTCGCAAATGGAATAATTTTGCGGATTTGCGATTGATTTGGGCACAAGCAGTTGTCAGTATTAGGAAGTACTGACAGCTCTAAACCTGCCAGTAAAATTTTAAAATGAGAGAGATATGGGAAGTTTGTAAGGCAAATATATTAAAGATGTTTTGTTGCTATTGTAGTTTCTTTTTCTTTTAAAGACAGGAGAATGATGCGTTTGTTAGCTAAAGACAATGAGGAAGGAGAGAAAAACATTATGGGAAAAGGGGGAAACTGAGGGAACAATAGACCAGAGGAAGAGGCAGGTCACAAATTCAGAGTATAAGTGGCAGAATTGACTTTTGATGGGGGAAAGCTTTTTCACTAAGAAATGGAAGCAGATGCAGAGAAATTGCGGGAGAGGGAGGGTGCTGGAAACTTAGGATGATCTCCATGTTCTCAAGTAAAAAGGGAGGGAATCTCTTTACTGTGAGGGTGCGAGACATACAAAGAGGGAGTTTGAGGAAAGTGCCAATGGTTGCAAATGCTCCTCTAGGAGAGGAAGCTGCTTCCAAAATGGGCCAGTTCACAGAACTGCTGGGGGCTGCAAAAAGTCCCGCTGAGGTTGGAGACCAGGGATTTGCAGGGGTAATGCTCTGAATGTTTTGTGATTTTCCTCTAGCAACTCTTGACAACCCAATGTAGGAATTGAGAAGCCTGTTGGTGGGAGTGAAATTTCATTACGCAGTTAAGGCAGGAGAGTAAAGTCAGAAGGGGCTGAGGGGCTGCTCGTGGCTTAAACTAAATAGAGAAAGGATTGAAAATGAAAGATAAATGATAGATTGGAAGAAAAAAGGCAATTAAGAGTCAGAAAGAAGGGAATTGGAAAGAAAGAAAGTGGTGGTCAGAGCATGAGATCTGAGTTGAAAATTTTAGAGGAAGCTCTAGGTGAATGATTACAACAGGCGACATTCTACTAATTGCACAATTCAACTAATTGAACTGAAGTGCTCGCTGGCTAGCAACAAGGTAATGTAATTGCTAGAAGTGCTATTTTCAGGGTCTAAATATGGCATTCAAAAGACAATTAGGAACATCAATGTTTAATGTATAAATATCAAATAAGAGGCCTTTTGCTACTGATGTGTTCTATTTCCCTATCTCTTTGGCACAGTCTATGTACTGTTCTTTTTGTTGGCACAAGGCCAAAAGCCCGTACACTTGATATTTGAACAACATGGGCTTGAACTATATGGGCTCACTCATGCGCAGATTTTTTTTCAATAAATATATTATGGTACTGTAAACATATTTTCCTTATGATTTTTAAAAAATATTTTATTTATTTATTTGTTGGAGAGAGAGAACACAAGCAGGGGGAGTGGCAGGCAGAGAGAGAAGCAGGCTCCCGCTGAGCAGGGAGCCCAATGTGGGACTCGATCCCAGGACCCTGGGATCACGACCTGAGCCGAAGGCAGACGCTTAACCGACTGAGCCACCCAGGCATACCTCCTTATGATTTTCTTAACATTTCCTTTTCTCTAGCTTACTTTATTATAAGAATACAGTATACAATACACATAACATACAAAACATGTTAATTGTTATGTTCTTGGTAAGGCTTCAGGGCAACAGTAGGCTCTTAGTTAAGTTTTGGGGAAGTCAAAAGTTATATGCAGATTTTCAATTATGGGAGATGGGAGACAGTCAGTGCTCTTAACCCTTACATTTTTCAAGGGTCAATGGAATCTTCTTTCTGTTTCAATTCTTATAGGGCATTCACAATGTTTTTTTTTTCCTCTTAACAAATACGTGTTGGCTGCCTAGTGAAGCCAGACAGCTTCATGAGCCCGAGAACAAGAGTTGTAACCTCCTGTGTGCCTGGATGGCTCAGTCAGTTAAGTGTCTGCCTTTGGCTCAGGTCATGATCCTGGGGCTCTGGGACTGAGTTCCCAGTCTGGCCTCCCTGCTCAGCGGGGAACCTACTTCTCCCTTCCCTCCCCTCACCCCCCCTTCCGCTCGAGCGCTCTCTCTCTCTCCTCTCTCTCTCTCTGTCTGAAATTAAAAAAAAAAAAAAAGAGAGAGAGAGAGAGAGAGTTGCATCCTTCTCCAGCTGAGCCAGCCAGGGACCCCTGCCCATTCTCTGGATATTTCGAAAGCTGTTGAGTTTTGAGGGTTCTTTATACACTCTACATATACGTCCTTTGAAGATAAGTGTTCTGCAAATATTTTCCCCCATTCTGTAGCTTGTCTTTTTAGTCTCTTAACCTGGTCTTTTGTAGGTTTTCTCGTTTTGATGAGATACAATTTATCAGTTTTTCCTTTTATAAATCATACTATTGGTGTCAAGCCGTGCCGGAGATCCTGAAGATTTTTCTCTCTCTCTCTTTCTTTCTTTCTTTTTTTTTTTTTTTTAAAGGTTTTGTGGTTTTATAGACGAACCAACATGAGTTTGCTCCTTGATGAGTCAGAAGTTGCACCAGGTTGAGTTGTTGCACAAAGAGAACTTTCATTTGTAGCAAATGAGATCATAGGGAATGGCTTCCAAGCTGTGACTCCCTGAGAGGGTGAGTGGGTTCCTTTGGGTCAGGGTTAGGATAAATACTTAGATAGAGAAGCCTTGTCATGGGGGGAAGACGAGCGCATAAGGTCATTCCTGCGTCTTAAGGAAACATGCCTATCGGAACATTGTATGTTATGTAAATGAGGCTGAGGCTCCTCCGGGGGCGGAGTCTGTACTATAATTAGGTCAAGGTAGTTGTAAGTCATTCCATAGGTCAGACCCCGGTCCATCTGCACTGTTGCGAGCCAGGTTTAGCTCAAAGGGTCTTGGTGGTCTGGCCAGCGGGGAGGTTTTGGCAGCGCAGTTTGCCATCACCCGGGAGTGGTTTCAGGTTTCATGTGCTGGAGTCTAGAGGCAAATGTAAGACCAAAGTTAGTGGGTACAAACAGGTGGGCAGTGAAGGTCGGGTCTTGGGGTCCAGCTGGTGACAGTTTTACATTAAAGTCTGTATTCCATTTGGATTTAATTATTGTATAAACTGTGAGATTTAGGTCTAGGTGGCGTGTTTGTTTGTTGCCTGTGGATGCTCATTTACTTCAACACCATTTCTTGAAAAGGCTGTCTTTCCTCCATTGAATTATTCTTGCATCTCAGCCAAAACTAAACTGGACACACTTCTGGAAACCTGTTATGGGCCAGACCCTGGGCTATCTTCTTTACAGTAGTTTTTTTCTCCTCTTTCAACAACCTGCAAAATCGTTATTTAGCACCTGTTCTGTGCAAGCACTGTGCTAGTTTGGAGAAGACACGAACAAGGTTACCTGGAAGGCTTCACAGAGGAAGAGACAAGCATGAGCACAGTCTGCAAAGAATAGGGAGAACAGGGAGAGCTTTCCAGACTGAAGAAAAGGCACATCAAATGGCTAGGGGGTGTAGAACAGCTTTGTACATTTAGGAAGCAGCAAGGATATCACAGCTAAAAGGAGAGGAACAAGAGAGCATTTTCTCATGTTGAGTTTAAAATACCTGGGGATATCTCAGTGGAAATGACCAGCAGGCAATTGGCTACATGGGTCTGGAGCTCAAGAGAGAGATTCAGGCTGGATGCTAAGCTTTGTTTGTCATTGTTGTTGTTTTTGTTTTTTAAGATTTTTATTTATTTGTCAGAGAGAGAGACAGACAGACAGAGAGAGCACAAGCAGGGGGAGTGGCAGGCAGAGGGAGAAGCAGGCTCCGTGCTGAGCAAGGAGCCTGATGCGGGACTGATTCCAGGACTCTGGGATTATGACCTGAGCTAAAGGCAGACACTTAACCGACTGAGCCACCCAGGCGTCCCTGGACACAAAGCTTTGGAAATTTCATAGCACAGTTGACATTGGATTGCCCGGGGAAAAAAAGTATTAGAGTTAAAAGGAAAGAGGGCCAATGGAACATTTAAAACATTTGCACATTTAAGTGGCAAAAAAAACTGAGAATGAATGGTTAAAGAAGTAGGACGTTATACTAGAGTGGTATGTACACAACCAGCAAAGGTGAGAAATTCTGGTTTTTGCTTTTCTCTTATGGGTAACATCTAGCATAAAAAAAAAAAAAGATCTACAAAGAGATCGTGTTTCACAAGACTGTTTAAAAAAACTATGTACTTAAACTAGAGTTTTCATCAAAATGCAATATCTAAAAATCTAAGTATAAACATGTTAACTGCTATTATGGGGCTTTATAATCAAGTAGCTTGAGAGTGGTAACTATGTAATATATGGTTACATATGTTTAAAAATTGAAGGAAAAATGAAATTAGGTCGAGTCTTTATTAAAAAAGCAAAATAAGGGGGCTTCTGGGTGGCTCAGTCAGTTAAGCGTCTGTCTTTGGCTCAGGTCATGATTCTGGAGTTCTGAAATCAAGCCCCACCCACATCGGGCTCCCTGCTCAGCAGGGAGTCTGCTTCTCCCTCTGCCCCTCATTCTGCTAGTGCTCTCTCTCTCAAATGGATAGATAAAATCTTAAAAAAAACAAAAAACAAAATAAGGGCTGCCTGGCTGGCTCCTTCAGAGGAGTGTAAGACTCTTGATCTTGGGGTTGTGGGTTGGAGTCCCAAACTGGTTGTAGAGATTACTAAAAAAATAAATAAATAAATGAGGAAAAAAAACTTTAAAAAAAGCAAAACAAGTATATTAGGAAATTCTTCTAATTATTAATACAAAATGACTTTCATGTGAATTTCCCCCAAATAATTTGGATTTTTCATTTTAAACTCAAGAACTGGTAAATCCACGTGTGTTTTTAAAAAACAAAGAACTTCTCCTCTTTACGTGGTAGTACACTTACAAACACAGAATGCCCCTGGGTTGAATAGATCCCCTGCCCCAAACTCTTCACCACTCTTATTTGGAAACACAGCCTTAGCAGTTGTAACTAGTTAAGGATCTTGAGATGAAATCATCTTGGATTTAGGGTGGACCTTAATTCCACTGACTGGTGTCTTTATAAGAGAAAGAACACTGAGATTTGGGCACAGAGAGATACACAGAGACAGAAAGACAGAGATCGGGAGTCTTGGGCTGTAAGTCAAGGAACACCAAAGGATTGCTGACAACCAGAAATTTCTCCAGGGGGTAGGAAAGAAGTGGGGGCAGTTTCTCTTTCAGAACTTCCAGAGGAATCAACTCTACTGGCACCTTGATATCAAACTTCTGGTGAATGCATTTTTATTGCTTTAAGTCACCCAGTTTGTAGCAGTTTGTTGTAGCCTCCCTCAAGTACTAAGAGAGCCCCTATTTCTCACCATCTTCCCAGGCCCCCAAAGGTATCATTAGATAAATAATTTTTTATGTTCTAAAAGAAAAAAAATAGATTTTTTTTTCCAAATCACTGGCACTTACTATAAGGGGAGAACAATATCTGCAAAGTTTTGCTGAGTTAGTTCTAAGCAATTCTAAATGCAAACTGGTGTTGGTTTTTTTTTTTTTTAGATTTTATTTATTTATATATTTATTTATTTATTTATTATTTATTTATGTGTGTGTGAGAGAGAGAGAGAAAAAAAAAAACGAATGGAGGGGAGGGGCAGAGGGAGAGGAAGAGGGAGAAGCAGAATCCCCACTGAGCAGGGAGCCCTACATGGGACTCTATCCCAGGACCTCAGAATCATGACCTGAGCCAAAGGCGGATACTTAACTGACTCAGCCACCCAGGCGCCCTGAAAACTGGTTTAATTGAAACAAACTGCCAATTATTTAGCTTTGTGCTGGCTATTTAATGTGTTTTCCTCAACCCTCTTCCAATTAATGTTGAACAGTGTAAGTTCATTTAGTCGGTTAATATCTGTTTCCTAAAATCAAGAGTCTTGATTGGTCTGTTGGGAAAAAAGGGCTGAGATTGGGGCTAGTGATGATTGCCTTAAAATCAGTCAAGTGCCTGCATTATTCAAAATCCCTGGAGTCTAAGAATACTTTCTCATTGGTGTTGTTCACTTTGCTAATATTAACTTGTACAAGGGAGGCTTGAAACCGTAAACTACTGATAACTGTTCAATATAATAATAAGTATGAAAACACATCTAATTGACCTGTCTCTGACCTTGTTTTAACTGGATGCAGGGTTTTGGTAACCTGTCCTCTTTAGGATTCAGTTTTTGTTTTTTGTTTGTTTTTTTTTTTAAGATTTTATTTATTTGTTTGACACAGAGAGAGACAGAGCACGAGCAGGGGGAGCAGCAGGGATAGGGAGAGGGAGAGGGTGAGGGTGAGGTAGAAGCAGGCTCCCTGCTGAGGAGAGAGCCTGAAGTGGGGCTCCATCCCAATGACCTGAGCCAAAGGCAGATGCCTAACTGACTGAGCCAAACATGGCACCCCTAGGATTCTGTTGTTGATCGAGTATCTTCTCAGGCTCAGTCTGTATTCTGATTTTCGGCTATTGAGCACCTCTCTGGGTTGAGGCTCCAAGCAGGCCCTAATGGTGTGTTATACTCTTCTAAAGATTTAATCTTTTTTGCTTTTGGTAGATTAGGACTCTAAATAGTAAATACTATTTTTAAGCATTTGTGGGTACAAAGTCTCCTGAATTTCAGAGCGTTCAAATTTGGATGTATTTAAAATTGGATACCTCCAGGGGCTCCTGGCTGGTTGAGTCGGTAGAGTGTGGGACTCTTGATCTTGGGGTTAGGTTTGAGCCCCACTTTGGGTGTAGAGATTACTTAAAAATAAAATCTTAAAAAAATAAAATTGGATTGTCCAAATTTAAATTATTTATTAAATATTTATTATTTAAGTTTTATTTATTAACTTAAGTAATTATTAAAGCATCCAAATCATAGACCAATCTGTAGTGAAAATTTGTGTGTGTGTGAAAGGTACTTTTCTTTCTTTTTAAAAAAGATTTATTTATTTGAGAGAGAGAGAGAGAGCAGAGTGGGGAAGAGCAGGTGGGAGGGAGAGAAGCAGACTCCCCTCTGAGCAGGGAGCCCGACATGAGGCTCAATCCCAAGACTCTGAGATCATGACCTGAGCCAAAACCAAGAGCTGGCCACTTTTTTTTTTTTTTTAAAGATTTTATTTATTTATTTGACAGAGATAGAGACAGCCAGCGAGAGAGGGAACACAAGCAGGGGGAGTGGGAGAGGAAGAAGCAGGCTCATAGCAGAGGAGCCTGATGTGGGGCTCGAACCCATAACGCCGGGATCACGCCCTGAGCTGAAGGCAGACGCTCAACCGCTGTGCCACCCAGGCGCCCCAAGAGCTGGCCACTTAACCGACTGAACCACCTGGGCATCTGGAGAGGAGAGGTACTTTTCTAAATGGGGATTGGGGGCAGAGAAAGCCAAGGAAGAAGCAGCAAGTATCAAAGTGGACAAAACACTCACAAAACCTAAGAAGGAATATAAGATTTTTGCAAAAATTTTATGCAAGGTATTTTCTAAGATTCAGAACAACTAACTTACAAACTTTTGGAACTTAATCCAATTTTCTTTGGGGACTCCTACGAGTATTTTATAAGTACTATGTAGGAGATTAGGGCCTGTAACAGAACCTTCCAAATGACAAATGGTTTCATCTGGAGCAATGGCACCAAGTTATGTTGGACAAATGAGAAGAATGAATTTTAAAAATTATCATATACTTACTGTTTAACAGAAAAAGTGAAAAAAGTCATCTTTGGATTTGTTCTGATGCAAAATAAGAAGGTGAAATTAAATAACCCTTTAAGCGTTCATGTAAGCCAGGGTTTCTCAGTCTTAGCACTGTTGATGTTTGGGACCAGGTAATTCTTTGTTGTAGGGAGCTGTCCTGTGTAATGTTGAGTGGTTAGCAGCTTCCGAGTTCTCTACCCATTAGATGCCTTACCTTTGCAGTGTGACGACCAAAATGTCTCCAGACATGGTGGGACAAATTGTTCCTAGCTGGGAACCACTGATTTTTAAGCCTTGAAAGAGAAGAGCAGCAAACACTTGGCCCCAGTGTTTCACAACAAGTATTGGTTTTTCCCAGTTTTATTGAAATATAATTAACATGTAGTGCTGTATATGTTGAGGTGTACGGCATAATGATTTGACTTACAAATACCATGAAAGCGGCTTAGTCTTAATCCTTATCAGTCACTTCTGCCTCATTGAAACTGCCATATCATGACCCACGAGATCATGACTTGAGCCCAGATCAAGGGTCCTATGCTTAACTGACTGAGCCACCCAGNCCCCCCCCCCCCCCCCCCAGTATATTTTCTAAAATATGGCGGTTGCGAACTTTCCTGTCTGGGAGCTCTTTCAGGAGAAGGGCAGTGTTTTCCCTTGACATCCTCTGGATGTCACTGGAAGTTCATTAGTTGAAAGACGTTTTTTGCTGGTTAAACACAAGAGATGGATGTTCTTTTTTTTTAAATTTATTTATTTGTCGGAGAGAGGGAGTGAGCACAAGCAGGGGGGGCTGCAGGCAGATGGAGAAGCAGGCTCCCTGCTTAGTAAGGAGCCCCATGAGGGATTGGATCCCAGGACCCTGGGATCATGACCTGAGCCTAACGCAGACACTTAACTGACTGAGCCACCCAAGAGTTCCACCACAAGAGATGTTCTTAAAGGAAGGGTTTCTCTGAAGTTTCTTTTTTAGGAATATCTGTTTTGCCTATCTTAAATATTTCACGTAAAGTGAAAAAGCAGTGATTATGCTGACACTTAATGATGATTGAGCTTTGGGTAAGTGAACCATTTTATATTCTGCATTTGATTCTTACCACTTTTAATCAGGAGACACCTGCAGACTAACAGAACTATGTGCAGACCTTATGTTTTGGGGTCCTTTAATAGTTTTGCTGCCATCAACCCAGGCCATGTCAGGCCACTTCATGTCCACCAAGGGCGCTCTCCAGCTGCTGGATATTAATACTACCAGCCGCCCACGGCTTTCTCTGGGCCCGCGGTGGGAAGACCAATACGTAGATGTGTGTTAATTTTCGGGCCTTGACATCGTTTCCGAGGAATTTAACTCCACCTCTTCGGGCAGAATGGAAAAACAGCGCCCTCGATCCCGCCCTTCACCACTCCTTGGCCTCCTCCCACTTTCCTTTTGGTCCTCTTCTGTTACAGAAGTTCTGATTTTTCCTAGACAGCTAGACGAAAGGTACCAAAAGTGGAGTTATATTATCCTTTTATTTGCTCTGGTGGGACACTAGAGAGGAAATCACACTTTGCAACTGGTTCTCCAGTTATAAATGTAGCCCTGAAAACTTCAGCGCCCGCCTAGGGCCCCAGGTTTGATTGACAAGGACGCGCCGAAGCAGAGCGCGGAGGCGGGGCGGGGGGCCGCGGGTCGAGCCCAAGACAAAGAGGTTTTGGCTACCACTGAGGCGGGAAGGGCCCCTTGGGGTAACTAGCCTTTGCGCTCTAAGGGGGCGTTTGGTGGGNGTCTGCCAGCGCGGCGTATCGCGCCGCGCGCCGCCCACGGCCTGCTGGCCTCCCCGCCAAGGTGAGCGGCGCGGCGCGGGCAGCCCGGGCGCGTGATTGGGGCGCAGCTGGGGAGGGGGCGCGGGGCCAGCGGGGATGGCCCGGGCCCTCGCCGTGGAGGAGACCTGTCAAGGAGCAGAAGGGGGCGGGGTCGGCAGTGACCTGAGCGCGGGGTGCACCCGGGCTCCCGGGGACCAGAGGCTTGGGTCCGGAAGGAGAACCGCGCCTCGAGGGCCCTCTTTCCTGTCTCTTGCTGGGGCGACGTGGAAAGGAGTGGGCGGGTGGTTGGGGAACTGGGCACTCGCAGAGGTCAGGGAATAGGCAGCTGTGCAGGTGCAGATCTTGGAGCTTTGGGGGGCAGCGGGAGTCGTAGGGGGTCATTTCGGCCCGCCAGATGGGAGGAGGAGGGGAGGTCATAGAGGACTTTTGATAGAGGGTGCACCTAGAGAAGCGGCAGCTGGACGCCCCGACATTGTGCTTGAACTTTGAGGGAATTCGGGGTTGGCGATCGGCTGGAGACCTAGGAGGTGGTAAGTTGTGAGTGTGTCTGTGCGGGCTGGTGGTGGTCCGGGCAAACTTCAACCAGGCAGAGTGGGGCTCGGGGTTGGCGACCTGGAGGAGACAGCGTTGGAGGCCGAGCTGATTCGAACCCCGGAGGCGGAATGTCTATTATTTGGCCTCGGCCAATGGGCTTCAGGGGAAGGTTATAAAAATAGCGGTCCCGCGCAGTTGCCAGCCGCGCTGCAGTTTAGTGGCGGGAGGGGCGGTACCGGTGGGTTTGGGCGAGGTCACACTGCCTGCCAGTCTAAGCTTCTGTAGGGTATTGTGTCCTTGGTTGGTATGTTTCACTTTAAAAGCGTGACTTGTTTACGGTTGCAGGCGTCCTTTATTCGCCCTGCTGTGCAGGGCAGTCCTAAAGGGATCGCCTTGTAAGGAGTCTTGTAGGACAGACTCCGTTTGGATGGGGCTTGCATGCTTTTATTTAAAATGCTCCCCTCTTCTCCATCGCACCCCTTTTATTTGCAAACCCGGCTGTTTTGTAAAAATTTTACTAAATGTACAGTTTAGGAATACTTTCTTACCAGCAAATGTGCTGAGGCTGTTTACCTTTGCTGATGGAATCAGTTTTCTGCAAGGATACACAGCATTTCATTTTCAAAGAAAATTTCTTCAAACTCTGGAGAATGTGTTCCCTAGATACCTAGGTTTCAGGTTACCTAGCCCTAGTTATTCATTCATTCAATCAAAACACACTTGCTGTTTTCCTATTTTGTGCAAATCACTGGGCTATATGTAACACCAAAGTGAATAATAATAGCAATTAAGATACTGTGTCCTTTTAATCCTCACAACAACCCAGTAAGACAGGTGCTGTTATTATCCTCATTTTAAACGTGAGGAAATCAGGTTCAGAGGAGTTAAGTGAATGACTTGCCAAGGACACAGCCTATAAATTACAGAATGGGGGCTTACAACCCACAGGTCACCTTGTTGGCCTCTAGGCCGCCTTCTCTCTCTGCCCTCGAGAATTTTAGTACCTATTAGGGGAGATAGTTGTCCAAATAACTTACATTACACTTCTGTATGAATGATATGCTAATTTTTTTTTTTTCAATTTTGAATTGTAAAGCTTTCCCCCATTGCTTTAAAGCCATAGAAGCACGTGGATAATAAAATAGCAGAGGGCTTTTTAAGTGAAGAGAGGGGGCAAATGTGACAATTAAGCTAGTATTCTATGTTCGATGTAAACAAGTACCTGTCTGTGATAACACGGTTTCAAATATTCTCTGAATATCTTCCAGGATCATTTGTATTTGATTTAGGCTTAGTGGTAGGGACTGTTCTTGCCAATAAACTACTTTCTGATCACTGTCCTGTATGTTCATAACTTGAAGTAAGTGGAATTTTTTGGCGAGATCGGCCTCTGAAGCCCTTGGCCTCAACTGATGTCTGGTGCCAGGAATCTGTTCAACATCAAATTCCCATTTGCCAAGTAGTCAGGGCAGTTTTTCCAGATTCCATAAAATAGGACTTCAGCTTTAAAGCATTGTAAAATCTCATCCTAAAAGTTTTTTTTTTTTTTAAAGATTTTATTTATTTATTCGACAGAGATAGAGACAGCCAGCGAGAAAGGGAACACAAGCAGGGGGAGTGGGAGAGGGAGAGGCAGGCTCACAGCGGAGGAGCCCGATGTGGGGCTCGATCCCACAACGCCGGGATCACGCCCTGAGCCGAAGGCAGACGCCCAACCGCTGCGCCACCCAGGCGCCCCTCATCCTAAAAGTTTTTGAGCCGAATGGGGTCTCACAAGTGAGCTTCCCTATGCTTTTACAGATGAGCAGACTGAGGTGCGGAGAGATTCAGGTCAAGCAGGGAGTGAGTGGCCGACTTAGACAATGCACGGGCTCTCTTATAGCTAGCTTTGTTCTTTCCCTGATGAGGTCTGGGTAAACCTCATCAGCCCCAGGAGAATGGTGGTTGTTGGGGAGGTGGGTGATCCAAGAAAAGAAACTAGGGTAAGTGGGGAGGTTAGGATAAGACTAGGTCATTGGTAATGGTAGGACAAATCTCCCTCAAGGCAAGAATTTTTTCTATCTTTGTATCTTTTATACGTCTTTGTATCTCCCTTGGTTTTGGCATAGCTTCAGTGAATGTTTTGAATACGGGGCTGGATTTCAAACTCTCGCTCTCCGTTTTCAGCCATGACTAACCCTAGAAGTGACCCATGAATAAATGAGAATATTTATGAGACTCAGGAACGCTTGGGATGGAAATGAATGACATGACATATGGAAACACTGAAAACAGAAAACCTGTTCAAACGCAAAGCATTGTCCTTATACATTTCTTTCTTTCTTTCTTTTTTTTTTTTTTAAAGATTTTATTTATTTATTCGACAGAGATAGAGACAGCCAGGGAGAGAGGGAACACAAGCAGGGGGAGTGGGAGAGGAAGAAGCAGGCTCATAGCGGAAGAGCCTGATGTGGGGCTCGATCCCATAACGCCGGGATCACGCCCTGAGCCGAAGGCAGACGCTTAACCGCTGTGCCACCCAGACGCCCCAATATACATTTCTGATTGCATGCCTGAGCCCATCTTGCATGCTTCCTCTTCCTTAGCTTTTTTTCATATTACTCTCTCCATCTCAAATGTGTTTCTTTTTTCCAAGCCCTGTAGGAATACATAATCTCCTTCTTTGATCCCTCAAAGAACTTTGGACTTGCCTTACTCTGCTTTGTAGTGTTATTACTTGTTGACTTTCCTTATCTCAAAGTGTGTGACCTTTTCCAGTTTGATTCTACAGATGCTTCTAACGGCTGTGCCTCTGACTCAGCCCCTCTATACGTGTTTTTTTGAATTAAAGGGCATTTTAAGAATAAGCACCATCTGGATTAAGGATTTCCATTCCCAGTGTGGCTTTCTGGTATTTGTAAGCAGTTGCTTCAGGGAGTTGTAGCCGCAGTTCTGAGTGAGCTAGACCTTTCTTCCTCTGGACTCTGGAAGAATGTTTATGGAGTCTGCTGGGATTGGGTGCTGGGCAGAGCTTAAAGTAGTTGGTGGAGTTAGCTGAGCTTGACTGATAAAGTTCCAGATCTTCTTCTTCCTGATTTTGAAGGAAAGAAAAGAAGGATGGGGGAACGTTGGGAATCGAGGGAATGGTGGGAGTGCCTTCCATGCCCCCTGGGGGTCTGCCATGGAGGGCAGTGGAGGTAACCACTGAAGCTTAGGTCAGTAATAGCAAAGGTCAATGACACTTCATCCAGCCCAGTTAGAGCTGGTAAAAAGTAGCCACTTGTGAGAACCACTGATGGAAGAGTTGCTAGTTACACCCACACCTACAAGTACAAACTTATGTGATAATAGCATTTTTCTTTCTTTTTTAAAATTGGAGTCATAGCCCACACATGTTTAATTTTCTTGAGATGTACACTTGGCAAACATGCTTCTCATGTTCACTCAGTCTCAATTTAGGGCGTCTTACAGGATAAGCATCTTGCTGCACTGAATAGTTTGCCAGTGTTTTCTCTACAACATGGTGGCTAAACACATCGCGAAAATACACATTATAGACAATTTAAGGGAAATTCAAGGGTAACTATGCAATTTTTACTGTACGTGCTGGCTTAGAAGATAACTTTCATGTAAGATGTGATTGAACTGTATAGCAATTTTCTTTTTTATCTTTCCAGCTACATTAAGGATCAATTAGACTTAGGTGATCGAGGCTAAGAATTGAAAAGTGGGTTTAGAACCATAATTTAAGTGGGAAAATGGATTCCAAGTTTTAAATATCTGAGATGGAAATAAACTTTTGAAACATCTGTAAGTAAAGGACTTGGCAAATAAATTCATTGTAGATGCCCACATCCAACTGTTATATTCCAAGCTCTTTGAATTAGTATATTTTTAAAAATGTTTTTGATGTTCAAATGACAAAGTATGTTTTTCTTAGCACGTAAATACTTTATTTTCTTTCCATTTAGTGATTTACCCTCAAGGAAATTTGGGATTCAGAAAGTTGTGAGCTCGTATGAACATGGCGAATCTACTGAAAACCGTGGTGACTGGCTGTTCATGTCCTTTACTTAGCAGTTTGGGGTCCTGTAAGGTTATACCTGGGAAGAAGGATTTTTTACGAACATTTCATACTCATCGGGCACTGTGGTGTAAATCTCCTGTAAAACCAGGTAAAGTCTCACGTCAGTGTATGGAAATCAAACCTTCAAGTCGTAGGAGCTAACAGATCTCCTGATGATTGATAAAAGGAAGAGCCATGCAGTGGTATAGCCTGGTGTTTGTGTCATCATTTTGCATTAAAAAAAACCCCTAAAGAGTGCTTTTTTATATTTTCCATGTATAGAAGTTCCTGATTGTCAGTGCTAATAGAGAAGAAAAGAAAATAGAAAAAGAGAAATGATAAACCAGTTGAGTTGTACCCGGGAAACTATGGCTCAGAGTAACCATTTCTCCCAGCAGCTCTTCCTCTTTCCTTGTCAGTATTGAGGAATTGTACCATACATGGCTCATCTCTGCTCAAGAATTAGCAACTAAGTATATGAATTAATCCAAAGCAGTGCTTCCTAATTTAGTGAATGGCAACTTCATCTCAGTTGCTCAGGTCAGAAACCTTGGAGTCATCCTCAGTCTTCACAGTAGGTATGGGTCAGCTCTACCTTGTATCCGGAGTCTGTTCTTCTCACCACCACCGCTGTTATTGTCCTGTTCCACCCCACCATCATCTGTCACTGGGACTGTTGTGCTAGTCTTCTAAATGTGCTCTGTGCTTTCTGCCTCTGCTCCCACTACAGTCTGTTCTATACGCAACAGCATCATCTTTTAAAAATGAAAGATCATGTACTTTCCTATTCAAAATTTGCCACAGTGTCCTAGCCCATGCAGAGTAAAGAGCTGAGTTCTTTCAGCTAGGATCCCCACGCTTCTGTTCTAGTGTTCTAGTGTGTATGTCAAAAGGAGAAGTGAAATAAGGGCACTTTGCACAAAGATGTCCTAGGACTCTGCCTATACCTCATTGGCCAAAACTCAGATAGGTGGCCATTATGTGGTTGTAAGGGACACTTGGACATAAAAGAGGTCCTTTGCTCTAGATGGTGACCTACTCCATTAAAATTGGCATTCTGTAACTTATGTAGAAGAACAGGATGGATATTTGGGGGGGCAACTTAAAGTCTTTGACACATAGAATAATGCTCTTCTTTTTAAGTTTGTAGGACTCTGTGCATTCAGGATCCTGACATCCCAAAGCTTTTTGAGTTCTTACGTCTGCTTTCATATAACTCAAAGCCTCTTTTCTTGTTCTCACATGGCAAATGACTGTTAGCCGGGTACCTGCCCCTGAGAGTCCTCAACTTTATCTTCAGATTTTTATTTTAGGTGTTCTAGAAAGCCAGATTATCCAAGCGTAATAAAATCGTGTGTAAGATAAAAGTAAATAACTGCATTGAGGACGTGAGATTTGTCCTTGTGAGTAAAGGCTGGACATCAAGATTTCTATAGTGACTATGCAGGAGACTTTTGTTTATTCAATTACTGGCTCTTGACTATTTCCTAGATACTTGCTTTCTGTATCTAAAAGATAAGGATTCTATTTAAAATATATAACATCACAATTTCATTACCACGTTGAGAAGCATGAAAAGTAATCCAGTTAGTATTCATATTTTTTCAACTTTTTTTTTGTACGGTTGCCTTATCCAAATAATGATCCAAACAGGGTCCACATGTTGTATTTGCTTGCTACATCTCTTCTTTTGATCTCTATATTTCCCTTTATTAAATTTATTTGTTGAAGAATGTCATTGCTGTCCTGCAGAATTTCATGTTCTGGGTTTGGCTGACTGAATTCCCTTGGTCTTATTTACCCAGTTTCTCTGTCCCTTGGATTTTCTGTACCATTTAGCTAGGTCTAAAGGCTTGATTAGACTCAGGGTTGCTTTTTTGGGCAAGAATATTTCATAAGTGTTGCTATGTACGATCTATTGCATTACATCGAGAAGATTGATCAGTGAGTTCAAATGTTGTTGGTATCCATCTATTAGGAAGTTCCCATCAGTGTTTCACTCAAAGGCTATATGGCCGTTTAATGTCATTAACTAAATCCGTGATTTTATGGGGGTTTTTAAAATGGTGATACACTTATCATTTCATCTTCATTTATTAGCTAGAATTTTTCTGTAAAGAAAAACTTTCCCTCTATTATTTAGTTACCCTGACGTTGTGGTGGCAAGGTGGGATAAATGTTTGATTCTGTCCCTTTATTTACTAGTTTTGGTAATAATGGCTTCATTCCCATAAGTATTAGTTTTCTGTTTCTGCTGTAACAAGTGATCACAAATATACTGGCTTCATACAATACAAATTTATTGTCTTGCACTCCTGCAGGCCAAAGTCTGGAATGACTCTCAGTAGGTTTATATCAAGGTATTGGCAGGGCTGTATCCTTCTGGAGGCTTTAGGGGAGTCTTTTTCCTTACCTTGTCCAGCTTTTGGAAACTGCTTGTATTCTTTGGCTCTTGGCCCCTACTTCTGTCTTCAAAGCCAGCAGCGTAGCACTTCAGATTACTCTTTTGACTCTTGACTCTTTTGACTCTTGACTCTAACTTTTCCACAGTTAAGGACCCTTGTGAGTACATTGGACCCACCCAGATAATCCAGGATAATCTCCTTATTTCAGGGTCATTTGATTAGCAAACTTAATTCCATCTGCTTCCCTAATTCTCCTTTGCTGTGTATCCTAACATATTCATAGGTTCTGAGGATTAGAATGCGGATATCTTTGGGAGACTGTTAGTCTGCTTACTACGCATCTGCTAAAGTTGACCGGTGAAACTTTTAAAAAAATATTTATTTTTTGAGTATCATAACAACCTCACTTGGATGTGTTTTATTACATTGCAATTACTTATTCTTTTTCATGCTCAAATTGTTTCATATTTGGCCGAGTGGATGCCCTTTCAGGTTGGCGCCTAAATCTGTTTGATGGGACCTCATTTGTCTTTGGTAGCTTCCTTGACTGATAGTATATAATAGGGCCTAGGTAATCTGAGGTTGTCAGAGAAGTAAGCTCCAAATGCAATTTAACTTTGCACATCAATCCAAAATATTTTCCAGCTTTCTATTATTTTCTTCCCTCTCCTTCAGGTACAGGGTAAGAGTCAGTGTATGTTTGGCTTACTATCAGTTATTACTCCTTATGGAGTATGGGTTTAAGACTGTGATCAGGTGACAGTATTTTTAGGTTGACTTCATTTCCCTAAGGTCTCACTTAATGATTATTGTTATTCTGTGGAGATAAGTTAATTTTTTTATTACGTATTTTTAGAGTTTAGGTTGTTAGAGTGATTGCCTAAGCTTTAGTAAAATATATAGAAGCAGATCTTAATTTTTTAAAAAAATCTATGCCCACATGCTGAGTAAAACAACAGAAGAAACTAATGTACTTTAGCTAAAGCCGTTCAGAACCATATATAAATACTTTATGTATATCATATAGACTCTTTTGGGTTGCAAGGAATGGGATCACACCAGGTTGTATTTTGTGATGAGGGTTTATTGTA
The DNA here is from genome assembly GCF_002007445.2 of Ailuropoda melanoleuca. Lineage (NCBI taxonomy): Eukaryota > Metazoa > Chordata > Mammalia > Carnivora > Ursidae > Ailuropoda > Ailuropoda melanoleuca. Next base: position 113,617,284 of record NC_048220.1, on the reverse strand, counting down.
TGTCTTCTTGGGAAGCACAGAAGCGCAGGAAACCCTTCATCTACTTCTTGGAAGAGTGGAATGTTCTCCTGGATTTCATAGCTATGGCTCATCTTCCCTCTTTGTATCTCCAGTCCTGATGTTTCTACTACTTTTGCCATACATCTTCTTTTGATTACATCATGGCTGCTTACAGATAGCTTCTGTACCATTGACTCCCTCGTCCTTTTCTGTGGGTCTCAGCTCCCTCAGAAAGAACCTGAATGGGTTGGGTTGGGTCATCATTGGCCAACATAGACTGTCCTTGGGCAGTTCCTGTGTCAGAAGCTGTCTGGCATATAGACTATTATCTTTGACCCAGCTGTTGATGCCTGGTCTAATCTTGGCTGTGGCCAAGAATATAGGGTCTCAGGATACAACCTTGGAAATCTATGAGGAATTGCCTGTGGACAAATTGCCAGGAAGGGGAGGCACCTGGCTCAATCGGTTAAGTGTCTGCTTTCGGCTCAGGTCATGGTCCCGGGATCCTGGGATCGAGCCCCACATTGGGCTCCTTGCTCAATGGGGAGTCTGCTTTTCCCTCTCTCTCTGCCTGCTCCCCTTGCTTGTGGTCTCTCTTTCTCTCTGTCAAATAAATAAATAAAGTCTTAAAAAAAAAATTGCCAGGAAGGAAACTTTGAATGTGGCAGTCCACCAAAGTGTCTAGTATAGGGTTGTTCTTCAAACCAGCAAATTACTTCTGTCTTCCTTAAAGGTAAGGACAAGGAGACCATAAATCGCAGAGGGTTAGTTTGAAGAGTGGAATTTGCATGTTGATTGATCTCTCACAACCCATTTTTTCCCCCTAAGGATAAACTAATCTAGTCATGTGCCTTGAAAAGAGCCATTTGGTTAAATGAAATATTTGTAATTTTTAAGAGAGTGGGCATAAATATTTCCCATCATCGATCAAAAAACTCAATTCTGATTATGAAGTAGGAACATTATTTTGAGCAGTAACTTGAATGTGTAGTGTATTTTGAACAGACTGCCTATTTTTTTCATGTTGTTTTTTTTTACTAAATTTCTTCTTCTTCTTTTTTTTTTTTTGCCTTTGTAGGAATTCCATATAAACAACTGACTGTTGGTGTCCCCAAGGAGATTTTCCAAAATGAGAAACGGGTGGCATTGTCTCCTGCTGGTGTTCAGGCCTTGGTCAAGCAGGGTTTTAGTGTTGTCGTGGAATCAGGTGCTGGTGAAGCTTCCAAGTTTTCTGATGATCACTACAGAGCAGCAGGTGCCCAGATCCAAGGGGTGAAGGAAGTGCTGGCTTCTGATTTGGTGGTCAAAGTAATTATTCCTTTCCCCCCTCATTTATGGCATGCTGACTTTTAAAAAACTTTTCATAGGAAAATTACATTACTCTATTGTTTCATCTCTTCATATTTTCAAACAATGTCTTTTCTCAGAGAAATGCTTGCATGTTGTGAATATTCTTCATATTCCAATAGAACTTTTATCAGGCAATGTGATTCATGTTTAACCATGAGGGGAGAAAGTGATCTTCCTTTTTACATTTGTCATGTGGAAATTCCCTTCTTATTGGTTGGGAGAATTTTCACTTCCTGCTTCATATGTATCTAAAATACCTACAGGTGAGTATGTAGCTGCTACTGGAAGTGAAAAAAAGGCATGGAATTTCTCCTGGGACTGAATGCACCATGATCTTCTGATACATAGAAGGAACAGTGATGTAACTGTGATATTCTGATACATAGAAGGAACAGTGATGTAACTGACATAAATGCGATTTCTAGAGAAGGCAGGGCTGCCCTGGAGAAAGCAACGTGGGGCGGAGTGGAGAGTAGCCTTACCTACTTTAATAAAAGATCTTAATATACAATAGAAATCTATGTGCTTAAGAACTTTAGATGTAAAATCTGAGGTAAAAAAATCATATCGAGAAAGGAAGAGATTGCATCACAGGTGTAGCAGACATAATTACTAGAGGGGAGCATTAATTTAAATCGTAAGCCTTCATGCAACCAAGACAAGGAGGGAAATAGGGATTGTAGAAGCATGATCATTAGGCTAAAAGCAGCTCCTTACTTCTTCGGGAAACACGAGCTTTTTTATTTTTGTATATCTATAAATTTCTAGGGTGAATCAATCACATAATTTTTCCCCCTGTAAACTCTACTGAATAACTTGTGTATTTTTGCAGAAGACACAAAACTTTTGCTATAGATGTTAACAGTAAAATTTATGGTATGTAGGTAAGTTGTAATTCAGCTAAAGTTTTTAGTGTTTAGATGTACAGATACTTGGTGATATAACTTAATATAGTAAAAGAGCCTAGATAGAAAAATAAGTATAATCCATTCCAATACATGCTCTAGGGGTCAAAAACTTTTGAGACGTCCCACAGTAAAGGGTTGGTAGGGTACACGTAAGTCTTGGAAATGCTTTGTGTTCCTATTAGAGATCACAGTGTGTATGAGCATGTTAGAAACGTTATAGAGAAATTCTATAATATAGAAGCTTATGGAACTTCATGCTTGCATTAATAAACTACTTGGCCTTGGGATCTATTTTTTGAGTCAAGCCTGTGAATAACTTGAGGAACTAGTGAACTGAAAAGCCCATTCAGGGAAACATTCTATTGACTTAAATCACTCAGATCCCGACAGTTTCAGCTGAGCATTTGATAGGGGCCAGTAGAATTAATTCACAGTTTTTCTCTAATTTTTATTAAATCTATATTATAGATTCTCACTGAGGAAAAATAGACCTTGCCAGAGAGTCTTAATTAAAGTCCTGAACCTTAATTAAAATCACATGCATCACCAGAACAGCAACTGATATGGGAGTAACAAATAAAGGTGTCTCATAGGTAAATTGAGATGAAATGCTGTGCAATGAAAGTATTGACCCAGTGTTTGTGTTTCTGTTTCCTTTTAAAATGTAAGTCCCTGACTTATTGTCTTCTGGGCTTACTTGCCTAAGAGCGCTATTGCGAAATGAGAGCTAATGAAAGGATACGCATTAACTGAAGATTGATTTGTAAACTTGGACGTAAAACACATTTTAAAAGCCAGCCAATGAATCTGCTTACCTGAATGCCTGCAGGAACTTAGGAAAACTGGTGATAGTAAAGCCATGTTCCTGAAAATAGCTGTAAGAAATTAAAAAAACAAAAGCCACATTTTAAAATACTTTTTAAGTGGAATTAAAAAAAATTTGGCTGCAAAACATGGACATTTGAAACTTTCAAACATATGGTGTGTGTGTTCATTGACTTATTTGATACTTCTTCACAGAACAATATATTATAGCTTTTTGCTTAAGCCCATTTCAGCAAAGCTACTGATTTGCATTGTGTTCATCTATAAATATTTGCCTGGAATTTTAAGGTGACATAAATCTATACGTATGACAGTGGAGATTTTAGGTTATAACGTTCTTAACTTCTTGCCACTCCAAATGTTTGTGCTTGCCAAAATTTGCAAGAATTGGATCTTTGAACACATGACAAAAACTGCCTGCCTGTATATTCTCATAACTTTTAATCTTACCAAAATAATAGCATGCTTTGTACTCAGACCAGTTCATAGGTCATCAATCAGAGGACAGTTGGCAAAGATCTTTGTGTTCCTTACCTTGTTTAGGAATTTAGTCAGAAATCTATTGCTGAAAGATTACTTCTGGAGTGTTATTTCAATCATGGCATATTATTTAAATTGCCCTGTTTACTTAAAAATATGATAAAGCTGTTTACATTTTTAATTGGTGATGCAACTTTTTTCCCTCAGGTGCGAGCCCCCATGGTTAATCCAACGTTAGGTGTTCATGAAGCCGACCTTTTAAAGACATCGGGAACACTGATTAGCTTTATTTACCCAGCCCAAAATCCAGACTTGCTAAATACACTTTCTAAAAGAAAAACTACAGTTTTGGCAATGGACCAGGTTCCAAGAGTCACAATTGCTCAGGGATATGACGCGCTAAGCTCCATGGCCAACATTGCTGGGTATGTTGATTCTTTGCCATTTCAGTTGAACAGAAGAAGCACATTGATTGGTACTCTAGAAACATGCTCATTGTGGCTCTTCTCTCTTAAATGGATTTTACTTGTAATAATTGTTGGAGATTGCAGCTTTTTGAGAGTTCGCTTATTTTTTAAGGCTCATTTTATTATTTCACAGTTATAGGAAATGACTCTTCATATTGCAGTCTGCTCTATTTTTTTTTAGTCTTTAGTACCTTTTTTTTAGTCTTCATGGGTAGAAGCCGTATTTCCTTCCACCAGAGCAAATGATTGTGAAATTATTTGTATGAGGAATAGACTGTTTCTATATATGTGTGGATATGTGTGTATACATGTATATATTAGGTTGAAATGGCTATATTTTTCAAGTTTCATTGAGATATGATTGACTTATAACATTGTATAAGTTTAAAGTATAAACATAATGTTTTGCTATATTGGTATTTTGTGAAATGATTACCACAGTAAGTTTAGTTAACATAAATTGCTGTTTTTATGGGTAAAAAATGGTTGGATATTGGCAGTTTCATATGGTTCAACCTAACATATACATATTAGCCTTTACCATTTTAATTAGGTTTTGCTTAGGTAAATTCATAAAATATTTAATGAATAGGGAAAATGTCTGGACTTGAGGGAGTTTCATCTGGTGTCAAAACCTGTATTGCTGGCCGAAGGCTAACTATGTCCTCTTATCTTTGCCCACCACTCACGCATTCCCAGTGTATGGCTGGAGTGCTGGTTGAGAGGAGACTAAGGTGCATTCTGCTCTGCGTGATCCTGCCTGCCCTGGGGAGGGATGGAGTAGCTGTAGTGGGAAAAATCTGGAAATCAATGATGCTTATGAAATCAACTCCTCTAAGACACTAGTTGAATTAGATTTTAAGCATGAAAAATATTGGTATTGGAAATTTGCTAATATGAATGAGGCACCAGCAGATGAAAATGGTTAAATAGACAGTGCTTGAAAGAGAGACTAGCTTGAATAAAGCCTTTTACGGCCTGACACATGAACTGAAGGTTTTCTTAGGTTTTGTGTCTTAGGTGTAGTGTATCAAAGAGGCCAGTAGAGCAAGTAGATTCTACTTTGGGTTTCAACTGTTCATTTTTGATAGAAAAGCAGCAAACAAAATGGACAAGTTAAAAACACATTTTGTTATCCTTACTATAATATGGCAAATGGTTGGTTTGAAGATATTTTTTGTGATATAAAGTATACACCAAAGGACAAAATTTTTGCCATATTATTTAGTTTGTAGAAAAGTTACATTATATATTGTGGAACTAAAATTTTTCTATAGAAAATGTACAGTGTAATCTTTTAAGAGTGCTGTTGATTTTGTCTTGTGAAATGCATACATATGAAAGGTTATCAAAGCCGTTGGCTCTGGATCAGTGGTTTTTAACTGCAGAATCTTTTGAGCAAATAAAATACTATGAGGCAATAAAAACAAATCCAATAAGAGCAGAGTGGCCTTGCTTGAATTGAGGGATGGAGGGGTGTCTAGAAACATGTTTATTCTCTACCCTCCCTGGAATGGCCCCAGAGCTGGCTGAAATTTGAATCTTTGGGGATCCATGGGCACAATTTTTGAAGAATAACTATCTTATATCCTGAGCTGATATATGCAAAGGTCAAAGTTTGAAGTGAATCTTCAAGTATTCTTATCCACACAGTGCGTGATAAATCATTATCTAACTCACACACATAGTTATATGACAGTGAAGACATGCTCTTTCCAGTTCATTGATATTCATTCTGAGCTTTTTTGCTCTCATCAAAGAAGGGCAAACTGTTATCATTTTTTCCCACCATCAACGTTTTCTTGTACATTTCCTGTGTGATCCCTCTAATTTTTGTTATTTTTTCAATATAGCAACTGAATCTTTCAAAATATTCCGATTTCTTACAGTGGACTTTGAATCTTCATTATGTTTGCTTTTTGAAGATTTCTATCACTTGGATTCAGAAGTTAAGACTAACAATGTAATTTCTAAAATATTGTTTTTCTGCTGTAATATGATTTAACTTAAAGTAATAGTGGGTACTGTTTTCTACTTTTGCATCCATTATTGTATCAAGTATTATTTTATAAAAAATAGGATCAGGGAAAGGTTTTATTGTCAGGTGGGAGGTAGATCTTATTACATAGTTGCATTATAATTTTAATTATATGTATATTATCAAATGAGAATATGCAGAAGTGCCTTTTAGGTATAAAATGATCTGAAAATGAACATAGTCTAACATGTTAAAAATATCCTAGTAAGGAAAGATGGCATATTTTACTAGTTTTTGTTGCACAGAGTGTTTCTTTAGCCAGAAACACTAATATTTACCAAGCATTTATTATGGGAGACTTTCTGCTAAGCGCTTTACCTTCATTATTTCATTTAGTCCTTGTAACAACACTAAGAGACAGATGCTTTTTTTGTCCCCACTCTGTAGATGAGGCAACAAAGCGTTAGAGAATTACAGAAATTTACCCACGGTCACAAAACTAGTTAGTGGAAGGATTGGGACCGGAGCTGAGTGCACTCTTTCAAAATCCCATGCTTTCAACCACTAGCAATCAAAGCAAGTGTTTTTGTTATTGTTGTTGTTTTTAAAGATTTTATTTATTTGACAGAGGGAGACACAGCGAGAGAGGAAACACAAGCAGGGGGAGTGGGAGAGGGAGAAGCAGGCTTCCTGCCGAGCAGGGAGCCTGATGCGGGGCTCTATCCCAGGACCCCGGGATCATGACCTGAGCCGAAGGCAGACGCTTAACGACTGAGCCACCCAAGTGCCCCCAAAGCAAGTGTTTTTTGTTTTGAGTTTGGAATTTTATTCTATACAAGCATATAGCTAAATCTAATTTCTTTTTCATTTTGAAGTTTTTCCCTGTTATATAAATACTACATCATCATCCCCCCAAATTTGGACAGTAGAGTGAAGTAAAACAGAAAGTTTGAAGTATCTGTAATTCCAGCACCCAAGGAAAACCATTGTTAACGTTTTTTTGCCCCAGCTGATCTTGTGCAATAATCATTGTGAAGAGGCCAGGAGCATCCTGGGTAGGAGTGTGCCTCTGGAGGCAGGATGCCAGGTTTAGGCTTCTGCTTCTGCCATTTGCTAGCCGAGTGACTAGCAAGTCTCTGCATCTCTGTGTCTCTGTTTACTCATCTATAATATGAAGGTAATAACTGTCCCTTTCCACAGGATCATTGTGGAGGTTAAAGGAGTACGTATCCATGCGACACCGAGAACGGTTTTTGGCACGTAGTGGGTACTGTAAAATGTTAGTGATTATTCTTTGACTACTAAAGAAAGCTTACTTGGCGACTTAGGATCATAAATGAGTCTAAGATCTTTCATCTTATGGAAATATTCATTTTTTTCAGTTATAAAGCTGTTGTACTAGCAGCAAATCATTTCGGACGGTTTTTTACTGGTCAGATCACAGCTGCTGGAAAGGTTCCTCCAGCTAAGGTAGGTAAAACTTTTAATGTTTCTTCATAATATGAATTGATTAAAAGTGAGGGTATGTGTAGTACTAAAATACAGGTATTTTAAAAGTTTTGTTCTGTGTTAACTTCACACTGATAACCCTGTGCATGTACAAATACATGGTAGAGCCTCAAGGCTGCTTATGATTGCTTGACAAAAAAGAATTTTGACATTTCTGGAAGTTCTAGGTTTTTTCCTTTTTGGACTTACTAACTTGAATTCTTAAAGGGGTTTTGGATAACTCATTCTGTGTAGCATGTTTATTACTAATTTTTAAAAAAGCTTCAAGATACCATTCAGTAAGTTCTCGATATCCCAGTGTTGTGACACTTGGTTCATAGGAAAGACTGTCTTAGTTCAGCAAATTCTCGATTTCACAATTGTGACGTTTCACTCACAGAAAAGATTGTCTTAGTTTTTTCACTTTTTTAAAAAAAATGGGTTAAGAGGAGGAGGGAGGGAGGGAGGTGACATAATCTGGGTCCTTGGCAGAGGGAAAGGGTGTGGTTTCTTTAATCTGGAGTGAAAGAAAGCAGAGAGGAGCAGTTGATGAGCCGTGAGGATGGCTAGGTGAAAGAGTGGATTACATTGTAAAACTTCAGCACTGCAGATACTAAATGACCATATAAGCCCATTGTCTGGGTAGAGGAAATAGGACTGAAGAGTATGTCTGTAGTTACAGGTTTCCTTGGTGCTTCCTGCTCTTAAGTACTTTATTCTACAAACTGAGAACGCGTATGAAATAAATCTCCTAGAAAAAATGAAAAAAAAAGATACTGGCAGCTTTGAGGAATCTAGTGACATATCGCCTTAAGAACAGGCCAGGTGAGGAAATTGGCAAGTGGTTTGAGTGAAGGCTGGAATACATAATAAAGGAATTTGGCAGAAACAACAGGGATGTGATATGTGAAGTGATTATTATTTTTCTTGGAGTTTGTTTGTTTATTTATTTATTTAATTAATTTATTTATGTCATCTCTACCCCCAGCGTGGGGCTCAAACTCGTGACCCGGAGACCAAGAGTCACATGCTCTTCCGACTAAGGAAGCCAGGCATACCTGAAGTGATTCTGTTTGACTTCTTTGTCAGGATTGTAAGAATAGGTCTGGCACCCATGGGGGTCAGAAGTTTAATGCTGTTTTTAAACTGGCTGAATGCTTTGATGCACAAATCCACGACTCAGTTTTGGTTAGACTCTTTCCTGAAGTATGTGGAAACTGAGAGGAAAGCTGTGAATATATTAGAGATTAAAAAGTGAAACAAAAGACGAGAGGCTTAAAAGAAGTAGAATCAATAAGCCTTTAGAAGGTCGAAAAGAGACTGTGACTGTCTTTACTGAGAATTTAAATTGCAGCTTGAGGGACTGTGGTCACATGTCAGAAATAGTTTTCTGGTATGAAGAATGAGACACTAGGGTGGCTTATCAAGGTAGATTGAATAATATTTTATTTGGGTTTCCTGTAAATATGGAGGGTTCTTACTTGTCTAGCATGATCTAACAATCCATCATTTGATGGCTTACGATATGTCAGGCACTGTTCTGGGAGCTATGGAATGAACGAGGGAAACAAGATCCCTGCCACGTGAAACTTACACTCTAGCAGGGGCCACAGTGAGGCAATAAATCAAATAAATCTATGAGATAGTTTAAAACATAAGAGAGATGAACAGGGTGACGTGATAGTCATGGGGGCCAGCTGCTTTCACTAGGGCGATGGAAAGTCCTCGTTGACATTTGAGCTGAGGTCTAAAGGATGGCGAGGTATTTAGGATTTCAGGCAAAGGGCACAGCACCCATGAAGCCCTGAGATGAAAAACAAAAAGATAAAGAAGGCTATTGGTCTGGAGTGTGTTGAACAAGGTGGAGAACGATCGCTGTTGGTGGAAAGGTAGGTTGGGGCTGGATGGTATTGGGCTTCTCTTGTAGGCCTTGCTCAGATTCTCTTACAGATGAGGGAAATGTCTGATTCAGGATTGTTTTGGAAAAACTCACTTTCTTTTCTGTGTCTCTACTTTCACATAGAACACTTTGCTTCTGACACTTCTGGTCATCAAATGTGTGGAGGTTTCTCCACACCGAGCAACTCTGTGACACCAGCAGGGTGTCCTACAACTTAATTCTGATACCGTCTTCCTGCAGATAGTGTGAGATCCACAGGTTAAGGGCTCAGTCCCCCAAGACTGCCCTCACCCCCCTTCACATGCCAGTTGCAAGTCCAGGTTGTTACCTGTGCTTCCAACAGATTGACTATAAATCATTCACGGGTTCCCATGACCCCTCCCTGGGTTCAGTTGATTTGCTAGAACTGCTCACAGAACTCAGGATAATAGTTTCCTTACCGTTTACCAAGTTTGTTATAACAGGACATGATAACGGATCCAGATGAGCTTCCAGGTGGAAGAGATGTCTGAGGCCAGGTATGTGGGAAGGGTGTGGAACTGCCATGCCCTCCTTGGACACACCTCTCTCCTTGCACCTCCCTGGGTCCACTAGCCTGGAAGTTCCTCAAACCCTGTACTTCTGGGATTTTTAAAGGAGGCTTCATCACGTGGGCATCACTGATCATTAACTCCTTTTCCAGCCCTTCTCCTCTCTCTGGAGAATGGAAGGTGGGGCTGAAAATTCTCAGCTGCTATCCATGGACTTTCTGGCGATCAGGTGTCATCCAGGAGCCCACCAACAGTCAACTCGTTAGAACAAAAGATAGCTCTATTGCCCTCGAAATTCCAAGGGATTTAGGAACTCTGTGTCATGAACTGGGGTCACAGACCAGATATTAAAACAGAAAATGTTCTCATTTAAGAAATTACAAGCATTCTAGGAGTTCTATGTCAGGAACGGGGGACAGAGACTAACATATTTTTATTATTATTTCATGATGATTTAAAAAAATCGTCTGGAAGTTCTGTGGGAGAATGGTTAGTAGGGGGAAGAGTGAAGGCAAGATCTGTTCGGAATTGATTGCAGAAGTAGTGTCCTGGGAAGGGAGTGGCAATAGAGATGTATAGAAGGGGATGGATTGGGAGATCTTTGGGGGTTGACACCAAGAGTACTTGCTGATGGATTGGAGGTGGAAACGTGTGCATAGGGAAGCCTCAAGATGACCTTCCTGTTTCGGCTTGAACAGTTGTGTGCACAATTAGTGAGATGGGGAGGCTGAGGGGAGGAATAGGTTAAATGACTGGAAATTAAGAACATTCCTTTTTTCTTTTTCTTTAAAGATTTTATTTATTTATTTAGAGTGTGAGTGAGGGGAAGGGCAGAGGGAGAGAGAATCTCAAGCAGACTCCATGCTGAGTGTGGAGCCCGACACAGGACTCGATCTCACGACCCTGAGATCATGTCTGAGCCAAAACCAAGAGTCAAACACTTAACTGACTGAGCCACCCAGGCAACCTGGAGATAAAGAACATTCCTAAAGGCCATTCCTTTCCCATGGCCTTTCCCTGTTTCTTGAGTGTATGTCTGTGGTGTGCCAGTTAGCAGCAGATGCTGTAGAGTCCGTCATTTAATATAAGTGCCGTCTGGGAAGGGTTTTTGACTGATTTATGCAGATACTAAGTGGCTTGCTCAAGGTCACCCAAATCTAGTTGGTCTTTGTGTCAGGATTTGACTGTGACCCTTAATCTCTGTGTCTTTTCCTTCACCCGGAGCTGCAGAGAAAGAGTAAATTCCTGTTGTAAGATCTACATGGCTTTATTATTGTGCAATTATGTCTTTTAAATGATGTTTTTCTTTCTTTCTTTTTTTTTTTCTGTTATTTCTTGATTCAGGATAACTTGGTCTAGTCCAATGATTTTTATTTTTATTTCACATTTTCTTTTTTTTTAAAAATATTTGTTTATTTGAGAGAGAGAGAGAGAGAGAGAGAGCATGTGAGAGAGAGCAGGAGCAGGGGCAGAGGGGCAGAGGGAGAGGGAGAAGCAGACTCTCTGTTGAGCCGGGAGCAAACTCGGGGCTTGATCCCAGGACTCTGGGATCATGGCCTGAGCCGAAGGCTGACGCTTCACCAACTGAGCCACCCAGGTGCCCCTTATTTCACATTCTCATGGTGTGGAGCAGGGTGGGTGCCTTGGAGCCCAGAGCCTCCTTGGTCTCTCTTTGTCCCCTTTTCTGTGGAGTAACCCCCCACCCCCAAACCATCACCATCAAGATGAATTCACATGATCTCTAAAACACTGCTTAGGGGTCACCGGAGCATGGGTTGACTAGGTTTCTTAAAGAAGCAGAAGGAGATGTGGACATGATAGGTAGGTGGGAATTTATAAGCTTCACTCTTTCTGTGGGTGGTTTTTTTTTTCTTTCTTTCTTTTTACACAGCAACAAGGAGTTGCCTCAATTGACTGGGAAGTATAATAGAACTATTTTCTGGAAGGCCCATTCCAGACTAGAGACAACACTGCTCTTATTGTGTTTCTTAGAAGGCGGGGGAGACTCTTGTTTCTGAGGAATTCTTTGGTTTTCTTGGCTCTTACCCTTCCATGGTTAGGGAGGTTCATTATGTTGCTTTGGTGCAGTTCATTCATATTGGTTCAAAATTATGTAGTTGGTCACTGTTGCTGTTCTTTCAGAAGCATTTGAGCTCAAAATACAGGGTAGAGTGGATATTTCACCAAAGTTGTACCCGTCTTTGAAACTTATTTTGATATTTTATGCACATAGAGAAATCTTCACATTTGAGAGGGGAGAGGTAGCTGGAATGCTACACTGGGAACTAATTTCGGTACACGTAGCTTTTATACACTGGTAGAGACTTGGTAATCTTTAATATACGTACTGCTCATTGTGCTGCATGTGGCTTCCACACGGAGATGCTGGTTGTCTGACTGTTTTTAGTGAAGGTTGTGGGCCTTTGCCAGCAGGTCTTCCTTTGATAAATTTGTAAAAACAGTGGTGGTTCCATGAAAGTGTTGTCTCTCCACTCAGTGTATTAACTGAGGGCTGCTCACCACTGGCACACCTGGTGTGTTATTGCATTAACTGCGTAATGCCCTGTGTACCAGCCACTGACAGTTATTAGCTGATGGTTTTTCACCACCAGTTATTAACGAACTTTATTTAAAACATACTGTTCTGCCTTTTCCCCTAGATTCTGATAGTTGGCGGTGGTGTTGCTGGGCTGGCTTCTGCAGGTGCAGCAAAGTCGATGGGCGCTATCGTTCGAGGATTTGACACCAGGTAAGTGTTTTCCTAGTGATTGCTCTTAAGGTAAAAACATTTTGTTTCAGGTGGATATTATGTTTTCTTTAGAATTTATAAATGGAAGTTGCACATTGAAAACTACTTTGTAAGCTCTTTCCACTTAAAAATGTTTCTACTTCTTCACAGGTAACTCAAAGTGGAAAAATATTATCTAGTGGGGAAAAAAATTTAAGGACCTGGACTCCGTAGAGCAGAAATAATTTAAAAAGCAGAGGAACTGAAAGTGAACAACTTGCACTCAGTTTCTTTATGTGGATTAGCAGTGGGGCCAGAGTTAATCCTATCCTGAGTTTGTAATATGTTGCTCTGCCATGTCTATTTCTGTTCAGGATGCATTTACAAATCAGGCAGGACGTGAACCAACATGTCTGGGAGTTTGAAGAAAGAAAGCAGTATGGGAGATATTTTGGGGGCACCTGGCTCGCTTAGTCAGGAGAGCGTGCAACTCTTGATCTTGTGAGTTTGAGTGTTGGGCGTAGAGTTCACTTTAAGAAAAGTCAGCATTGGAGATATTTTGGAGAACAGACAGGGGGTAGAGAGGTGAGGGGTATACTCTGCGTCATATGGTTGGAAGCAGATAAAGCTGATTGGACAGTAGTAGAGCCCCTAGGTGAAAGTAGTCAATTATGCTCATAGTATAATACTTTAAAGCAGGCACATCAATCAACCTTTTCAAGAATTCTTTAAAGAAACATTTGATTAAAATTGTTCTTCATTTCAGAAGATATTAGATACTGGGCTTTATTAATTGCTTATTGAAAATGGCTATCATTAATGTGTATGAATACTGTTTCAAGGTTGAAACATGTAGTTATTATCAGCTGAGATCAGTAGAGGAATAATACCATGGCTAATCTTGAATATAGAATGATCAAAAAATTTGCAATATTCAAAGTTGGAAAGAGTGTGCATTTCTGGGGGTAAAGAATGTTCCATAGAACATGGTTACCAGGGCTTACCTGGAGTTTAGAGAAGTGATGTACTGTTAGAAGGTTATCCTGCTGACATGAGAAAAGGGATTTTTGAAGTAACCAGGATACAAGACAAAGATAGCCAGAGTCAAGCTTGTCATTAGTGATGATTTTTAATTTTTAATGTTTGCTGAAGTGAAGTCTTTGAAGAGAGCCAAACCCAGAGAGAGGAGGTATAGTACAAGTTTTCATTGTAGTGACAGTAAGTAGCATTAAAGTGGAAATGTGTATATTTGACTTAGAGATGATTTGAAACTTGGTGTTGGGTCAACTACTGAGAGTTTATTAGGTACTTTGATGTCATTGGTTTAGATTGTGTACAGAGCTGATAGCTTGAGGATGGCTGTTGCCTAACTCCATTTACCATTTATTAGGATAGTTCAAGTACGCAACAAAAAAAGATATGGCTGAACTAACATAATACTTTTGTAAGAATTATAGCTCATTAATCACTATTTTGAGACTAGGGATTGGTATCATATATAAATATGAAATCCAAATGTATCAGAAAACACACTTGATTATAAATTCTTATTGGAAAACTGAATAATATATATTTTCAGATAAACATCCTAAAAACTTAAGGATAACTCATTGCCCAGTGATAGTAAAAGAGTGTGATTTTTAAATTTTTTCAAACAATAACTAGGAGATTTCCTTGTAACAGTAGCGAGCATTCTACCAAATGCCTGCATTGAGAAGTTTAGAAATATAATAGCTTTACTTTTTAAAAATCTCTGTGTGTGTGTGTGTGTGTGTGTGTGTGTGTGTGTGTTCTAGTAAAGCTTTATTTACAAAAACAATTGGCAGGTCAGGAGCTGTAGTTTTCTGATGCTGGTACTAATGCTTACTCCCTAATAGTACTATTTAACTGGCCTTTTTTTTAACTTAACAGTAGATCGTGAAGATCTTTATTTACCTACAAATATACTTAATGGCTGCATAGGATTCCGCTGTGTGGAAGTTCAGTGACCTATTTAATTAGTCCTCTATAAATGGACATTTTTACTGTATATAAACAATACCGCATATATTGTCTATTTAAGAACATATGTATTCGGAGAGCTTTCATCATTTCTTTAAGATAAATTCCTAAAAGTGGAATTTTGGGGTCAAAAATATTCATGTCTTACATTTTGATACATTATAATAGTTTTAAATGATAAGTGTTTTGAAGGCAAAGATTCCAAAGCAGGGGATGCCTGGGTGACTCAGTCAGTTCAGTGTCTGCCTTGGCTCAGGTCACGATCTCCCTCTGGGTCAAGTCCCGCACAGGGCTCCTTGCTCAGCAGGGAGCCTGCTTCTCCCTCTGCCTGCCACTCTCCCTGCTTGTGCTCTTTCTCTTTCAGACAAATAAATAAAAACATATCTTTAAAAAAAAAAAGATTCCAAAATAACATTTATGGTTTTGATTATGCATGTTCATTATTGAAAAATACAGAGAAACATTAAGGAAGAAAATAAAAATACCTTTTATAATTCTCCCAGCTAGATATAATTGCTAATGATTTTTTGGCATCATTTCTTATAGATATTTATGTAGATACCTTTTGATCAAAATTGTGATCACTGACACATATATGACATTTTGTTTATTTTTTAATGTCATTTTAAAGTTATCTTATTTCATTAAAAATAGTAGACATTTCTAAAACTTTGTAAACAGCAGTATCCCTTTGGCTGTAAGGCATAGAAAACAACTCTAACTGGCTTAAACTTGAGAAAATGTATCAGTTCTCCTAAATGAGAATTCATGGGAAGGACTCCCTTTTCACACTTGCGTCAGCGGCCCATTGGTGCCCTCCAGGAGTAGTTCTTTCTGTCCTTTCTATTGTCTTCAGCTTTGGCTCATTTCCCTGAGTCACAAGTTGGCCTCCACAGGCAATCTGGGCTAGAACTGTCCTTGTTCAAGCCAGCAGAAAGGGTGAGGACCTCTTGCTCAATCATGTCCTAAGCTTTGTGTCCGCGCTCTGACCGTGACGGTTGCTCCGGACTGGTGGGCTCAGACAGTTTCCCAGACCTCCGTGATGGCTAGAATTACCTGCAGCTCTTGCTAGAAATAAGCTTCTGGCCTCTCTGTGGGAGATTTGTAATCAGTGGGTCTGGGAAGGGGCCCTGCAAATTTGAAATGTTAACAAGGACCTGAAGTGATTGTTGTCATCAGGGAAATTCGGGACTCACTGTAGTGGGATGGATGTTGGCAAGTTAAACACACCATCCACCACGGAGCTGAGATCTTTGTTGGCTCTAGTTTTCCAACCAGTACACAGTGCATGGCTAGCATTAATTTTTTAGTATTTATTTATTTATTTGTATTTTTAATTTATTCATTTGAGAGAGAGGGAGAGACAGAGCACAAGCAGGGAGAGAGGCAGAGGCAGAGGGAGAAGCAGGTTCCCCACTGAGCAGGGAGCCCAATGCGGGGCTCAATCCCAGGACCCTGGGATCGTGACCTGGGCTGAAGGCAGACGCTTAACCATCCAGGCACCCCTAGTGTTTATTTTTTTAAACTGAATGTATTTTTGCATAATTTAAATGTGTCGGCTCATCCCATTTTAACATTTATACCTTTTATAGGTTGCTTTTTTCAAACACAATTTAATGAGGACTAGGGACAAAAATCACTTGGTCAAAATACTTGTAAGGGTCATTCATGAGAGAGACGTCCCCATAAGTCAGAACATTTAGAAATGAAAACCTCAACCTGAGTGATTTGAATGAAGTCCAGCCTTAGCCTAGGTCAGAGTTCACATCATCATTGACAGTGGGGCCCCAAGAAACAGAATTGATTGTTGGAGTTATCAGTAGTGAAATTCCTTTTGTAACTGAAGTAAGTAAAAGTCGGAATTCCCTATAGTTTTTATTTTTCCAGAGAAAAAATTTTCATAGAAGTGGTACATACTTTTGTTGGTACAGCCACTCTGGAAAACAGTGTGGAGGTCCCTTAAAAAGTTAAAAATTGAGCTACCCTATGACCCAGCCATTGCACTACTGGGTGTTTACCCCAAAGATACAGACGTAGTGAAGAGAAGGGCCATATGCACCCCAATGTTCATAGCAGCATTGTCCACAATAGCTAAATCGTGGAAGGAGCCGAGATGCCCTTCAACAGATGACTGGATTAAGAAGCTGTGGTCCATATATACAATGGAATATTACTCAGCTATCAGAAAGAACGAATTCTCAACATTTGCTGCAACATGGACGGCACTGGAGGAGATAATGCTAAGTGAAATAAGTCAAGCAGAGAAAGACAATTATCATATGATTTCTCTCATCTATGGAACATAAGAACTAGGAGGATCGGTAGGGGAAGAAAGGGATAAAGAAAAGGGGGGTAATCAGAAGGGGGAATGAAACATGAGAGACTATGGACT
>NC_048220.1:113594768-113597255 GCF_002007445.2 Ailuropoda melanoleuca | reverse complement strand
TGTGTGTGTGTGTGTGTGTGTGTGTGTGTGTGTTCTAGTAAAGCTTTATTTACAAAAACAATTGGCAGGTCAGGAGCTGTAGTTTTCTGATGCTGGTACTAATGCTTACTCCCTAATAGTACTATTTAACTGGCCTTTTTTTTAACTTAACAGTAGATCGTGAAGATCTTTATTTACCTACAAATATACTTAATGGCTGCATAGGATTCCGCTGTGTGGAAGTTCAGTGACCTATTTAATTAGTCCTCTATAAATGGACATTTTTACTGTATATAAATACCGCATATATTGTCTATTTAAGAACATATGTATTCGGAGAGCTTTCATCATTTCTTTAAGATAAATTCCTAAAAGTGGAATTTTGGGGTCAAAAATATTCATGTCTTACATTTTGATACATTATAATAGTTTTAAATGATAAGTGTTTTGAAGGCAAAGATTCCAAAGCAGGGGATGCCTGGGTGACTCAGTCAGTTCAGTGTCTGCCTTGGCTCAGGTCACGATCTCCCTCTGGGTCAAGTCCCGCACAGGGCTCCTTGCTCAGCAGGGAGCCTGCTTCTCCCTCTGCCTGCCACTCTCCCTGCTTGTGCTCTTTCTCTTTCAGACAAATAAATAAAAACATATCTTTANCCTGGGTGACTCAGTCAGTTCAGTGTCTGCCTTGGCTCAGGTCACGATCTCCCTCTGGGTCAAGTCCCGCACAGGGCTCCTTGCTCAGCAGGGAGCCTGCTTCTCCCTCTGCCTGCCACTCTCCCTGCTTGTGCTCTCTCTCTTTCAGACAAATAAATAAAAACATATCTTTAAAAAAAAAAAGATTCCAAAATAACATTTATGGTTTTGATTATGCATGTTCATTATTGAAAAATACAGAGAAACATTAAGGAAGAAAATAAAAATACCTTTTATAATTCTCCCAGCTAGATATAATTGCTAATGATTTTTTGGCATCATTTCTTATAGATATTTATGTAGATACCTTTTGATCAAAATTGTGATCACTGACACATATATGACATTTTGTTTATTTTTTAATGTCATTTTAAAGTTATCTTATTTCATTAAAAATAGTAGACATTTCTAAAACTTTGTAAACAGCAGTATCCCTTTGGCTGTAAGGCATAGAAAACAACTCTAACTGGCTTAAACTTGAGAAAATGTATCAGTTCTCCTAAATGAGAATTCATGGGAAGGACTCCCTTTTCACACTTGCGTCAGCGGCCCATTGGTGCCCTCCAGGAGTAGTTCTTTCTGTCCTTTCTATTGTCTTCAGCTTTGGCTCATTTCCCTGAGTCACAAGTTGGCCTCCACAGGCAATCTGGGCTAGAACTGTCCTTGTTCAAGCCAGCAGAAAGGGTGAGGACCTCTTGCTCAATCATGTCCTAAGCTTTGTGTCCGCGCTCTGACCGTGACGGTTGCTCCGGACTGGTGGGCTCAGACAGTTTCCCAGACCTCCGTGATGGCTAGAATTACCTGCAGCTCTTGCTAGAAATAAGCTTCTGGCCTCTCTGTGGGAGATTTGTAATCAGTGGGTCTGGGAAGGGGCCTGCAAATTTGAAATGTTAACAAGGACCTGAAGTGATTGTTGTCATCAGGGAAATTCGGGACTCACTGTAGTGGGATGGATGTTGGCAAGTTAAACACACCATCCACCACGGAGCTGAGATCTTTGTTGGCTCTAGTTTTCCAACCAGTACACAGTGCATGGCTAGCATTAATTTTTTAGTATTTATTTATTTATTTGTATTTTTAATTTATTCATTTGAGAGAGAGGGAGAGACAGAGCACAAGCAGGGAGAGAGGCAGAGGCAGAGGGAGAAGCAGGTTCCCCACTGAGCAGGGAGCCCAATGCGGGGCTCAATCCCAGGACCCTGGGATCGTGACCTGGGCTGAAGGCAGATGCTTAACCATCCAGGCACCCCTAGTGTTTATTTTTTTAAACTGAATGTATTTTTGCATAATTTAAATGTGTCGGCTCATCCCATTTTAACATTTATACCTTTTATAGGTTGCTTTTTTCAAACACAATTTAATGAGGACTAGGGACAAAAATCACTTGGTTAAAATACTTGTAAGGGTCATTCATGAGAGAGACGTCCCCATAAGTCAGAACATTTAGAAATGAAAACCTCAACCTGAGTGATTTGAATGAAGTCCAGCCTTAACCTAGGTCAGAGTTCACATCATCATTGACAGTGGGGCCCCAAGAAACAGAATTGATTGTTGGAGTTATCAGTAGTGAAATTCCTTTTGTAACTGAAGTAAGTAAAAGTCGGAATTCCCTATAGTTTTTATTTTTCCAGAGAAAAAATTTTCATAGAAGTGGTACATACTTTTGTTGGTACAGCCACTCTGGAAAACAGTGTGGAGGTCCCTTAAAAAGTTAAAAATTGAGCTACCCTATGACCCAGCCATTGCACTACTGGGTGTTTACCCCAAAGATACAGACGTAGTGAAGAGAAGGGCCATATGCACCCCAATGTTCATAGC
>NC_048220.1:113485833-113594739 GCF_002007445.2 Ailuropoda melanoleuca | reverse complement strand
AAGTGGTACATACTTTTGGAAATAACTGAAATAGTCCAGTCAGAGATATCAAAAGAAAATCTCCAATTTTGTATATATACAGTTTGCTCTTCTTAAAACTCAACACACAAAAAACAACCCAATTAAAAAATGGGCAGAAGATGTGAATAGACATCTTTCCAAAGAAGACCTANTATATATACAGTTTGCTCTTCTTAAAACTCAACACACAAAAAACAACCCAATTAAAAAATGGGCAGAAGATGTGAATAGACATCTTTCCAAAGAAGACCTACAGATGGTCAACAGACACATGAAAAGATGCTCAACATCACTCATCATCAGGGAAATGCAAATCAAAACCACAATGTGATATCAACTCACACCTGTCAGAATGGCTAAAATCAACAACACAAGAAACAACAGGTGTTGGTGAAGATGTGGAGAAAAAGGAACCCTCTTGCACTGTTGGTGGGAATGCAAACTGGTACAGCCACTCTGGTAAACAGTATGGAGTTTTCTCAAAAGGTTGAAAATAGAACTACCCTACAGTCTGGCAATTGCACTACTAGGTATTTATCCAAAGAATACAAAAATACTAAGTCTTTTTTTTTCAAAAGTACTAATTCAAAGGGATACATGCATCCCAATGTTTATAGTAAAATTATCTACAACAGCCAAATTAT
Organism: Ailuropoda melanoleuca; assembly: GCF_002007445.2. Taxonomy (NCBI): domain Eukaryota; kingdom Metazoa; phylum Chordata; class Mammalia; order Carnivora; family Ursidae; genus Ailuropoda; species Ailuropoda melanoleuca. The sequence goes on along the minus strand of NC_048220.1, from coordinate 113,594,074 downwards.
GGAAGCAGCTCAAGTGCCCATTGACTAATGAATGGATAAAAAAGATGTGGTGTATATATACACAGTGGAATATTATTCAGCCATATAAAAGAATGAAATCTTGCCAATTGCAATGACATGGATAGAGCTAGAGAGTCTAATGCTAAGTGAAATAACTCAGAGAAAGACAAATACCATATGATTTCACTCATATGTGGAATTTAAGAAAGAAAACAGATAAGCAAAGGGAAAAAAAAGAGAGAGAGGGCAACCAAGTAACAGACTCTTAACTACAGAGAACAAACCGGTTACCAGAGGGGAGGTGGTGTGGGGATGGGTGAAAGAGGTGATGGGGATTAAGGAGTGCACCTGTTCTGATGAGCACTGGGTGTTGTATGGAAGTGCTGACTCACTATACTGTACACCTGAAACTAATACTACACTGTGTGTTAACTAACTGGAATTTAAATAACTTAAACCCGAAAAAACCCCCAAAATGTATATGTAAAAGATGATCTTGATTTCTCAAGGACCTAAAATAACCACTGCTTTCCCTTCAATCATCACCAGAGCTGCAGCTTTGGAGCAGTTCAAGTCTCTTGGTGCTGAGCCCTTGGAAGTGGACTTGAAGGAATCTGGTGAGGGCCAGGGAGGATATGCGAAAGAGATGTCCAAAGAGTTCATCGAAGCTGAAATGAAACTTTTTGCTCAACAGTGCAAAGAGGTGGATATCCTCATCAGCACAGCGCTCATTCCAGGTACGTCCTTCAGCCCACGCTTATCAGTAAAGTACTTTACTAATGATATTTTAAAATAAGAGTGGAAGTCATTTAACATTTGAATTTCTTTAAGTAAAGATTGATTTACTTTCTAGAAAATGAGAAAGCACATGAAAGGCAGAAAGAAAAAAAAGCATGGTAGCCCCTAGATAAAAATGATCATTAATAGTGGGATCTATTTTCTTCCAGTCTTTTTCCTTATATTTTTATGTAACTGTGTTCATAGATTATATCCCACATACCATATTATATTCGTAAGCAATTTCTTTTGTGTATACTCTTGATAAATTGGTTTTTAATTTGTTTCTGTTCTCTTTGTTAGGATACTCCATTCTTATTGTAGGGCATTCAAACGGTACTGAAAAATATGAAGAAAAAAAGTACAGACCTGAAATTCCAGCAGAGATGACCATTATTGATATATTAATCATTTTTCCATACATGAGAGAGAAAGAGAAAGGGACTTGGGGGGTGTGTGTGTGTATTTGTGGAATTTCTGGTATATGTTTTTTACTAAAGGATATGACACTTTACCACTTTTTAATTATTTCCTTTGGCATGTTTGGTCTTTGCAACCGAATTGCAGGCTCTTTGATGGCAGGAGTCCTTTACCACATCCTCTTCTAAAGAAAATTTTTCACTCAGTAGATAATTGATGCCAAACCAGTAGGCACTTACTATCAGTAAACAGTAGCTCCATCTAGCAAGATTTGGGAGTGAAGAAATGCTCCACCTTTTATATTCTTACCCCTCCTTCTCTCCCTTTCCTTCTGTTATTGAATGCTGAATACCATGCTGACTAATATTTTCCTTTCTGAAAGGAAGTGAGCCAGATAATGAGAGCTTATAGGGTTAATGGTTACTTGTATTAGATCCTGCTAAGGGAGCCTTGCTTTCTCTAGAGGACAGTGAAAAATGAGAAGTTGCTTTGTCATGAAGTCATGGGAGAGGAGAAGTTCTCTTCTGGCATCTTCCCACAACCCCCCACTCTGAATAATCTACATGCAAGGGCAGGGAGTTGATTGATATCACATCTATGAGATTGTAGGGGAAAATATGTCCTCCAGGCTCTTCTTTCTGTCCTCTGTTTACCCAGGTGATACCAGATAGGTGAGCTGGTCTCTCCAGACACCCACATCCCGCCAGAGCAGGCTAGATGACGCAGACGAGACGGGTTGGTCATATAGGCTTAGCCCATAGAAGAATCTGTGAGGGTAGAAATGAGGCTGGGTCAGTTACTGGAGGTGGGTGCAAGCCAGGGGCTCATGGCGGTATTGGTGAAATCTGCCAGCTCTAATAGGACTCATGAAGAAGCAGTGGCAGGAGAGCACTTAAGGATTTTGTCCTTTCGTTTTGTGGCAGTGGCTTGTGGCCCAGCTGTTGCACAGGTGGCTTTGAAGGAGGGTTGGGGTGGCCTTTGCTGTAGCCACCATCTGACCTTTGGAAGTTAGCTGCACGACAGGGAGAGCTTCTGAGCTGACTAGATATAACGAGTGGCCAGTAGAGGGTGCTAAAACATTTCCTCACGGAGTAAATGATGTGACCAGAAAGCTAGTTTTAGCCAAGGTCATGCTCTTTTTTTTTTTTTTTTTTAAAGATTTTATTATTTATTCAACAGAGATAGAGACAGCCAGCGAGAGAGGGAACACAAGCAGGGGGAGTGGGAGAGGAAGAAGCAGGCTCATAGCAGAGGAGCCTGACGTGGGGCTCGATCCCACAACGCCGGGATCACGCCCTGAGCCGAAGGCAGACGCTTAACCGCTGTGCCACCCAGGCGCCCCCCAGGTCATGCTCTTATTGGACATAGGATAATTTGAGCATAGTACATAGAATTATTATTGGTGATAAAGCCTAAAGTAAGAGATACAACTCAAGACTTCTTATATAAAGCACCCTGACATTTAGGGCCTACTCCCCCCCAATAATATCTTTTTTTTTTTTTTTTTTTAAATAAGGACTTCATCGTCAGTGTACTTTAGTAAAAGGTCAAACTGTGTAGTTGTCTTAAAGAGGATTTATTAAAGACATTTTGTTAATCTGTTCCACTGAGCCTTTACTGTTTTTCGTCTTTTCTGAAGCTGTGATCTGTTCAGAGCACGTTCAAGTTAGACGAAGTCCTTGACCAGTGGACTGGCCCAGAGCAGGCATTCAAAGGGCTGGTCTTTCTGTTACTTCTTTTTGAAAACCAAAAAAAGAGAGAAAAGTTAATGAGAATATTATAAGGAAGAAGGTATTCTTTCTAAAAACCTTTCATATCCCTGGGGGACGAAGGCCCAAAAGGGTGAGCATTTAAACAAAAAGATGAAAAGATTCTATAAAAGCACAGGTGCCCTTTGAAAAACTGTCCTTGGCATTGTACCTTTACTGGTTTATGTCCTCAGCCTTTGCATGGGTCACCTGATGCTGTGTCGAGCTCCTGAAAGACTCTTGGAACAGAAGCTGTTCTCAAGTTTTCCTTGAGTGGATCCAAAGGGGATTAAGTCAAATGTCAGAAGTTGTCCAAGCTGACTTTGCTTGGACACAGGTGCTTGGAGGGCTGCATGGAAGACCGGATGTGGATAAGAACACCGAGAAGGGGACACGGGCAGTTAGCTAGCTTCAGGAAGCAACCTTATGGAGTTGGCAAATTGTTGTTCCTCCAAGGTGCATTCAGTCTGTGGGCTTGAAAGAACAATAACGTTGTATTAATGTAGATTGTATGTGGGATGAAACATTCCTGGAGCTTTCTAATTATTATGCTGGTATTTTGTACCACATACTCGTGCCGTCATCTGGAATCCCTAGATTGGGCTGGGTGAAGGGTTAAAGGCTAGAGCGTCGCTTAATGTAGGTAGCTTCAGGATAGGACTGACAGTCCTGTTTTGTGACGTTGCACACACACAGGAAAACTCCCCAGCTTTCCTGTCTGGCTCTTGGCCCTTTGGGGCTACTACGAAAAAGTAAGGCAGTCCTGCCCTCTGGTCATGCTCAGGCTGTGCTCATAATCTTTTCTGCTAAACTTTTGAGACTCAAGAGATTTTTCAGCATCTCTATGGTTCTGGAACCTTTTTAGGGAGACTTTACATAGACTTGGAATATTTAATCAGGAACAGACTGAATTGGTAAGTTAGGGAGGGGTGGGTCAGGTGAAGAGGAATCCTAGTGGTGTAATTCTGCCTCTGTGTTAGGCACATTTCACCTAAATTCCGGGAAGAATCAGGAGTACTGTGGTGCACATGCTAAATCTAGTCTGACAGAAGCTACCTTCTCCATCTAAAACCTTCCTGATGACTGCCTCACTACAGCCTTGTAAGCCTCATAGGCTCCTCCAGCTTTCCTCCTCCCTCCTCCCCCCTCCCCCCTTCTCAGGTCTTGCCCTTATTTTGTAATTGAATCATAGCTCCTGGAGAGCCTGGGGTTTTGTTGGGTAATGATGGCAGTGACTTGGGCAGCTCAGGTTCCCAGCATCATGGGATAGAGTCACCTCAAGGGATCAGGCTTGGGTCGCAGTCCCCACGTGCCGTGCCATAAAGTTTATGCTCCTTGGTGAGGTATTGGTTGCCTTTTAGTTTCTGGTTCTGATTTAGCCTTTGGGCCTCATGTTAAACTAATTTCTTACTCTCTGGGCCTGATTTCAGTCATGCTGGCTGCTATTGTCTCTTCAAATAGGTCAAGGACTTTCAGGCCTTTGCACATATTGTTCCTTCTCTTTGGAATGCTATCCCTGCCCTTCCTTGCCTTTTGAAATCCTGCTTAACCCAGTTACCACTTCCTCCATAGTTTCTGCTCTCTCCTGCTCAGCCTTGGACACTTTTCTTTCTGCATTCACAGCACCGCCTGTGCCTGGGATTCCCATAGTTCCCGGTCTCGCTGCCTGCTAGTGGTGCCATCTTGCTGGGTGTGCAGCACAAGTGTTGGGCTTTTTTCTGTTGTGGTGGGTCCTTACCATAGGGCCTCCTATGATTCTGGCTGCCTTCCTGAGGTCCTTGTTGTTATAGTCTTTTTTTTTTCTTCCAGTGCTGTCCAGGGAAGGCAACACGCTGTTGGCTCACTTTTAGATAGGAAGACTGCAGACACTACCTTAAGACTGGGAACCTAGCTTTCTTAAATTTTCCAAAACCAGGATACCTGCCGAGTTTGCAGTTTCAGGTGGTTAGCTAGGCCTCTCGGGAGATAGAATTAGGAAGTCGTAGAAGGTCTGTCCAGGAGTTAGAAAGTGTGTATCAGTCAGGAAGGAAGAGATTCATTGCTTGGTTATAAATTATAATATCTTAGGCCATATACACTTGGACCTCTTTTTAGGCACAATCCCGATTATGGTAATAATACTTTTTATCTGTACTAGATAAGGTCTGTAGAATATAACCTTTATATAAAAGACCCTTGTGATAATTCTACACGACTCTGGAGAATTGGGAGGGGCTGTTTTCCCCGATACGCAAAGGCTTTATGCATATGACACCAAACTGGAGAGATTTTGCCGTCTCCTGGAAAATCAGCATTGGTTCTCCATCTGACATTACTTGTCTTTTTGAAATCTGTCTATCCCAAAGAGTAGAAATATGGTACACAAGAATACTTTTTCACTATAATGTTCAAACTTGTTCTTTCAAGCAAGAGAATAACTGATACCCTGATATACTCTCCATTTGTGAAATTCTACAAAGATAATTCTGTTTTGATGCCTCTACAGAGATTTTGCCTAAGGTCAATGTTTATTGATCAGAGAAGGTTGGTCTTTTCCTTCTCTGTAAGCATGATGATCTTACAGTACAAAACTATATAGATCAGTCATTTCTAGCTTTTTAAAAAAATTATTTATTGTGTTTTACTGACAATTCCTGTCATCCTCCCCTCCCTTAAATGTATCGAATGGTTGTATGGAATTTTGTAATATTACTTCTGTGAAGTTCCATTTATTTTGAGAGCTTTGAAGGACAGAGAAACCCTTGAATGTTGCAACATCAAGGGTTGGTAACCACAGGCTGTCTACACACCTCTTGGTAGCTTTCAGCACAAACAGGGCAACTTGTCATCAGGAGGAAGATGCCAAGATGGGGGAGTGTTCCATTACCATTTATCAGTCATGACTTCTGAGTGTTTGAGCACACTTAGTGAGTTATTGGGCCAAATTTAACAAATGTTCTGCTAGGAAAATTTATGGCACAGAATTATATTCTGGTTTGGTCTGTTATTTCTCCAAAAGTATGTTGCAAGATTGGAAGCATTGTGTTCCCATCCCTGGCAGTCCCTGAGTCGAAAAGGATTGGGAGGCTGAGGCCATCTCTGCGGAAGCAGCCTCGGACAGAGTTACTGCTAGCAGCCAGTGTGGCCCACCACATGCATTTCTGTATTTCCTTCTTTCCACTCTCCCTATACTTTCTTGTGCCGCAGTGTTGGGGTGGTCTAGCTGCTCTAAGAAAGCAACACAAAAGTTCAGGCATTATGGAAATCTACTTCTTGTTCAGTTAACAGTAATGGGTGGTTGACACATTGGTGGGCAACTCTCCTTCACGTGGTCATCTGGGATTCGGGTAGGACAATGTCGCTGTCGTCATTATGAGGCTCTCAAGGGTACTCTAGGCACGGTCCCTCTTCCAGCCAGCCGGAAGGGATGGGGAAATAGAGGAATGTGCATGGGATGCCTAGGAATGGCACATACCACTCCCACTCACATATCTTTGGCTAAAATTTAGTCACATGGCCAAATCTAACTGTTAGGGAAGCTGGGAATTGTTGCCTCGCCATGTTCCTGGGAATAACAGAACATCCTATTAGTTTGCTAAGGCTGCCATAACGAAATCCCAGTTTAAACAACAGAAGTTTATTTTCTCACAGTCTGGAGGTTGGCGGCCCCAGGTCAAGGTGTAGGCAGGTTTGGTTTCTTCTGAGTCCTCTCCTTGGCTTGTAGATGGTTCTCTTCTTGCTGTGTCCTTATGTGGTCTTGGTCTCTTTTTGTATCCACATTTTCTCTTACTTTAAGGATATTGGTCAGACTGGATTAGGGCCCAGCCTAATTGCCTCATTTTAACTTAATCACCTCTTTAAAGGCCATCTCTCCAAATACAGTCATATTTTAAGGTACTAGGGGTTAGGGCTTCAAGATATGAATTTTCTGGGGACACAGTAAGCCCAAAGCAAACATGGATTTTGGTGAGCAGCTAATAGCTTTTCCCTTTTACTCCCTTTGTAATCTTATCTGCCTACGTTTAATCCATTCGCTGGGGATCAAACCTTGGATTTAGAGCCAGATAGATTCAGATTCTAGCTCCACTGCCTAATAGCTAGCTGATGCGTCTCTCTGAATCTCCGATTCCTCATCTCTGAAAATGGGGTAAAATTTTTATCTCACAGAGCTGCTTCATTGAATAGATGAAGAAAAAATCCAGTGGTGGGCCTGGCGTATAGAGCATAGCAACATTCTCTTTTCTGCTATTGGTGTTGCCTGGTCTTGCAGATGGTACTCAGGACTGAAAACTTACTTTTTTTTTTAAGGTTTTATTTATTTATTTATTTAGTTTAGAGAGAGAGAGAGAGAACGAGTGTGCACATGCACACACAAGCAGGGGAAGGGGCAGAGGGAGAGGGAATGCAAATCTCAAGCAGACTCCTCGCTGAGTGCGGAGCCCAACTTGGGGCTCAGTCTCACAACCCTGAGATCATGACCTGAGCTGAAATCGAGAGTCAGATACTTGCCCCACTGAGTCACCCAGGCATCCCTTGACTTTTTTAATAGGAAGTCCAGACATTCTCAAGGACTATATGGAATGTCTAAGATGTCCTGAAAAACTGAATTTTCTAAAGATATGCATTTCATTAAGGCTCTTTTTTCAATTGATCTCATTCTGACTTAGTTGAATAACATGGGAAATAAACAGTATTATTTCTATTTTTAAAAATAATCTTTTAATTGTTTTATAAATCTAGTAAAATCAAAATGTGTCATAAATATTTACTGCTTTAATTTTTAAGGCATTTAGCAAAGGTCCATCTAAACAAGTGTTGGAGGGAACACAAAGAATGTTCTAATTTATGTAAGAATATATACATTATACGTTTAAGAATATACATGTTATACATTTCCAGGATGCCTCGGTGGCTTTGTTGGTTAAGCGTCTGCCTTCGGCTCAGGTCATGATCCCAGGATCCCGGATGGAGTCCCACATCGGGCTCCCTGCTCAGCAGGGAACTTGCCTCCCCCTCTGCCTGCCGCTCTCCCTGCTTGTGCTCTCTCTCTCTCTGTCAAATAAATAACTAAAATCTTAAAAAAAAAAAAAGAATATTATATATTTGTGCTACTATTTAAATATGGTAGACTGTTTTAGGTTTTTAAGAATTCCCATTGCTATGGAGCCAATCTTGACTAATTTTGATTTTTTATTTACACAGAATTTTGCAGCTATGAGAGGTGAATTATTAAGATAATCCTTAAAAATTTTTATAAATGTGTCCTCTAATAATTAGGTAAAAGCTTGTTTTTAGGTTTTTTCTTAAAACAGATCTTTAGGGATTTCTCTAATTTGCTAAAATATGCTATTGACTAATCATATTTCGTAAGTATTACATTTGGAAATACCTCACGGCTTTCAGTTTGTAAAAGCCAAGGTTTTGCTGTCCTGACTTTCTCTCTGATTCCTTATACAAATAATTAATTGTGTAGAGAAAAATTTTCTCTAGTTTCGTGGATAAAACTCACATATAAAGTATTCTGCTTGACTCTTTAAGCTTGGGTCAGAATCTCTGTTCGTGAATGTAGCTGTCGAAAACTTAGCCAGTGAGAGCATAGATGGAGGCGTTGAATCAGTATGTTGCTCTATGCACCAGGAGGCTGGCTAAATCACAGACCCAGTAGATGATAGATCCGTGGATCAAATATTCAGCAGTTTCTCACCACTCCCTGTCTATTACATAATCAATGACCCGTTTTTCTCATAGGTATACATATATGTATAAAAAACGCTTTTGTCCTTCTCTGTAGCATTTTTATAGCTTAAGACCCAGTGCTTTAATCCCATCTGTGATTTTGAAATTCCAAAAGAGCCTTTGATCTGTACCACTTAGGATGACTTTGGCTGCCCGAAGCAGAAATTCCAACACATTCTGCCTTAAACAAGCAAGGAGATTTCTTGGGTTATGTATCTGAAGAAAGTCCAGTCATAAGTGTGGGTAGGTGTGCTGACATCGGGGGCTTTAGCTGTGCTCCTGTATTCTCTTACCTTGCCCTGCTCTGTGAGTTGGCCCCAACCTCAGTGCTAGAAGGAAGCAGTGGTTTGAGGCCTCTGGTGTGCCCAACACAACATCCAGAGGACAAGACAGGTCAGTTCCAATGGTTCCCTCTTGAAGAGCAAGGGAACTTCTTTTTCAAAAGCCTTGAGCAAACTTTCCCTTGTTCTTATTGGGCTTTATTGGGTTAGTGCCCATCCCTGAGCCAATTCACGGAGGCAGGGCAATGAGACACCCCTTGGCTTACATCTGGATTTCTGAACCTGTCACTAGTAAGGGAGTGAGATTACCCTTAGGCCAGCCAAGCCTACATCTAGAGTGGTTTCTGAGGTCATTTTTCCTGAAGTTCCTGGACTGCGTGGAGAAAATGGAAATCAGAGTAGTGACAAGAGGACGAATGAAGTGGGTGCTGGGTAAACAAAGTGCTCAGTGCAAAATTGTGTTGTATTAACGAAGACATTTCTTTATGTATAAATGTTGTAGTTCAGAGTGTCTTTAAGGGCTGTATTTTCCATTGAGTCAATGTATAGTGTTACATTACGTTAAAGATTCTCCTTCTGTTGTTAGTGCTTGTTCATGAGAAGTCTATTTTGGTTTGGTTAGGATAAATATATTCTGTAATTTGTATTTTTAATCTGTTACTGAATTGTTAAATATACTATGATCTTGTTAAAGCAGAAGGTTTTTTCCGAGCTTGTCTAATTTGATGCCTTACAGGCCAGGAAGTTAAGAATTTCCCCATCCGATTACATGCTATTGATTAATTCCAGTAAATAATGCTAAATGTTCTTTAGAATCATTATAAAATTTTGTGGTAAATCCATTTCATCTTGGTTGTCTTGTTCTTTTTTTTTTTTTTTTTTTAAGATTTTATTTATTTGAGAGAGTGAGAGAGCAGGAAAGAGCACAAGTGGAGGGTGGGGGGCAGAGGGAAAGGGAGAAGCAGACTCCCTGCTGAGCAGGGATCAGGACCAGAGCCAAAGGCAGCCGCTTAGCCTTAGCCGACTGAGCCACCCAGGCGCCCCTTGGTGTCTTGTTCTTAATATTTTTCGTGGTTTCCTCTTTGTTTGTTTGTTTGTTTGGTGTGATTAAAGTTGTCTGTGAGGGCTTGATTCTTTTCTCAGTAAGGTAGAGTCTGAGAATTTATTGATTTCAGATGATCATATTAGGCCTGATTCATTCAATGAGGTATGATGTATTGTAAAACTTTCTGGTAAATCTTCACCCGTTGGTATTTACTTTAAGCTAAATCACTCTTTTTGAGTTTAGTCTTGCAGAGAGGCCAATAATATTTTCTTTTGCTATATAGCCATAGTTGTTGAAGCTATTTTTATTTATTTTTTCTTTTTCTTTTTAAGTAATCTCTACACCCAATGTGGGGCTTGAACTCATGACTCTGAGATCAAGAGTCAGACTCACATGCCCTTCCAACGGAGCCAGCCAGGTGTCCCTAAAGCTGTTTTTAGTAATGAGTAATTTTTCTAGAAATTTCTTTTTGTTTTTTTTTAAAGATTTATTTATTTATTTTGGGGGGAGAGAGAGAGCGCGCATGAAGAGGAGGGGCAGAGGAAGAGGGAGAGAGAAAATCTCAAGCAGACTCCTCCCTGAGCATGGTGTGAACTCCGGGGCTCAATCTCACAACCCTGAGATCATGCCCCAAGCTGAAATCAAGAGTCAGACGCTTAACCGACTCCACTACTCAGGCGCCTCTAGAAGTTTCTACCTTTAATACTTTTAAAACTTCATCTTAGCATTCATTTTTTTTTTAATACTTTATTTATTTACTCAACAGAGATAGAGACAGCCAGTGAGAGAGGGAACACAAGCAGGGGGAGTGGGAGAGGAAGAAACAGGCTCATAGCGGAGGAGCCTGATGTGGGGCTCGATCCCATAATGCCGGGATCACGCCCTGAGCCGAAGGCAGACGCTTAACTGCTGTGCCACCCAGGCGCCCCCATCTTAGCATTCACTTAATGAGAAAATACATGGGTGTGAAAAGAATTCTATGGATTCTTAAACTGTGAATTTAGTCATATTGAGGAATGAATTTGTATGGATCACAGCCATACATGCTTACACCTAGAAGTAATGCCCAGGTGAGGCATTGTTTCAGCCTACAGTTAATTCCTGATGCTCACAGAGATTCAAGGGTATCTACCCTGATCTATGCCATCCCTACTCACCCCAAATAATGGCCAACCAATTAGGAAACTATACAAATTTTTAGATGACTGCTACTGCTTTAAATACCTCAGCTATTTTGGATGATAAAACTGTTCACTAACCTTTGGATGTAGCCTCTTTCAGTCCTAAAATACTAGTCTTCAGAGCTATAGGGAAAATTTTCCTTCCCTATCCAGCCTGCACATGATAGGCACTAACTATTAGTTGACTGAATGAATAAATGAATATTTGAATGATGACTGTGACTGCATGATGTCCTACCATTGTCTTGGCTAAAATATGGAATTAAACACCCCCAACTGGGAGGGAACAGAATAATCTTACCAGAGAATGTAATGTCCATGAACCAGAAGGAACCAAGAAATATTTCATGAAGTTGGACATCATGCCAGATCTCTACCACAGTTTGCATTGTGCCAGGAAGTACATAAAAAAAAAATTTCTCTCCTTGTTGATTTTTTCCATTATATTTTCTGTTGTCATTGTTGTTTTGTGGGAAAGTGGTTTGATAAAATGTAACAGTTTTGGTCTTTTTGTGTGTCTCATGTTTTGCAGATAAAATTATAAAATTAACAGAAATGAGCACAAAGGAGAAAGCAGGGGGTGGGGGACGGGGTAGGGGGTGGGGGTAGAGGGCAGAGGGAGAGGGAGAAGCAGATTCCCTGCTGAGTGGGGAGCTGGATGCGGGGCTTGATCCCAGGACCCCAGGATCATGATCTGAGCTGAAGGCAAATGCTCAACCAATTAAGCCACCCAGGCACCCCTTTAATTAACTCTTCTGACTTCTACAGTTGTGTCTTGAAATACTTGATACGATCATTTGATCTTTTATTCTTATATCTAGAATCTATACCAGACTGTCTCTGGGGAATATGGCAAATCTCTTTCTAGTTGAAGGATTTGAATTAAACATTGGATATATTTTCTTTGTTTAAATTGTAAAAATCTTCCTGTTTGCGATCCAGCCTTAGACAGGTCTTTGTCTCACTCTGAAAGTGTTTTAGAAGCACTTTGAAAGGCTGTCCTAACCGTGTAGCTTCATTTACTGTAGCAATTTTCAACTGATAAGTAAATAGCTTGGTCTAATGGCATTTTTAAGTTGTTTTAATTTTTCTAGTACAACTCATTTTTTAAAAGATTTTATTTATTTGAGATAAAGAGCGAGAGAGAGAGAGAGCACACGTAAATGGGGTAAGGAGCAGAGGGAGAGGGACAAGCAAACTCCATGCTGAGTGCAGAGCCCGACTTGGGGCTCCATTCCACGCCCCTGAGATCATGACCTGAGCCAAAACCAAGAGTCAGATGCTTTAAGCAGCTGAGCCACCCAGGTGCCCCTCTTCCAGTACAACTCTTAATTTATGTCTTCAACCTAGAGAAGAAACTGGTTGTGATTATGCAGGAGTACTTTGTTACTATTTTTTAATAAAAATAGTATGTGACTTTTAGAAATGCAGTAAAGTACAAAGTAGAAAATAAAGACCATCCGTGATCTCTCTACTCAGTGAAAAGTACTATTAACATTTTACCATTTCCTTTTAGCCTTTTTTCCATGCATTTTTATCATGGTGGATCAGGATATAAAATCGTTCTCATTTTCCCCATTTAATACTATAGCATAAGTTTTCCCCTTCGTGTAACACGGTGAGTCATTAAGAAATCTTTGCAAATATATTTTAATAGTTTTGTAGAATTTTCTTAATACACCATATTTTATTTAATGGTTTCCCCAAAGTTGGGCTTTTCATTTAATTTCACTTTTTGTTAATTAAAAATAACGCTCTAACCTTTTTTTCTGTGTTAATCCACTGTGTGTATTTTCATTTATTTCCCCAGGATTAATCAAATTTTAGAAGTAGAATTACTGGATGAGTGGATATCAACAGTTTTGGCCAGTTGATACATGTTGGTAAACTCTACTTTCCTAAAACTTGTGCAGTGCAGAATCCCATAAATAGATCATCCAGCTAATTGTTTCATTTCAACATTATTATGATTTTTTAAAACATTTTATTTTTAAGTCATCTCTACACCCAATGTGGGGCTTGAACTTATAACCCCAAGATCATGAGTTGCATGCTCTACTGAGTGACCCAGCCAGGCACCCCCGTTATTATGATTTTTTGACTCTTTCATTTTGAGAGACAAAAAAAGTATCCCACTTTTTGTAACTTTGATTCATACTGAGGGTGAACTTTTTTTTTAATTTGGTTGTTACCATTTCTCTTAGAATTGACCATTTGTTGTTGTTTTTCATGTATTAGGATCTTAGTGTTTTGTTTTTATTTAAATTTTTGTGAGCCTTTTAGTATGTTAATTTTTTGTCATATTGATTTTTGAGGACTGTAATATATACGTATTTCATATTTAAATCTCTTGATGTTTTCTCCATTGCTTTAAGGAATACTTTCTAATTCAAAGACTAGAAAGATACCAAGGTTTTCCTTTTTTATCTTTATGGGTTGATTCTCTCTTTTTTAAGATTTTATTTATTGTAAGTAATCTGTATACCCAACGTGGGGCTCGAACTCACGACCCCAAGATCAAGAGTCACATGCTCTTCTGATTGAGCCAGCCAGGTGCTCCAAAGGTTGATTCTCTGTTATAATTCATTCTGATCTATAGAATTTAGAGTTTAGTTTGAAGTCTGATTCTAAGTTTGGGTAGATTTTTTTCCCCCAGGATATCTAACTGATCATCTTAATCCTTTTGTTCCTTCCATTTTGTCATGCCACATTTATCATATATTACATTTTTACCCTAGTAGGCCATGAGGGTAAGATAGTATTTTGAATTTGCCTTCTTCATCTTTCCTCCTCTTGAACTGTTCTTTTGGGGATTTGCTCATTTGGAACTTTTATGTATTACCCTGCTCCTCTTTTGGCTCTATTTTTTCCCTTCTGTTTTCAATTTTCATTTCTGCACTTTTAGAATTTTCAAAAAATTAATCCACATGTGAATGTTTAAAGCCAGCTGCACTGTTATATTCACCATTGTATTCCCTGTAGCCTTTAATTAGGATTTTTTTAAATTATAAAATTAAAACTAGCTCTTATAGAAAATTTAGGAGATAAAGAAAAGCACAAAAAAGAAAATAGTCTTACCACTCAAAGATATCCTGCTATGGTTAAATGTTACACGATGTAGAATTTACTAGAAACTATATGGTATATGTAGTATTTAATGTATGTGTATAAATATATATGAAACATTCATATATGTATATATAAAATTTTTTACCTAATGGTAGCAATCTACATAAACTATTTCATTGTGTGCATTTTACTTAATTTGATGTAGTCTAAATTTTTCTCCATGGCTTAAATAAATTTTAACTCACCCTCTAGTTATTTGACTAAATAAATTACTTGATGTGAAAGAATATCTTATCCTTTCAAAAGTAGTTGAATTTCAGGGGCGCCTGGGTGGCACAGCGGTTAGGCGTCTGCCTTTGGCTCAGGGCGTGATCCCAGCGTTATGGGATCGAGCCCCACATCAGGCTCCTCTGCTATGAGCCTGCTTCTTCCTCTCCCACTCCCCCTGCTTGTGTTCCCTCTCTTGCTGGCTGTCTCTATCTTTGTCAAATAAATAAATAAAATCTTAAAAAAAATAAGTTGAATTTCAGACTGACAATATGGACAGAACAGTTATTATCTTTGTTAAGATGCAAGTGTGTTTATGTGTGTGTGTGTCTGTGCATTTAAAGTTGGGTCAGCTACTGCATAATTGCTTTGTGAAGGTTGAGTGAATAAAATCAGAAACAAATAGGTGGTAGATCAGATGTTTTCTTGCCTAAATGGTTTTGGCCACTTGAGGTCTTGTAAAGTCAGTAGGGTTACAGTCCAGGAATGGATCCTTAGCTCTCACTGGGTCAGAAGAAAGAAGGAAGCCAGAATTTTTATGGCAGGAGGAATTAATTAGATGCTAAATCAAATTTGTGAAGTTGATGGCTGTAAAGTTGGTGCAGTTACGAGTCAAAGGGGGTGGACCTGGATCCCAATTGCAGTTTAAGGCATATCAGCCTAGGACTGGAGGGAACAACTAAGGTGTGAGGAAAAGGTGTAGCAAACAAGAGGTTAATGGAGAAGCGGCTGTGGCTAGAGAAGAGGAAGGGGGATGATCGTAAACAACTAGAAAGTAGACCTTGGCACTTTAAATTTGCCAGTTTATGTGGATGAGACCATATGATCCATAGTTTGAAATGACTGCAGAGCTCAGCAACATGACCTTTTTTTGAGGGGGTGGCGAGAGTCCCCAGATCTATGTTGTTTGCATCCCCAAAATCTCAAGTTTGAGTAAAGTTTAAATATTCAAGATGGTTTTGTTGGACTGCAGTGGGGAGAGTAGAGGAAAGGAATATTTCCAGAGAATTTTGAGAAGTGATGAAACCACTAGGACTTCAAAGTGTTGTCTTTGGGGGAAAATATCTCCTCATTCTTGCTCTTCCATGGAGACTCAAAAGATGATCTAACAAACCACGGGGCAGCTCGCCCCGCGTGGCTGCAGCAGAATGCCCAGTGGGGGAAGTAATGAGAGAGAATGTGAGAAAGAGGGCTTATACCCCGTGAGGAAGGCCTTCAGTGATAGCAGGCTTGGGATTTGGACTTTATCTGGGAAATATAAGGTTTGCTTCGAGGAGGAGAGAGGTACTATATAAATACCCATTTGTACCTTTATAACGTTTTTTTCCACATGCTACAAATCTTCATTTTTCTTTTTTGAATCACGTGTATTCCAATCAAGTTGATTGAAAAACAGATTATTATGGTGCAAATTTTAGTTTATATTAATTTCCATTTATAAAATTGATAGTGTTTTTACTAAAATTCTGTAGACACAGAGTCGAAACTTTCTCAAAGAGGAGATAGATACTTAGGCTATTAACTCTGCTTTCCTACTACCGATCTCACAAGTTTATTTCCTTTGTCTTTTGGCTTAGGTGTGTATTATTCTATGAAACTTGAACGTGGTAATATACTGACAGTGTGGGCCCCATTGAGTGTAACTAATATATGTTAGCTTGACAAGTGTTCCATAAGAACTGGGATTTCTTCTGCTTATCTGCTGGTATATTCTGAGCAGCAGGTATAGGGCTTGACTCATCAGAGGCAGAATAAATACCGATGAGGGGGAATAAAAGTGTATTAGTGATTCCTAATCCCAATTCCAAACTGGGATTTCCTACTGTTTTCATTTCATGGCATTTCCCCATCTCTTCTTGAAGTTATCCTGTGTTAAATGAAGGTAGATTAATATAACATGTGGGAAAATCTGGTGAAGTTTGTTAAGATGTTTGGAAATATTCCATTTTGTAATTCATAAATTACTATCGAATATTCTCTTGACATTTGTGATCTTTGTGAATTGTCCAGCTCAGGTGCACATAGTTTCCTTAATAGTTTACCATTAGACATTAAAAAAAAAATACAGGCAAAATGTTTATGTCTTCACGAGTGGTCCGGGATGTCAGCCAGTTTGGGAGAGCAATGCTGAGATTTCCACACCGAGTGAGTAAATGGCAGGATGCCTCCTTATTGGCTCTGCAGTTCATACTTTCTGTTTCTTCCTAGGAGGATGACCAGTCTCACCTGTGCGATGGACTTTCGGGGTATCTTGAAAGAGTTAAAATTTCAGATGTTGCATTTTTGAGTGTCCAGAGACTACTGTAATAATTAGGAAATAGAGTTTAAAAAAGTATAATATAATTTGTACTGTTCTCTTTGATTTTATTAGGTAAAAAAGCTCCAGTTTTATTTAGTAAGGAGATGATTGAGTCAATGAAGGAAGGTTCAGTTGTTGTGGATTTAGCGGCTGAGGCTGGCGGAAACTTTGAAACCACTAAGCCGGGAGAACTCTATGTTCATAAGGTATAGCAAACAGCTTCTTCTATCTGTGGACCAACTCCCATGTCTTTAGGGATTTGTAAGGGAGTGTTTATTCCTTTAAGTACTCAGAGAAACTGAGGCCTGAAAATTTTTTAAATTGAAAACAGGCACATTGGAAGCTGTTTTTGAAA
Source organism: Ailuropoda melanoleuca (assembly GCF_002007445.2). Classification (NCBI taxonomy): domain Eukaryota; kingdom Metazoa; phylum Chordata; class Mammalia; order Carnivora; family Ursidae; genus Ailuropoda; species Ailuropoda melanoleuca. The sequence continues at coordinate 113,576,917 of NC_048220.1, read as the reverse complement.
TCTATATTTGTTTGTGAAATGTGTCTATATTTATAAAGGTATGTAATTTCACTACTTAGCCTTGGCTATGACTGGGAAGTGTCCTAGAAGGAATGTGAACAGATAGAATTGGACCTTTCTGACTGTATTTTTGTTCATGTAGGGAGTTACTCACATAGGCTACACAGACCTTCCCAGCCGAATGGCCACACAGGCCAGCACCCTGTATTCCAACAACATCACCAAGCTCCTGAAGGCCATCAGCCCTGACAAAGATAATTTTTATTTTGAAGTGAAAGACAACTTTGACTTTGGTACAATGGGTCATGTCATTAGAGGAACTGTAGTGATGAAGGTAAGTCGAGAGACCTGCTCCTTCCCGAGTTTTCATTAGAAATGTGTTTTAGGATTTCTGTTTATGGAAGGATCCTATTTTGGAATTGAGATATAAACTAATAAAGGGTTGATGTGTTGGGTTTATGCCAATAAAAAGTGTTTAGAAATGCAGAATGACTTAAAGAAAAATATCACAAAGGCTTAGATACATATGAACTCATCCAAAATATGTATTGCTTTTGAAAAACAAAAACAAACAAAACAAAAAACCAGAACTGAATAAAGTAAAAATCAAACTTTCCCTTGCCACCTATCTCCTTTTAGCGGATTGATCTATGTTTTTCCATATATGTTCTGTGCACATAGAAATCATGTATCTATGTCTGCATGCATAACAAACATTCTATATGTACACACATATTTATATAAAATAAGTTATAAATGACATGAATTTATTTAAGATTATATTTAAGGGGGCACCTTGCTGGGCCGGTCAGTAGACCATGCCACTCTTGATCTCGGGGTTGTAAGTTCAAGCCCCACGATGGGTGTAGCGATTGCTTAAAAAAATAAATCTTTTAAAAAATTATGTTTAAAAGAACAGTTGTTTTTCCCCCCAGCACAATCACTATCTTCTGTGTTTTTGAAATGCTGGATTGACTGTTAAAAAAATTTCTGTTTTTCTAATTTCTGTTAGGATGGCGAAGTGATTTTCCCCGCTCCCACCCCGAAAAATATTCCTCAGGGTGCCCCAGTGAAACCGAAGACAGTAGCTGAGCTGGAAGCTGAGAAGGCAGCTACCATCACCCCCTTCAGGAAGACGGTGACCACAGCTTCTGCATATACCGCAGGTGAGGACGCCTACGCATGACGGTTGCGTCCTGATTGTTTGGGTTTTTTAAGAAATTCGTTAATTGTCAAAATTAGTGAATGAGATCCTGTTGTCTTCCTTTGGATTCTGTGAGGAGGTGGGCCTGTTAGAAACAAGTTTTCATAAACGTGTTACTAGTCTCACCTCCGCGGCCTTGGAGGCTGCGCTGGTGGCTGACAGCAGAGAAAAGAGGCGCTCGCCGGGGTACTGCAGTGAATGTGTGTGGAAGCATAGATGGGCTGTTAATGCTTTTCACAGAAAACATTTAAAATGTAGCTGTGAAGAGTTTAATCTTACATCAAATATATGGAGCAGTGATGTGTATCAGATCGTGTTGGTGTTAAGTGCCTATTCATGTGGTTATTTATTTATCTTTACGAGTTATAAAACACCAGTTGTGGTCATCTGGATGCTGGGTAAGACTGGGGAACCACATGTTTGCGTTGAAGAATGAACAGGAGGAGACGGGGATGGCCCTTGACTGTCTGACATCCTAAGTTCTTCACCTAGTAAAAAAATTCAATTTTTAAATTTTCATTTCTTTACAATTTAACATGAATTCTTTGCTTTTTAGTTCATTAAACAATCACTGTAAAATAGTGGTAAATAGTTATTCTGGTTATGAATTGTTAGAGTCTGAAATATGGACATTTGATTTTAAATTGGTTTCTCTCTCACCGAATAAATTAAAAATATTTAGATCTACTTAGAGCCAAAGCAAAAACAGAACAAAAGCAAACTATAAAGAATTAAGGACCAGCACAAGGCACACAATTCTTGTAGCCTCAGCATTCTCCAAATTCCCACGTGAGCCCAGATGTTTGAAAGAGAAACATGTAACTCTCCTTGAATGAAGAGCAAGTCTCAGCAAAATGACTAAAAGCCTCTCGTTGTGAACATGGTGAATAAATGGGGGCAGTGTCCCTACTTGCTCTTACTTGTTAAAAAAAAAAAAAAAGAAATTATCATATTGTACCTGGAGAGGATTCTTGGAAGGATTGTAAATTTCCGTTTCTCTTTGTGATTCGTGAGGAAATATAGCGAGGCACGTATGATGGTTTATTTTTCTAGGTTTCTCTCTCATTCGTTAAGGGTTATTGCATTTTGATAGATATGAGAGCATATTTTAGTGAATAAAAGAATGGCCTTATATTTGTTTTTCTTTACCTTAAACTTCTTCCTTTATAATAAAAACAAGTATTTTTCTTTTATGTGTGCGTTAGGAATCTATTTGAATAGCATTCTCCAAAGACTGTGATTTGCTTTCTTTTCCCTTTCTTTTTTTCTCTGCCTTTCTCTTTCCTTTTTTACAAAGACTGTGGAAATGGCACATGTGACATTATTAAATATACTATAGAAAAGACATTAGTTTACTAAGGAGTTGATTAAAAAAATCCTTTAGATAGGTGATTTCTATCTTAGATGCCCAACAAAAAATGGACTCCAGATTATGATAATTTAGTGCTGCTTGATTAATGTGGTCATTTAATTAATGCTAGGCATTGCGTTAAATACTTCTTATGCCTTAACCTATTTACTCTTTACAAGACCTCAGTGAGGTGGGCATATTATTCTTTTCTTTTTCCAGATGAGGACAGAGAGGGTTAATAATTTCACAGATGATAATACTGTAGCACAGAGAAGCTAAGTAACTTGCCTGAGATCACACAGCTAGCAAACAGTAGACCCACAGTTTGAACTAGGCAGTCTGGCTTATGAAAACATGTTCTTAACCACAACTCTGTACGGCTTCTCTTGATGTTTAACTAGAACACAAAACAATATTCTGTCTATTCTCCCTCCAGATGGTTAACAGGCCATGTATTGGAACCCTGGGCATTTTATATGTGGGTAGGGAAATATAAATTAAAACTGCAGTCTTATTACATGATCTAAAGTAAAGTTAATATCAATTCCTAGATGTTCTAGCTGTGCCACTTATAAAGAAATACTTCATATCAAGGGGGGAAAAACGTACCTTGCTCAAGAAAGTTGAATTCCAGCTCCCTGGTCCCCCATTCGCATTCTGTTTTTACTGACCACTAGGTAACCCTTCCTTCTGTGCAGAACAGCCGTCCACATGTTTGCTATTAGGAAAGGCAATAATTAAAGATGTATGTTCAGAGCTGACTGTTTGTATTCTGCACATTCTTAATTTAATTTGTATTTTTTTTTCCTCTTCTTTGTAAAATCCTGTTTGCTGACTTGGTGTTGAGGCTGGAGCTGATTGCCCTGGCCAGCAGTCCAGGCCAGCTTCAGGAGCAATTGCAAAACTTCTGTCCCCGGGGGGTGGGGGTGGGGTAGAGGCCATATGTTTTGGGGAGGTGCTGGAGTGAATGAAATCCTTCCTACTCTTTTAAAATCCCTCTTCCTCAGCCAAAGCTGAGTGACATGAAATTGGCTTCAAAAAAGTCCTGTCTTGTAAAGGTCGTGTCTTGCCCAAGTAGAAAATGCTTTGGTAGATCCTGTGTAGGTCTGTAATTCTGGAACAAAAGTGCTTGTATGAACACATGTGGCATTGTCAATGAAAGTCAAAACAGCGAAGAGGACAATGGGGAAATTGTTATTAAGGTGACTCATAAATTTTACTAGATCTTTACAGCTTATTTTATTTTGGGAGGTGGTGGTAAGGAAGTTGAGTTTTGTTCATAATACCTTTAACCTCCCCTGCTACTCCCCATCATGAAATGTGTAAAAAAAAAAACTCATTATTGGCAAACTCATTATTGGGTGCAGAATTTAAAAGCATTGAGTGTTTCACATGTTTGTGTATGGGTTTGTGTGCTTTTAATCTTGAGATATTTGGATGTCAGCTCACAGTCTTCTCTTTCTGTAGGTCTCACTGGGATGCTGGGTTTGGGCATCGTGGCGCCCAATTTAGCCTTTTCCCAGATGGTGACCACTTTTGGCTTGGCTGGCATCGTGGGCTACCACACCGTCTGGGGAGTGACCCCTGCTCTCCACTCACCACTGATGTCTGTGACTAATGCAATCTCAGGTTTGCTCCTCTCTTGTTTTCCCTCATTTTAGGTTTTCATGGGCTTATTCAGCTCTCCAACTGCTTTCAGTGAGGTTGCCAAAGCCTTTGTTTACAAATTGTATGGCTTGGCCTCTGAGGTGGTGGTTCTGGCGGTTTGGGCTCCCAGAGGGGGCGAGGGTGGGGCTAGAAGTGAGGGGCCAAGCAAGCGTGTCAGGCCTTCGGGCTGCTCCCATTTCAAGCAGTGCAGGGCCATTGTTCTTTCTTTCAGTTGTAATTTCCTTTAGAGAAAGGTTTCCTCTAAAATCACAGATTCATCTAAACATTCAGCCTAGCAAGTCTGCCGTAAGTAGGCCATACCTGTCATCAGATTCACTGTGAAGCCTTTGGAACAGGAAACCAAGCTGGCCAGCCAGGGTAGCCGAGCATCAGCCAAGCATCGGCCGAGCATTGGACCGGCGCAAGTCTTCACAGTGGTCCGTGCAGCGTCCACACAGCTGCCCAGGAGCTCTTCTCTTTGGCCCCCAGTGATGCTCAGATCCGAGGAGTGAGAGCCACATTGAGCAAGGGTGGGGCCTGCCCTGGCTTGGAAGCCTCGTGCTGCTGGTGCTTTCGCCACAGCTGCCAGCAGCTGCAGGGAACCTGGCTAATTCCAAGGGGCCCCGTACTCTGGAAAGCTCAAAGTCATGGCTTCGCCATCATATATTTATAGTTCATGCATAGTTCCTTCCAGTTCAGAAACAGTTTACTCACCCACGTCCCTTTTTACCTCTTGTCCAAAACATTATTGATTTAGATCTTTACCAGGGGAACAGAGCTAGAAAGTTAAAGGAAGGCCAAATTTTTATGCAGAAGGAGAAAAAGTTTTGTTAACTCTTTGCCCACAGTAGTACTTCAGTGACAATGGTGCGTGAGAACTTTCTCCTTTGTGTCTGTCCATGTGAGATCCTACAGCTGTGACATTTTGTTTGGCCTTGTCTCTAACTATTCACCATCTTGATTCTTTCTTCCTAGGGTTGACTGCAGTTGGTGGGTTGGCACTGATGGGAGGACATTTGTATCCTTCCACAACTTCTCAGGGCCTTGCCGCTCTTGCTACATTTATTTCCTCAGTCAACATTGCAGGTACGATGGCAGTGGTGATCAGAGAGCCCAGAGTGTTATTTAAAAAAAAAAAATTATTTAAGTAAGCTCTACACCCAGCATGGGGCTCGAACTCACAACCCCGAGATCAAGAGTCGCATACTCTGCTGACTGAGCCAGCCAGGCGCTCCTCCCAGAGTGCTATTTTTAATGTAGACATGAGAAGCAACTATAAATCCATATAGAATAGACATTGGGACTTGTTTAGACATTTGGATTTTAAGAATTTAACTATGCCTTTAAACATTGTTTCACTCAGACCATAAATGCTCTCTGTGAAGAAAAATTATTTTGCCTATCTGTAATTTTTTAATTTTTTTTTATTTTTTTTATTTTTTTTTTTTTTAAAGATTTTATTTATTTATTAGACAGAGATAGAGACAGCCAGCGAGAGAGGGAACACAAGCAGGGGGAGTGGGAGAGGAAGAAGCAGGCTCATAGCGGAGGAGCCTGATGTGGGGCTCGATCCCGTAACGCCGGGATCACGCCCTGAGCCGAAGGCAGACGCTTAACCGCTGTGCCACCCAGGCGCCCCTATCTGTAATTTTTTAGAAACTATTTGATAAAAGAACACCCCCTCCCTCAGTGCCCCCCCAAATAAACAAGCAAAATGATTGTCTTGCTGGAGGTTATTGATTGCATAGTTTTGAATTAAGTTGACTTGTAGCTATCACCATAACATCTGAAAATGAGTACGCTTTTAGATAAAGTTTTAGCCTTTGCCTTATGCTAGCCTATGTTTCTGAAAACTGAAAGCCTAACACATCACTTGTGTCAACTCATTTGATGCTATTTTGTAGCTAAAAATTAGTTAACGCGTCTAAGAAATCTGGTGTCTGTTGATATGGAATTTTTTTTCTTTTATCACTAGTTATAGGTTTATCCAACAAAATACCCTATTTGAAAAAAAATACCAGCCTTTGATCTTTCGCATTCCCAAGCTGCTTGAATGCCTGTTTGCTTGTAGTCATGCAGAAATAGTTGGTTCTGTACTCCGACTACAAGTTTTCTTCCTGAATATAGGGTTCCCCACCTTCAATGAAACTGGCTTGAGTGATAGAATAAGTTTTAATTTTGCAGTTCTAAATGTATTTTTATCCCTAGGTGATAAAGATGTGCTTAAAGTAGAAAAATTGTATTGTTTTAAAAATCATGTTACTCAAATACCTCTTTCTGCTTCATGTTTACTTTGATAAGGCGGCTTTCTGGTGACCCAGAGAATGCTGGACATGTTCAAGCGTCCCACAGATCCCCCAGAATACAATTACGTGTATCTGCTCCCTGCGGGTACCTTCGTTGGAGGATATCTAGCTGCTCTCTACAGTGGTTATAACATTGAACAAGTAAGAGGCTGTTTTGAGAATTTTTATTTTGCCACCGTGTTTTCTTTCCAACTAGATTTAACATTATCATTACCAAAATTCAGGCTCTATCAAGCAAATACAGTAATACCTCTAGAAACATCTTGGTCAAATAGAGGATTCCTATGTAGGGGATAGGACCCTGGATTCTAGAAACAGATTTGCCTGCTACCTGAATGTGCTAACATGGGTTTACCTGTTTGTCCCTCAGTTTTTCGACGTGTAAAAAGGATCAAGAAGGTTATTATGTACCTGGCTGGATTGTTGTAGGGATACAGTGAAATAATCAGTAACAGAATTTGCAATTTTTCTGTTAAATACTGTTAGTCCTTTTCCTACTTACTTTCTTCCCCTACAAATTTAGTGCATCATCTCTTGTAACCAGGGGATGTTATGTCAGTTCATTTAAAAAATACAGTGTAAAAATGAATGTTATATAGAACAACAGAAATAATCAAGTTGAACTTCCAAAGTTCCATGTCTCAATATGATAATAGAGACTCAACTTTGTTCTGAACTCAGTATTTTTTTTTATCACTTTTCAATGCCTATCACGAGATTGCAATTGCTCTGACAGCAGAAAAATCATGTCTCCCTTGGTTTCTGCCGTTTCCAACATTTCTTACTTGTTGAGTGAACAAAATCTTTTTTGAGAAGAGTTGGAGTGGTGTGTCAGAGAGACCCATGTCTGAATCCCAGATTTGCTATTTTCTGATCATGTGACCTTGGAAGAATTATGTAAACTTTTTAAGCTTTGGTTTGCTCTTTTAAAAAATGAAGATGATGATTCTTTCAACTTGTGTGACTCTCATGGGACTGACTTATGACGTGAAGAAAGTGTATGTTATGGTCCCTGGCATCTACAGCCTCAGGGCTTGGCTCCTTTACAGCGTTTGGTCAGGTCTAGATCCCATCATAACTCTGTTTACATTTAGATACTTTCATATGTTCTTGTGCATGCTGTCAAATCCAAAAAGAAACCAATTTACAAAATGGTATAATAACAAGTACAATTTAAGGTATTTAATTTGTTAATATTACTAATGGATAGGAAAATATATTGAAATATTCAAAGAAGAAGTCCAACTGGTCCCTGTATTGTCTGAATTTAAAATTGTTTTTAGGAAATCATGTTTTCTCAAGAGAAGTCCTCCCTATGCTAATAGACTGAAAGTTTTGATACTCTCTCTCTCTCTCTCTCTCCTCTTCCCTTTCGTTTAAAAAGATCATGTATCTAGGCTCAGGTCTGTGCTGTGTTGGTGCCCTGGCCGGCCTTTCCACCCAGGGAACAGCTCGTCTTGGCAATGCATTGGGCATGATTGGGGTGGCTGGTGGCCTGGCAGCCACCCTCGGAGGCCTAAAACCATCCCCAGAATTGTTAGCTCAGATGTCTGGAGCCATGGCTTTAGGCGGTACCATTGGTAAGCACTTGGTGGAATTCTGCCTTTATGGGAACACATGCCCATTTTTTAGCTCACTCTTTGGACATAGTTGATCTACTTATTCAATGTTAAATGTTTTAAAATGTTTGTATTTTAATGAGAATGATACGAACTATGACTCTTCACCAAAATAAATACATTATATTAGACACAAAGTTAATTTTATTATTCATAACTTTCTAATTAATTTGTTAGATTTTATTTTCTATGCTCTTGAGATTACTCATATCTGTTTTTATAAATACTGTGTAAAGGTGGACTTTTGTCCATCTCTTCCCAACTCCATATTTAATGACATATATTGGTAGCTTGAAATTGACCACAGTGGTTGCATTTACCTCATGGAAATCAACAAATGCTACAAATCTGGATTTCATTTATTGTTTCATTGATTGTCCAGACCTAAGAAAGAGATGGAGAAAATATTAATAACGCAGTTTAAACTTTAACGTGTGCTGTGTCTGTAGCCATTACATTGTGAATCTCACAAAAAATTGAGCAAATATTCTTCCAATATTTGAAAACTATTATCAGAGTCAAGCTGTTGCTCACATTGTTGACAACGAGTGAAGTTCTCACATATATCTCATTTCACTTTTGTCTTACTTGTTAATGCAAACAAAAATGTCGGCCAGCATTCCTGTGGGAACTACACTCATTTCCTCAGTTGTAAACACTAGGTTGGTGACAGATATGAGTTTGGCAAAAGTCAACGAATACATTCTGTGAAAGTCAGTTGGCAATATGGAGTTTACCATAAAGAGTATCGTATATTTTATTATTTGAAAATTATGTGCTACTTTATATCATTAAAAACTCATGTACATATTTATATATGCACATATTTTTATCCCGAGGAGCTGGTGGTTGTATATTTACCAGTATAACAGTAGCTTTAGGCCTCCTTTTATACTTCCCCAGGAAAGCTCTGTGTCCTTTCTTGATAGTCCTTGGAAAGGAACGAAGGAGAATGTGCTGTAGGTTCATGGCAGGAAGACCTTTAGACAAGATCTTAGCAAATATTCTGGGGTGCACCCCTTCTCTATCACCTACCTTGAGCCATGTAGCTCTTTCAGAGTCTCTTCATTTGGACTTTTGTTACCCAGGTATTTGCATTTCTTTACCTTTGGACTTGGTCTCCACCCACCCACTTGAAAACCCAGGCCTTCCTCATATTCCACCTGTTTCTTTTTTTTTTTTTTTTTTTTTTAAAGATTTTATTTATTTATTTGACAGAGATAGAAACAGCCAGCGAGAGAGGGAACACAAGCAGGGGGAGTGGGAGAGGAAGAAGCAGGCTCATAGCGGAGGAGCCTGACGTGGGGCTCGATCCCATAACGCCGGGATCACGCCCTGAGCCGAAGGCAGACGCCCAACCGCTGTGCCACCCAGGCGCCCCTCCACCTGTTTCTTGTGTGCTCAGGAACAAGTGTTGGCTGTGGAGAAGAGAGCTTGGGTTATTCAGGCAGTGGGGAGAATGTTAGGGTTTGCTTGGAGCCTCAAGTAATCTGAAGTGTTAGGGGAGTATTTGCAGGTTGTGATGGAAGAGGCATGTGTTAGTGTTGTGTGTTTGGGTTTTTGGAGTTGGGTGTGTTGAGAAAACCTACTATTTTCGAAAGGGTATGCATAACCTTACTTTCTCTATTGTCCCTGTAAGAGAATATTTAGCCCATACTAGGAAGCAGATAAATACTTATTAGGGACAAGGATGGAAACCCTTAAATGTGGTCTTTTTTTAAAGTTGAGGTATAATTGGGGTGTCTGGGTGGCTCAGTCAGTTAAGGGTCTGATTTTTGATTTCAGCACAGGTCACGATCTCAAGGTGGTGAGATTCTCTCTCTCCCTCTCCCTCTGCCCGTCCCCATATGTGTGTGTTCTTTCTAAAAATAAACTAACATAAAATTTTAAAAAATGAAATAAAATAAAAAAATATAATTGACATTATATTAGCTTCAGATGTACAAAATGATTCCATATTTGTATATATTGCTAAATGATCACAATGTTTATTAAACATCTGTCACCATACATAGTTGCAGAATTTTTTTTCTTGTGATGAGAACTTTTAAGATCTCCTCTCTTAGCAAATTTCAAATATGTGATACAGTATCATTAATTATAGTCACTATGCTGTACATTATATCCCTATGACTTATTTTATAAATGGAATCTTCACCTATTTTGCCCACCTCTCATCCCGTTTCTAGCAACCACCAATCTGTTCTCTGTACCTATGAACTTTTTTTTTTTTTTTTAAGATTTTATTTATATATGTGAGGGAGAGTGAGAAAGCGAGTGAGCAGGGGGAGGAGCAGAGGGAGAGGGACAAACAGACTCCCTGCTGATGCAGGGCTCGATCCCACGACCCCGAGATTGTGGCCTGAGCTGAAACCAAGAATTGGACGACTAACTGACTGAGCCACCCAGGTGCCCTTGTTTGTTGTTGTTGTTGTTGTTGTTTTACTTTTAGACTTCATATATAAGTGAGGTCATATGGTATTTATCTTTCTCGGACTTATTTCACCTAGCATAATACCCTCAAGGTTCATCAATATTATTGCGAATGGCAAGATTTCTGTCTTTTTTTTATGGCTGAATAATATTCAAGTATTGGCTTGATTGTAGTTGCTTCTCCAAGGTCTGTTAAGTTTTAATTTCTCTTTGACCTTCATTTCCCAACAGGATTGACAATTGCCAAACGCATCCAGATTTCTGATTTACCTCAGTTAGTTGCTGCTTTCCACAGCTTAGTGGGCTTGGCAGCTGTGCTTACTTGCATAGCCGAGTACATTGTAGAATACCCACATTTTGCCACGGACGCAGCCGCGAACCTCACCAAGGTCGTGGCCTACCTCGGTACTTACATCGGTGGTGTCACGTTTAGTGGCTCTCTTGTTGCTTATGGAAAACTGCAGGGTAAGTGATTCAGCATAACAGAGAGGTCAACAGCTATTGTTTAGGGAGCTTAAGGGTCCGTTTCCATTTCCGAAAATGGCTTCACGGAGAACCCGTTAGGTGAAGAATTTGTATAGCACTCAGACCCCTGCCTCCACATCAGGATTGCTTTCCTTCATTGATCCTCACAGATCCGACAAAGCTTCGAAGCTATTTCTTTAGCAGGCAGCTGGTGCAGGAAATAAGTGCACAGAACTTTGTGCGGCAGGACTAGTTGACAACCGATGATACATGTGAACAAAACAGCATCTTCCTGATCCTTAGTTAGAGATGCCTGTTCACAGAAATGAACTTTATACATTTTCCAGAACAAAGAGAAGCTTGTTGAATAAGTTTGTGTGATCCCCATACGGTGTGTATGTGTTTTGAGCACATACATGTTTTACAGCTCTGGCTTGCCATCTTTTGCTACTGCCGAAGTCAGCCATGAGACTAGAAGTGGGGAAAAAACCCCAAACTTCACAAGAGGCTGTGTTTTCAGTGTTTTCACGACTAAGTGAGTCTATAGAGAAAAGTAGCTTGTGATATAAAAATCTGGTCTTTGCCTCTGAGTAATCAAGCTATTAAAATTAAATAGAGAACTTCCATGAAACTTAAAAATCACAAAAGAACTTCAAGCCTCCAATGCTCTTGTCTCATGCTTTGTTTTCAAAAACAACTAGCAAACCAGGGCTCTGCTCCCTTGGGCTCAGTTGATAGAATCAGAAATGCTAATGTGCTAGGACTCTGTTTTGAAGTTTTAAATAAATGAAACCACACTTAACAACTTCTGTGTTGGTCATACGGGAAAAATGTAATTTTTTAAGATGCTAGGACAAAGAGTAAAGAAATTGTTATGTGATCAAAGTAAAGAACAGTTAAGTTGAGCCATACTCCTACTTTTGTTAACATTTGTTACGTGTAAGAACCCTAATTTGCTTTTATGTTTCAGGACCATTTTTTTTTCTTATTCTGATATTTAATTTTGGTAGTTTAGGATTAAATGATGTGCACTTAAGAGTGTGTGTGGGTGGGGGGGGAGGGTAATGACACTTGCTAGCTTCTGACTGACTTGCGCTTGGTCCTAGGTATCCTGAAATCCGCCCCTCTCCTGCTCCCCGGAAGGCACTTACTTAATGCAGGCCTGCTGGCTGCTAGTGTGGGTGGGATAATCCCATTCATGATGGACCCTAGCTTCACCACTGGCATTACCTGTCTGGGCTCTGTGTCGGCTCTCTCTGCTGTCATGGTAAGAAGTGAGAGGTGGAAGCACATCGTCAGTGAGGACCGGGCAGTGTTTTGTTAAGAGTGTGGTCTAACCATACTTCTAGCATTTCAAGACCCTTGATGGAATAAACATGTTCTAGAATGATGTTACATGTTCTTCTTTTCGGAATCTGGAAAATACAGAAAAGCGTAAGAAGACAACCACTCTTTCTCATCACTGAACGGTTCCTTTCAACGTTGCCGTGTGACGTCTTTATTGCTTGGGGCTCTTGTCACTGGATCAATGTGTTGGTGAATGGGGATTTTAAAAAGCCAAGTGTTTCAATTCTTTTCATCAGGTGCCTATTTATTGTGACAAGGCCCACAAAACAGTGCTTTGGGTTTTCCGCGATAAGCGTCAGATACTCGCTGCCCATTAGTCGCGCTCTCATTTATTGGAAGCTATGATACCAAGTTAAAGAATTATGTAAAATGAGACACATCTAATAAACCCTGTGTGTTCAGTGGGGGAGTTGAGCGAAGCCTTCATGATGGGTATGGTCCTCCTCGCCCTCTCTCATTTTCGCATTTAGTATATTGATACGTACAGTATTCTCTAGTCGTCTACAGGCTACCCCGTGTAGCATTTTACTATGTCAGTCGGTGAGGATGCTCTGCAAACAGCTGTTACTCACAGATTCCTTCATGTTTGTCTAGTCTGGAGTCTACATTCTAGACAAGGTTTATGTTTTAGGTTTTTAAAATAATTTGTAGTGCTTAGCACAAAACTAGACATACAGTAATCACTTGTCAAACACATACTGGTTGCTTGATTCAAGATTTACAGTGTTAAAAATGATACTTATGTAATCCTAAGAGGCCTGATTTTGGTAGAGAAACTTTAGAAATCTGAAGAGTACGGGGCACCTGGGTGGCTCAGTCAGTTAAGTGTCTGACTCTTGATCTCAGCTCAGGTCATGATCTTAGGCTTGTGAGTTTAAGCCCCATTGGGCTCCACACTGGGCATGGAGCCTACTTAAAAAAAAAAGTCTGAGAATTAACTTAAAATTCTTTTTATGACTACTGACAACCCATTTTTTCCCCAGCTTATGTAGCACTGATTTTTGTTTTATTTTAAACAGAAGAAAAATGGTTTTGATATTTTTTTATCCAGTAAAACAGAATGTCTCAAAATAAAACCAACAGCATGGAAACGCAAAACTTTAAGAATTACTGTTTTTGAGAATAGGCGAATTTGATATTTAAGAGGTACTTTATGCTTACATGAGAATGAGTAAGATAAAATTTTTGTGGACTGTTTTAATTGCTTTTGACTAAATTAAGTAGTGCATGAATACATTCACATCTTAAACTCAAAATATGTAGGTGTTTGTGGAATGAAAAGCAAAACTCTTTCTCCCATCATTCTTTTTCCTTTCCTGTGTTTAGTGATTTGGGGTTGCACTAGAGAGACTTTGGGTTCTGTTGTATTCCTCCAAAGAGTATTGATCATTATTTTTTTATTTATTTGTTTTTGTAGGCAGCTAACTTGGCTGCATTCAGATTTCAAGTCTGGCTTCCTTATGATAGGGGCAGCTGAAATCTGTTATTATTTTTTTCTTAGCAGGTTTGCTTGGAGTCTGCCCACATATGCATAGTTAAAGAGTCAGCCCGAGTTTTGGGCAGAGTTAATACATAGAATTTGGGGCTCCTTCTCTTTAGCTTGCTCCCCTGCATTTTCCCTTCTCACTTTCTAGCTGCTGTAGTCACCCTAAGTACTATCCTTGGATCTTCAAACTAGCAAGACTGTGGGCTTGTATTTTTTTTTTTTTAAAGATTTTATTTATTTATTTATTTGACAGAGAGACAGCCAGCGAGAGAGGGAACACAAGCAGGGGGAGTGGGAGAGGAAGAAGCAGGCTCCAAGCAGAGGAGCCTGATGCGGGGCTCAATCCCAGAACTCCAGGATCACGCCCTGAGCCGAAGGCAGACGCTTAACGACTGAGCCACCCAGGCACCCCCTGGGCTTGTATTTTGGATTTAGCTGTTTCTCTTGGCACCATGGGGGACCTGCCCTGATGTTAATGCCACAAAAACTGGGAAATTCACTCAGTGCTGTGATTTTTGTTCAAGTGCAGACCCCTCTCTAGTTTCTGCCTGCTTTTCATCACTGCCTTTTAGGGACTTAGGGATATTTCTGGGGTGGGGGGGAGGTGGTTTAGTGCTTACACTTGTTATATCTGTGGGAGAATTGATCAGATGGGAGGCACTTGGTCATTACCAGCCATGGAGCTTCAACGTAAATATATTAATTAGACAACCAGAATGATTAAGAACCAGGATGTCCAGTGTCAGAGGCTTTATTTCTATTTCATTAATTTTGATTTCCGCTTTGGATTTCATCCTAGGGTGTGACTTTGACAGCTGCCATCGGGGGTGCGGACATGCCCGTTGTCATCACTGTGCTGAACAGCTATTCAGGCTGGGCCCTGTGTGCGGAGGGCTTCCTGCTGAACAACAACTTGCTGACCATCGTGGGGGCGCTCATAGGCTCTTCCGGCGCCATCCTGTCCTACATCATGTGTGTGGTAAGAAGCAGGTGTTTGAATGTAAAGGAAATGGTGTTGTGAAAGTAAGGATCTGTTTGTTATTTGCAGTAAAAAACGACTATGTCAGTTCTTATTTTTCTTCAGTAGAAATAGCAGAGTATTTCATTTGAATAAATTTGCAAGACTGCTTTTAAAGTCCCCAAGTATAGGTAATTAGGAAAATTAAGTATCAAGATAAAAAACCCGACTCCCTCCATCTGGAGATAAGCACTTAAGATTTTGGTTTATTTCTTTCTATTCTGTTTCTTTCTCTATCACATATCTGTGTATTTACTTGTCTGATCATATTGTATACTGTTTTATGTTTCATTCTTTTCATCTTACTTTAGTCTTGTCATTTTCTTGTTTAAAATGCTTTTTAAATACCATTTTAAGGGACTTCGTACAAATCCATCATATGGATATATAAAATTCATTTAAGATTTCCTTTAATGCTGTACCTTTTATGTTTGAGTTTTTAATTTTTCTTTGTACATAAATACATCTTTGGCATTTCTGATTTTTGTCTTTGGATTGATTCCTGGAAGTGAAAAAGGTTTGCACATTTTTCTCGGCTCTTCCTACTTATTACCGTGTTGTTTCCTGAGAGCTGGCTCCAATTTATACTCCCACTGGTGATCTGTGAGGGTGCCTATCTTGAAGTTCTGTGGTCAGCATGATCTTTTTTAAAAAAGAAAAGAAAAAAAATAAAAAAAACAAATACTTCTTAGCTTCCTTTTTGTTTCCAGTTCTCTTCAGGATGGCAAAAAGATATCCTGCAAATCATTAAAGGTTTGACTAGGAAACTTTTTCAAGTGATAGATACTGTTTTCTAAATAATAGTTCTGCATGGCTGTGGAAGGACAAGTGTGCAATGGAGTGACGTCAGATCATGACTCTATGCAGATTAATCGTTCAGGCGGAGAAAGGATACATCTTCCACCTCCGTTCTTTTATTACAATATTTAAAAAGCCCCTTATTTTATAACTCAGAGTTCCTCATATGTTTTAATTGAAAATCTCTTTGTAAATTGAATGCTTAAGTTATCTTTTTAGATAATTCAGATAATTTCTTATTAAATTAGTTTTCTTTGACCATTTTGTTATCTTTTTATAATAAGAAATTAGTTTTCTTTGGTCATTTTGTAGAACAAAGGATTTTATAGCCCCAAGGAAATGTTTTAAAATTAAATCTCCCAAGTTGTTCAGGGAATTTGGAAAGGAGCAGGTTTGTGTCTCCTATTTGAAAAGTTTCAGGCTTTGGGTTTCTAAAAAACAAATGTTTATAGAGAAGGCAAAATTTATTCAGTTGCATTAGAAATCGTTTTCCCTAGTGCTATTGCTGGATCATAGGGTAGCTCAATTTTTAACTTTTTAAGGGACCTCCACACTGTTTTCCAGAGTGGCTGTATATAACAAAATAAAAATTACTAAAAAAAAAAAAAAAGAAAAAGAGTTTTCTCTAAAAATGGACTTTTTTAAAAAAAGTTTTTTAATTCCAGTGTAGTTAACATACAGTGTTATATTAGGTTTGGGTGTATAATACAGTGATTCAACAATTCTATACATTACTCAGTGCTCATCATAATAAGTGCGCTCTTTAATCCCCATCATCTATTTCACCCATCCCCCCAACGCGCCTCCTCTCTGGTAACCATCAGTTCCTTAAGTCTGTTTCTCGGTTAGTGTCTCCTTCTTCCTTCGTTTGTTTTGTTACTTAAATTCCACGTATGAATGGAATCGTATGTGTTTGTCTTTTTCTGACTTATTTCACTTAGCGTCTAAAAATGAACTTTTAGACCCTTAGACTTTTCTTCAGTTGGTGAATTTGAATGACCAGCAGGGGGCAGCAGAGTTTCATTATTACTTAAATTTGTGGTTAGTCAAAATTCTGATTTTAAAATTAAATGGGAGGATTTGAATTTTAACAAAGCCAGTGGCATCCTGATATGGGGAGAGGTGAGGACCGGTGTCTAGTTCTTGGAGTGTCATCACAGGTGCCTTCTTGCCTGTAGTGTTTTTTTCTTGGTTTTACTAAGGTTCTCAGATATATCAATAGTATATCCCAAATTTGTGTGTGTCTTTTTTATTTCCTCCCCCCTTCCTCGTCATCTAGTTTCTTTTATTATTGTTGGTTATAGTAACCAAAGAAACTTACAGTAGCGGTTCTATGACAGTAACTAGAATAAGGTAGTAAGAGGCACTTGTTGAAAATACTTTTTTCTGTGAGTGCCTCTCTAATTATATCATCTTTCTCTTATCTTTCCTTTCATATATCTTGATCTGTTTTCTGTATTTCTTTTTTTTTTTTCTTTTCTATTTCCACCGCTTCAGGCATGCTGCTTACTGGCAACATAGCATGGCTATTTTTTATTCTTATACTCTATAATAAAGGATTCTTGTAGCTGTCCGTGACCATACGTGTCACACTGGATCAGATGAATACTCTGTTTATAATAGCAACTTGTATTAATTTGGATTCAAAGACAGTTGAAGCTTTAGTTTTTTTAAAAAAAATGCTATTCAATTATAAAAATAAAAGGTGTTTAATGTGGGAAATTTAGAAGAAAGTAGAAGAGGATAAATAAATCATTTGTAATGCCATTACCACTTAACTCTTAAAATTTAATATTCTAACTCCAGTCTTTTTTCATAAGCATATGTTCAAACATATTCTGCATTGTTTAATTCTCACACTAATAATTGGTTTGTTCTTTTTTCCTTCAGTGTACTTCCTTGTGCATTTTGATTATTTTTGTAGGAATGGAGTGTAGGGGCTTTTGGTTGGCTGTCGATATCGATGAATTGATTTCCACAAAGGACTCTCCAGTCTGAGCTCTCACCAATGATACGTGGGGTGCTTGTTTTCCTGCACACTCTCCCTTCCTTCATCTTATTACAAAACAAACAAGGCAACAGCAAACACTGGCCTGCTGTATTTTTCAATTTTGAAGATAGAAATTTTCTTTCCTTTTAAGTTGCCCTGATTTCTGACTTTTCACATTAGTCTTCATTGATTCTTGGCTTGTGCTTCTTTATTATAAGAAATTGTTTCTTCATAGCTGTTGCTTTAGCAGCTCAGAGTGGTTCATAATAATAATAAAAATGAAATAGCCACGTGTAATTGGGCATAGAAGTAGACATTGACATACTGTAGGCATTAATGCTGGGTGCTTTACAAATATTAGCTCATTTCATCCCCACACTAATTCTGGAGGTAGGAAATATTATTCTCATTTTACAAGGAAGGTATTTTAAGATGCCGTCGATTATTTGCCTTTGTGTTTATGGAGGCTGACTGAGCACCTGGCACACTCATAGGAGTATAATAATTATTACACAACATTAGATGAATATTTTATTTGTTTGCTCATTTCATATTTTGGAATCTTCTCTGGATAGGTTATGACAACAGATGTACTGCCATATATCAGTATCTGTTGATAACGCTAGTATGTTTAGCTTCGTTATTTTATTATTTATTGAAGAAACATGCAAGTCCAAACCAGAACAGAGTGGTTTTATTATGTGAGAGGGAATGGAATGCTCCCCGAGTGGCTAATCAGTAATCCCTAAAATTGAATTTTTGTTCTGACAAAGAATTCTTTTGGGTGTCTTCTTAGCCGCATGCTGTGGTTATACAATATCCAGTATTAAACTGAAAAATGTCAATAGTGTCCAGACAATTAGCTCAAATGAATAATTTACTTTATGCCTAGGTGTCATATAGACATTAACCTCTTCATGATTTTACTGTCCATTTACTTGAGATAGTGTCCAAATTGCCTGGGAAATATAGGGCTTGCAAAAATGGGACAGCATTTTCAAACTGAATTTTCTGATTTTTGCACTTTGTTACTTGTTTCCAAATGAAAATAGAACAGAATGAAGTGGATCAAAGCCAAACCAATAATAATATATATATTTTTTTGCTTTGCAGTCAATTATTCAGCACCCACAAAGCATTGAGATGAGAGATGATAGTAAATAGAGTATATGTTATTATTGCTTTGGTTTTGTCTTATTTTATGACCTTTCCTTTGTTTTAAGATTTTTTCTTAGAGTTTGCTTGGAATTATGTGAATTAAGGGTCTCTTTAATGTAGCATACAATTTTCATTATAGGGCTTACTAACTTAAAAGGAACAGTCTTGGACAGTGTTGCGAATACTTTGTCTTGGAAGCTGGGAACTCCTCAATCTGCGGATCANCAAAACTGGCTCAGTGAGGTAAGTAATTCAGGGGAATCTTTACCTCTTAAAAAAAAAAAAAAAAAAAAAAAAAAAAAAAAAAAAACCCAGAACAAAGTCCTAAACCCTAAACATTTGTTGAAAATAGAATGTTGCAATGGTAAATTCAGAGATGAAAAATAATTTAGTTTTTAAGAGACCACATGGAATCAGCTTAATGGTGATATAATTGTGGATATGTGTTCAACAAGTGGACTTTGATTGTTAAACTACTGTGTGGTTCCCTTTTTTTCTCCCGAAGATGCCTTTAGAGTAGTGGGTAAACATTAATTAAATGTCCTCTGAAATTCTTTTCTTCTCCATTCAGTTTTATAGGGAGAGAAGAATGGTTCCTTTTATTTTTATTTATTTATTTATTTAAAAGCTTTTGTTTAAAACCTAGTTAGTTAACATACAGTGCAATATTGGTTTCAGGAGTAGAATTCAGCAAGTCATTTATGGACAACACCTGGTGCTCATCACAAGTGCCCTCTTTAATCCCCATCACCCATCTGGCCCATTTCCCACCCACCTCCCTCCATCAACCCTCAATTTGTTCTCTATCGTTAAGAGTCTTTTATGGCTTGTTTCCCTCTCTCTTTTTTTTTCTTTTTCTCCTTCCCCTATGTTCATCTGTTTTGTTTCTTAAATTCCACATATGAGTGAAATTATATGATATTTGTCTTTCTCTGACTTATTTCGTTTAGCAGTATGCCCTGTAGATCCATCCATGTTGTTGCAAATGGCAAGATTTCATTCTTTTTGATGGCTGAGTAATATTCCATTGTATATATGTACCACAACTTTTTTATCCATTCATCAGTTGATGGACACTTGGGCTCTCCCCATAGTTTGGCTATTGTAGACATTGCTGGTGGAGGTGGTAGTGTCCCTTCGAATCTGTATTTCTTGTATAGAATGGTTCCTTTTAAGCCAAGTTAGAATAAAGTGGTCATATCCTTGTACATCTGTCCCTCTACATCATGTTCCTCTGTCATCTGTCCCTCTGCAAGACTGTGTGATGCAGGTGATGGAGCCACATTGTGGTTTTTAAAAGAAGTTACCTATAACAGAAATATGTGAATGTCTGAAATAGTCCTTTGAATCAGTTTTTAAGGCAAACATTTGGTAGAACATATTTCTGGTAATTTAATTTTAGAATCTTCTAATTCAAAACTAGAAAGGATTTATCAGAATCAACAAATGTTGAATGTTTGGAACTCTCAAGTATGGCTATTTGGATTTGTAGTAGAACTTGGATTTAAGTATAGGAGGTTGGGTTAAGAATTTGAATCTTCATGTCAGATTGGGACTATATACCTAATTAAAAGCATTATTGATTTTTCTTTGATCCTCTTATCTGTTCATAAATACATAAAGGCATTCTAAAGGTATTAATTTTGTATGTAATAATCTTAGACCAGTTTACTGGAGTTTGGGCTCCGTAGAGTGTGAATGTTGTGTCTGAGAAATGAACTTCAGTCGAAAGGACAACTTAAAAAATTCTGACAGTATTTTGATCCATCATCTTTATGTAACTGATATGCTGCCTTTCATCAGGTATGGCTCTTTGTTCATCTCCTCTGCTCCTTTTCCCTCCCTGACTCCACCTCTGTCCCACTTCAGCAGTGTATGTACATGTCTCCACTAAGATGGTAGCAGGCTGGGCTGTCTTTGGATGGAGGTCATGATTTTTCTTCTCCCAGTGTGTTACTTGTCACTGAAAATCTTCAGGTGCTTTTTGTTCTTTAGTAATAAAGTATTGTCTTTTTTTATTTTTAAAGTGATAGATTGACACGTATATAGCTTTTACATGGTATAAACAATGGATCAATGACATGTTTATTATAGCCCTTAAAATTGTGTTTAATAATTTTTCGTAATTTTTTCTGAAGTGAGAAATCCAGTTGTGATCCTGTAAAATGACTGCTTTCTTCATGTACAGTGATTTGAAATCTTAAAAGGCATTTGGTTACCCAAACCATCTAGCTTCTAGAAGTCTTGTCTTTTACCACCCCAGCTCCAGAGGTCTACAGAGGAACTGTTTTAGAAACCACACACGCCACTATCGCATTTCAGTTGTCGAGTTTGTGTGGCACATTATTGGATGATTCTAAATGAGCATGAATCTGATTTTTTTCCCGAGATTATTTTTCCAGTTAAAAGGGCAGGTGTAAGTTTTAATGAAACAGTGTATGAACTTACTCGTCTGCCTTTTTGGAAGTAAATATTTTAGGAGCCTGATGATGAATCTAGTCACTTCTGTTACAGCTTCCTGGAGCTCTGTGCAGTTGATTTGGAAAATGAGACCGTGTCAACTCCGACATTTCTTTTTTTTCTTGATGACAGAGGGCAGCAGACTTCTAAATGCTGTGGATTGCTCTTCTTTAATATCTCCTTGTTGCCTCTTGACAGCTTGCAGCTGGTTGCAGGATTCGCCTAACACATTTGTAGTCAGTCACCTTGTAAACTCTCATAGATACCATTCTTTTTTATTCTGGTGAAATACATGTGAATATGGAAGTAGAACTTGCTTAATCAGTACACGGACAGTAATAATTGGACTTGAATTTTTCATTAATTTCTTAATGTGATCGGTATTTTTCCATTAAATTCTTTTTTAAAATTAACTTTTACTGAAAATAATCTGTGTACAGTTGACTTTATAGATGTGATCTATGTGATTACATAGATCAATTCCATAGATCACATAGATTTTTTAGATGATCAAATAAACCTCTTAAAATCATTATGAATATCATATAACACAGGATTCATACCTCTTTCAAAAAGTTACGTGGATTAAACTCTCACAGCTATAATTTTTTTCTCCAGGCAATGAATCGTTCCCTGGCTAACGTGATTCTTGGAGGCTATGGTACCACTTCAACAGCTGGTGGAAAACCCATGGAAATTTCTGGCACACATACAGAAATCAACCTTGACAATGCAATTGACATGATTCGAGAAGCTAATAACATTATTATTACTCCAGGTAAAAAAAAAAAAAAAAGAAAAAAGCAAACAACCTGTAATAGCTGTTGGAATTGATTATGTTAATACAGTTTCTTATAGTAGGAAAAAATTGAATGGGAATGTACTCATTTTTGAAAACGTAATCGAAACATAGAAGCAATCCTATGATTACCAAAAATGTTGAGAATCCTCAGCTTAGGTTAATATTTCAGGGATAACATAGTGATTTTACAAATTGATGTGGTACCTTCTAACCATGTCTTTCTGTGATTCTATACATATATTTTAGTCATCTTTGAGTTTTGGTTATTTTTTCCCCATTGATAGTTTTTGGAATTATTGTCAATATTAAATTAGATATAGTATATGAAAGTATCTAGACTTAGTGAATGCTAGTAAGTGTTAATCTCTTTCTTTTCAAAAGTAAATATTTAAAAAATCAATAAGAATCATGTAGTTTCCAATAAGATGAGGTAACATGGCCTAATACTAACATGGTCTGGCAGTGACAACACCTCACTTTTGTTCTTAATTTTGCTTCTAACAATTGACATGACATTGATCAAGTCATTTCATCTCCCAGACTCAATTCCCTAATTTTCTGAGGGTTAGCTCCATTTTTCTTTAATCATACCACAGAATGCTGTGATATTACAGATAATATATTGGGTTCAGATTAAGATTTTAACTCTATCATGTTACCATAAGAGTTTTCTATAAAGGAAATCTATTGATTTGACATGTGGGTGGTTTGCTGGTTGGTTATATGCTAAGATGAAAATAACAAACACTAGCAGAATTGAATGTTCGGGTGCAACCCTTCTCAGTTGGGGCAGTGTCATTTTCTAGAGGCATTTGAAACATGTGGATTTGGGTTTTTGTCTCACTGTCCACTTGTGTGTGGGAGCAGACACACTAAATATGTTGTATTGCTTGGGACATTCCTGCATCATGAATGGTCCCACCCAAGGTGGCATTAGTGTTACCTGGTGAGAAACACACCTGGAATGTAGAGGTGGAAAGACATAAAGGCCACACTCTTTTCCCTTTAGACATTTTCCATCTAGGGAAGAAGTCAGATCAATAAATTATGCAGGGTAGGTTATGATAAGGGCTAAACTGGACTGTGTAGAAACACTTTCTTTTTAATCATGAGGAACCCAAGATGGATTGTCAGGAAGCGAGGGATTGTTTTGGGCCTTGAGGATAGATGGTGTTGGGAGTGGGGAAAGGAGAGGGAACAGCCTGAAGAGAGACTTGGTTTTTGGAAATCTGGGGGTGGAAAATCGGGGACAGTGTGATTGATTGTACAGGGCTAGTGGACAGAATGTAGGGTCAAAGGAGAAGGAAGAGGACTGCAATTTGTGGTCATACCTGTAATAACATCAGAAATAGGGAGCACTTTTGGGTTTTTTTGGCAGGGGAAGAAATTTTTAAGTTCTTTTTAGGAGACATTAGGTTTGAGGTGGAGATAGTACAATGGACATGCCATCTGGAGGTCAAAGGACAGGCTGAGCCTGGACACAGATTGGGAGTCATCAGATGGTTGTTGAAGCCATGGGACAGGCTGAGACTTTCCAAGGAAAGTGTGAGGGGCAAAACCAAGGCCCTGGGGAGTTTCATTGTTAAAGGGGAACAGAAGGAGATCTATTCAAGGATATCAAGGAAGAATAGTAACAAAGTGAGGAGGGGAACCAGGGAACTGCAGTCTTCTCAAAACCAAGTATGAAGACAGTTTGGCAACGTTTACACAAGCCGTGTGTGCATACACAAGTGTGTGTGTGGTGTGGTGTGTGGGGAGGGAGTGCCCAGCAGTATCAGACAGTGCAGGAGATTGAGGAGGGACCATTAGATTTTGAATTTGAAATTTAGGTCAACATTTTAGAAAGTCCAGAAGTTTGCTTTCATTTCTCGTCCTGTTAACGGATTGCCTTGTTTTGGCATAAAAATATGTTTTGATCAAGGGAGAAATTATTGTTCATAAGATTTCACAATAAAAATCACGCTCTTCTGTGTGCTTCGTGTTCTTTGCAGGCTACGGGCTCTGTGCTGCCAAAGCGCAGTACCCCATCGCCGACTTGGTGAAGATGCTCTCGGAACAGGGCAAGAAAGTCAGGTCAGTGCTCGCAGCGCAGGGTTTGCGGGTGGTGTGTGTGACAGAAAAGGAAAAGCGATGACTTGCGTTTAGATGATTTTCCTGCAGTGGAGTTTTACCTATGTAAACACAGGTAAAGAAACTGAGTTGTAAAAAACCCTGTTCTAGCCTTAGTCTGGCTACCTCGTTCCGCTGTCTCTCATAACCACAGAACCTAAATACAGGCTCATTTTAGAAAGGAAAACTGTATTATCCTGAATTCCAGGATTTTTATTAATGGGGAAAAACAGAAGTCTGTTTTGGTTGGATTTGGGGAAGGAGGTCAGATAAAGCATTAGAACCATATCAAGTTGTCGCTTTTTGGTTTCTGGCGTTCACACTGACTAAAGAAAAGTACCTCAATGAGAGATCTCTGATGAACAGTGAGTGAGGCCCGGTGGTGACGCTGGGGCCTGGTTAACGTCTGACTGGGTTGGCTCTCCTGTTCTCCCATGGAAAAGACAGGTGCACATGTCCCTTCCCTAACGCCATACGCTTTTTGAAATAAGAATCAGGGCGGTAGCTCTGCCTGCTCCTTGGCATTGGGGCACTAGTCTCTGCTCTTGGGAGGACCTTGAGCACAGCGGAGAAGTGGAGGACTCTGCATTTCCAGATTATTCCCCATGACCTTGGATAAAGGGCTTGAGGGATGTAAAGATGGCGTCAGTGGGTGACAGACCTCTGCAGTACTTGCATCCGCCCCGTGCACCTTTGGATCCCTGCTCTGGAACTCTGCTTTCAGGAGTCAGTGACGGGGCCATCTGGAGTTGTCCCTGGGAGTAGATATCTGCTGACTTTTTGCCAGAAAAGCTGGTTCTCTTGCAGTTTCACTGACAGGGTTCCATAAGTCAGAGAGACAGGATAACTCTATTATTAAATAAAATTAGTTTGTTCACCAGAATGTTAATGTATGTTGACAAAACTGTTAATGTCTATTAATGAAAATTCCTTTTAGACGTCTATCTCACACTTTTTCTAGGGCAGATGATAAGAAAATAAGCTCAACCATGTGCCCAGAACTAGTCAGAGTGTCTGTGCAAGACTGGGTGCAGAATCCTGACTGTTCCAGCTATTAATAGTGGTGAAGAGACTTACATGATGAAATAAGTGGATCTGACATTTAATTTTTTTTTAAAAGATTTTATTTATTTATTTGACAGAGAGAGACAGCCAGCGAGAGAGGGAACACAAGCAGGGGGAGTGGGAGAGGAAGAAGCAGGCTCATAGCGGAGGAGCCTGATGTGGGGCTCGATCCCATAAACGCGGGGATCACGCTCTGAGCCGAAGGCAGACGCTTAACGACTGCGCCACCCAGGCGCTCCCTGACATTTAATTTTTTAAAGATTTACTTATTTATTTATTTGAGAGAGAGAGAACACGAGTGGGAGGGGCAGAGGGAGAGGGAGAGAGAATCTCAAGCAGACTCCCCGCTGAGTGCAGAGCCTGACACAGGGCTCGATCTCACGACCCAGAGATTGTGGCCCTGAGATCAGAGCCCTGAGATTATGACCTGAGCCAAAACCAAGCGTCTGGCACTTAACTGACTGAGCCGCCCAGGTGCCTCAAGTGGATCTAACATTTTAGTATCAGCTGCATTTTCTCTCTTCCTTCCTTCCCTCTCTCACTCCTTCCCCACTCTGCTTCCTGTGATCCATAGTTAGTGTTTCTCATAGAGAGTCAAAATACCGTTTTGTGGTAGGACCAGCTTTTCTGTGATTAGATGTTTCCATATTTAGTATAATCTTAGAAAACTGAAGATAGAGGATGAGAAAAATCATTGACTTCACTGACTTTTTTTTTTTTTTAAGATTTTATTTACTTATTTAAGAGAGAGCAAGTGCATGAGAAAGAGTGCGAGAGCATAAGCAGGGGGAGGGGGAGAGGGAGAAGCAGGCTCCCTGCTGAGCAGGGAGCCTGATGGGGGGCTCAATCCCAGGACCCTGAGATCATGAGCTGAGCTGAAGGCAGATGCTTAACCAACAGCCACCCAGGTGCCCCCCTGACTTGGTTTTTTGATTCACATATGAAGTCTCATTTTGGTCACCATTGCCCATTTTCTTACCCAGTATTGTACGGGGCTGCCCTTTTAATCATAGGCTTGCCACTTAAAGCATTGCAGACCTACATAAGGAAAGGATGTGTTAAAGAATCTTTTATGATTTTCCTAAAAAGAAGTTGTTTTTCTTTATTCAGTCCACATGTGAGAAGTCTAAAGTATTAGTAATGCCTTCTATCACCACAAATGTTTAGGACATGAGTGGCAGTCTTAATGAAGTAAAGAAAGATGGCTTTCCCGTCTTAGTTATCCTCTGGGAAGGGAATGATTGATCTGACATCCCTCTCTTATTACCCATTGACCAGTCTATGTTAACCAGACATCTGGGAAAATCAGTCCAGGGTGAGGTGGATGCAAAGTTGGGGAGCATCATGACTGCAGGGTAGCTTGACAAAAGCAGGATGTGAGGGGAAAGGAATAAGAGGGATGGAGAAAATGATCTGGAAAGAAAAGGGGTGAGACAAATGAAATCTCAGTTTCTGAGCTGATTAAAGTTTGATTTTGATCCATGAAGACATAAGATAAATTGCTGTTTTAGGATGATTTCTGTCACCCTGAGTGGGAATAATAATTACTTAAGATATATGGGAGATATTTAATTAAACATATATGAATAGTATCTCAATTATAATTTGTGTTTTATTGAAATAATTTTGTGAACAGGATGTCAGACTTGACGGGAGAGAGCGTTCTGTCATTTCACGTAATTGTCGTAATTTGTTCAAATAATTTTTTAAATAATAAACTTAATAATTATTACGTAGGATCAGAGTAAAATTGTTGTTCGTCTAATTTCTCTATTTGTGAGTTAGGAAAAGTTAACCACTTATATTGATCAATTTCATAATAAAGATGAAATTAAATTTTAATATATCAATTTGTTTTTTTACTGTGATCTGTTGAATTTTCAACATGGGCTTTGTAACAAATTATGCAGATTTCATGTCTGAATTAAATGGAAGAGTCTAGAACTATTCTTGCTAACGCAGTGACAGTAAATGATCCTATTTTTCCTTTCTAGTTTTTGAGTAGGGTTTTTTTTTATTTAAAGGGAGTCATAGAAACTGTCGATTTTGTCTCATGTGCATTGTCATCTTCTCCTAGGAGAAGTATAGATTTTCTTGATGGAGTTAGGAATACGTGTATCCATAGATGCTAGCTTTTTTTTTTTTTTTTTAAGGAGACAAATGTCTGTTTTCACAAGCAATGGCTGCAGTGTTACCTCGTATTTTAATGAAATAAATCTGTATTTACAGTTTGCAGTAATTTAGTCCTTTCATCACCCTGTGGAGCTCCCACGGTGTTCATTGAGCACAGCTGCTGGGGCTCTGGTTTTAGTAGATTTTGTGCCTCAGGACCCAGCGTGCCTAGCATCCAGATGTGGTGACATACTTACACACATCCCCCGTGGAAATGTGCCAGTGTGGACATACGATTGTCATCAATTAGTTATGCCCAAGTGGTGCCAAGAAAAATTGCATCTGTCATACAGTCTGTCTGGCTTCATGGCCAATGATTGATTTAGAGACACTCGTTTTCCTTCACTTTGGCTATAGTCATAACATGCTCACCAGGAGCTGTGATTACATAATGAAGCACATGGCATTTCATGACAGCAGCTCATGAGTGTTCACTGACCTAGACTTTCTTTAGTGGCCAGTATATTGTTGCTTCCCAGTTGCCCAGAACACCTCTGTAACTTACCTAACTTATGCTTGATCTCTAAAAGCATTTTATTACAAAAATCTTACACTACAAAAGCGCAGATGTTTTTTCTCTTTGTTTCCCAACCTTTGGATCCATATGATGGGCTTTTCATTATAAAGCAGAAATAGTGTTCCCAGTAATTCTTAGAAAGAGGTGTAATTTTTTTCTTTTTGCAATTAATCACAGTTAGATTTTCTTTTCAGAAAGCATTATTGCTCGGATTATCACAGAAGTCTTTTGAATTTATGACACCACCTTTCAATTTCTTTGATTGGCTAGCTGATGTTATATGTTGCTTTCCTGTTAATGTTCAACTATATCTTTCTATTAATAATTTGTTGATAGAAATTTATTGCTGTCAGGTATTGAGTAAAAGCGTTGAGATAAAAGTAGGAATGGGGCGCCTGGGTGGCGCAGTTGTTGGGCGTGCCTTTGGCTCAGGGCATGATCCCGGCATTCTGGGATCGAGCCCCACATCAGGCTCCTCTGCTGGAAGCCTGCTTCTCCCCCTCCCACTCCCCCTGCTTGTGTTCCCTCTCTTTCTGGCTGTCTCTCTCTGTCAAATAAATAAAATCTTTTTTTTTAAAAAAAAGGAGGAATAAGCCCAGTTGCCACTCTCAACAGTGTATAGTTATGAAGAAAACAAACCTATAAACGAATGAATCAGTGAATGAATTCCATTTAATGTGATAGTATGCTAGGAAAAGGAGGGTAGGAGGGGTCCGAATGCAAAGAAGAGTAGTTAGTTGTCCAGGGGACATTTTAAACCTTTTATGACACTTGTAATATGAATTTCTCTTTGCAGGTTTTTAGAAACATTTAATTTTTTTTTTCATTTTCTGTCTAAACACATTTAGCCACCAGTGGCATTTGTGGTTTAATAGTGTTTTACAGTCTCGTGTGACACGGCTATAGGTTTAAATATATGTTAGTTTTGCTAAGGAATATACTCTTTGAAGATATTTCAAGATGAGATATTTTGTCCATCTAACTGGATTTTTTTTTCATGGGCTAAATGTAATTCAAATAAATAGTGTTCAGTCTTCATGGATTTGTTATTTATTGGGGTGTGGGAAGAGATAGGACATTCAAATTTGTAAAGTAATAAAGGCACATGCTTCTGAAGAGAATAGATATTAGGCCAGATAGAAGTTTTGTGTTTGAATAAAGAAACAAGACATTATTTAGCATTTAAAAAAAAGATTTTTTTTATTCATGAGAGACAGAGAAAGGGGCAGGCAGAGGCAGAGGGAGGAGCAGGCTTCCTGCTTGAGCCCGATGAGGCACTCGATCCCAGGACCCTGGGATCATGACCCGAGCTGAAGGCAGGCGCCCAACTGACTGAGCCACCCAGGCGCCCTTAGCATTTTTATGACAGCTTTGCAGTACGTTCTTTTTAGGTGTGACTATTCATGTTAATGACCATTCACTGAACAACTCATTACATAGTGTTTTTTTTTAAGATTTTATTTATTTATTGGACAGAGAGAGACACAGCAAGAGAGGGAATACCGGCAGGGGGAGTGAGAGAGGGAGAGGGAGAAGCAGGCTTCCTGCTGAGCAAGGAGCCCAATGCAGAAGTCGATCCCAGGACCCTGGGATCATGACCTGAGCTGAAGGCAGACGCTTAACGCCTGAGCCACCCAGATGCCCCTCATTACATAGTGTTTTGTGCCAGGCACTGTTCTCGGTCCTGAGAATACATCTGTGAATACACAGAGGAAAATTCCTGAGCCTGTGGAGTGTACATTCACTGGGAGGGGATTTAATAGCCTTGAAGATATTCTGACCTGGAGATACTTGCACCCCATGTGTCTCCAGCTCAGACGCTAGTGGAAACGACGACCAACAGCTGTAGCATAGATCACTGCATCAGAGTTTCAGAGCTTCGACCGGTGCTGTTAGGTGATGAGTTAGCCGTTGCTTCAGGTTCTCTGAAAGAATATGGTGTGTTTCTTTGCACTTTGCTCTGAGCCTGCTTTTTTGAACAACACAGTGACAGGAAGGTGGGTGGGATGGGAGTTATTTGTTGTTGCTGGTTTTTTTTTTTAAGATTTTATTTATTTATTTGACAGAGGGAGACAGCCAGTGAGAGAGGGAACACAAGTAGGGGGAGTGGGAGAGGAAGAAGCAGGCTTCCCAGTGGAGCAGGGAGCCCGATGTGGGGCTCTATCCCAGGATCCTGGGATCACACCCTGAGCCAAAGGCAGACGCTTAATGACTGAGCCACCCAGGCGCCCTGGGAGTTATTTGTGTAATGAGTCACATGAATGAAACTTTCGGTGGAAGAGAGGAAAACCAAAGAAAGTATGTGCATTCACTCACATCTGTGTTCAGCCTATTGTATAGAATTGCCAGTAATTTCTTAGTTCAAAGGTGTCTCTTGTGCTCTTAAAAGCAACCCTGCTGCTCCCACATTCTGACTGTTGGGCAGACTGCCTTTGGCTTTCTGTTCATACTGTTCACAGCATATTGGTGCGGTGAAAAGAAAGCCTGTGATTTAGATGCTTTTACAGCCTCTGCCTTACTGTTCATTCTAGAACTCTGTTCTCGGTCTGTCTTGTCACAGGCGTTCTGGTGGTCTGAGGGAGAGACTGTCACTACAGGTGAAACTGGTGCCTCTGACCATCAGGGTGTTTTCTGGCATCTTGTTCTAGCCTGAGTCATAATAAACCCTGAGCTGAGGTTCTTCAACGAGGTGCATGTAAACATGGCGGAGTATAAATAAATAAAAGCCGTTTCTCACTTCATGTTCCAGTTCTTCAATACTTTGCTTACAGTTTCATCTTCTGGTGCTCACTGGCCATTACTTTCCAACACATCATGGAAGTTGTTCATACAGGAAGATGAAATTCTGTAGAATTTTTTACCAAGTTTCTGCAACATTCTAGAATATAATATTTTAGAATGAGCGGCAGATAGAATTTCAGTTTTTCCTGTGATAACATTCTTCATAGTCTTGTTGGTTATTTTGAAACAAAAAGCATGTCAGTCGTCATACGGTTTCTATTCTGGGCTTGGTTGCTGGATTTGGTTCAGTGGTGGAAAAGCCAGATTTGGGCACAATCTATAAAAATGTCCTCGGAAGGGAACGGGCGGTGCTGGGATGTGCTTCTGCAGAGGGCTGCGTCGGTGTTCGCGCTGTCGTCTGGCCTGTCCTCTTTAGATGACTTCTCATTCTTCCGGTGACCTCAGTGTCACAGGCCACATGCACAAAGGGAAAATGGGACTGTAGCCTTTTGTCACACATTTTCTCATTCACAGTCATAGAACAGGTTCTTCTCTTCTGTATTAGAAAAACTGTGCCCCTGAGACATTTTTGTGAGCTCCTTCACATTCAGAGTTTTGTTTTGTTTTTTTTTCCTGAAGAAGGGGAGGCCATAGATAAACACCAGATTTCAGATCAGAGTAGCCGGTCAGCCCAGATTTGCCTTCAAAAAAAGAATGAAAGGTACATAATGTTCTCTAATTCTGGCTATTGGAACATTCTAGGAAATGAAATGAACATTTTTTTTTCCTATTCAGAATTGTGCTTCTAAGGACGTTCACAATTTTAGAGAGGTGGGTGTCTGTTCTTTTGCCTAAAAATCCTCGCCAGAAAGTTGATTCCACAGCCTTTCTAATTAATCAGTTTTTGTGGACAGCAGTGGCCTTGTCAGGAGGGTTTTTTCCTACTTCATCACCATGTTTCTCTTCAGGTGGTTAAGCTAACCCTACCTAGCTGGTCCCAGCCTTTCCATCAGTAAGGATAATTTGCGTAACATTTGCCCTGCTTCGTGTTTTGTAAGTTTTTATTCTAAACTGCATTTGCTACAGTTATTTATTAAAAAAAAAAACAACAAAAAACTTCCTTGTGCTTTCAGTCCGTGACTTGCAGCTGTCAATCAGAAGTTCTGATCAGAACGTGATAAACCAAAGAAACGTGCTTGTCAAATCCCACCATATTTTTCACAGGTGAAATGCACAATTAGATTACAAAAATAATTGAATATAGTAACAGATCTTTTTATTACCTTCATGGACCCTCCTCGGAATGGAGCATTGCCATGTACAAACATAGAATACTGGAGTCCTTCAGGTGTATGTAGCGCAGACCAGGGGCTCTTCATTGAATCTGCAGTGCGGGTCCCAGCCTGTTTTGTGATGGAATACAGTGCACACATATTTGGTGT
Source organism: Ailuropoda melanoleuca (assembly GCF_002007445.2). NCBI lineage: Eukaryota > Metazoa > Chordata > Mammalia > Carnivora > Ursidae > Ailuropoda > Ailuropoda melanoleuca. The sequence goes on along the minus strand of NC_048220.1, from coordinate 113,544,807 downwards.
AATTCTATATAAAGGAGTCCTGCCTTAGAAAGTCGTTGGATTGGAGAATCTTTAAGGTCTATTTTAGCTCTTTGTTTTTTATTTTTTAGGTTTTTATGTTAATTCTAGTTAACTTACAGTGTGTTATTAGTTCCAGGTGTACAATATAGTGATTCAACAATTCTATACATCACCCAGTGCTCATTACAACAAGTGCCCTCCTTCATCCCCCTCACCTATTTCACCCATCCCCCCACTCACCTCCCCTCTGGCAGCCATCAGTTTGTTCTCTATAGTTAAGAGTCTGTTTCAGTTAGTATCCAAAATATATGAAGAACTCATAAAATTCAGCATCCAAAAAATAATCCATTTAAGAAGTGGGCAGAGACATGAATAGACATTTTTCCAAAGAAGACATACAGATGGTTAGCAGACACATGAAAAGACGCTCAACATCACTCATCATTAGGGAAATGCAAATCAAAACTACAATGAGATACCACCTCACACCTGTCAAAATGGCTAAAATCAAGCAACCCAAGAAAACAGTTGTTGGCGAGGATGCAGAGAAGGAGAACCCTCTTGCACTGTTGGTGGGAATGCAAACTGGTGGAGCCACTCTGGAGAACAGTATGGAGGCTCCATAAAAAGTTAAAAATAGAACTACCATATGATCCAGTAATTGCACCACTAGGCAGTTACCCAGAGAACACAAAAATACCAATTCAAAGGGATACATGCACCCCGATGTTCATAGCAGCATTATCTGCCACAGTCAGATTATGGAAACAGCCCAAGTGTCCGCTGACTGAAGAATGGATAAAAAAATGTGGTATATATGGAATGAAATATTACTCAGCCATCAAAAAGAATGAGATCTTGCCGTTTGCAATGACATGGATGGATCTAGAAGGTATTATGCTAAACAAAATAAATCCAAGAAAGACAAATAAATACCATATGAAATATATTTTTCAAAGATTCTTTAGTGAGAGGTTAATAATAAGTTTTCTTCCTCTATTTTCATATACCTTACAATTTCATGACGACAATTATTTTCTCTCCATTCTTCGAAGATTTTATTCCACTGCCTTCTGGCTTCCCTTGCTTGGAGATATTACAGGTTCAGTTCCAGACCACTGCAGAAATCTCTCAGTGCCTTGATCTCAGATTTCCCAGCCTCTGGAACTCTGAGATGGACACGTTTGTTGTTTCAGCCTCCCAGTTTATGATACACTGTTTCAGCAGCCTGATGAGACCAAGACATTCTTGTTCGAGGAATTGAATGGCATTCTCCCTAAGAAAATATTATTGTCATTAGCACTCTTGAAAAAATTCTTTTCTTGGAGATCTTTGGATAGTAAGTGACAAAAACCTGAGAAATCCTGAGGTAGGGGAATGAGGAGAGAAATGGTGAAGTGATTCCCAAAAACGCATTCTGAGTGTGGGAGCCTGACTGGCCTCGCGTGTAATCGCAAGAGGGAGCAGCAGCACCAGGACAGCTGGGGGAGGCCCAGAGCCGTCCCCCGGGCCAGGCTCCCGAGCTGCCTAGCGGTGCCAGCCACCCACAGCCTGCACCGCAGCCCTCCAAAGGTTTTATTGGTTTATAAATATTTATGGTTAAAAACAGGAAGAGTAAATAGGCTTTCAACAAGTGAAACTTTAAAAAATTTTCCCTTTGTTAAGTCTTTTTCCTCATTAATTTGTCAACTTCCTAGGAGCTTAAAATAACATATTTAGGAAAATGGTGGGATGATGGTATTGGGAAGGCAGAATTCCCAAATGCAGTCAATGTATATTTGAAAATATAAAACACAGTAAAAGAAAGGAAATGAACCCTTTGAACATCTTGAGTATGAAAACACATTTTGTGCAGTGACTGGCAAAGCGTATGAACAAGTGGTTGATGGTTATAAAAAGATATTTTTTTGGATCTGAAGATCCTTTGCAGTATTTATAAAAGTAAGAGGCAGCAAAATGGAGGAAACACGCTAAATACTGTAGAACGAGGCCCAGTTGTCTCTGTAGTTTCTCTGTCTTATTGTTGAATTGGGTTACTTGGCTCATCTTCATTTTTTATTACTGAACTAAATCTGGATATTTCCATAATGCAAGAAGGAAAGTGTAGTTTATTTGAACAGTTGTGGTAGGATCCATGTGGTGAATGTTTTATTCTCTTTACTAGTCCCACATGTCCTAGAACAACTGCTGTAACGCGCCCTGGTCAGGACATACAGTCTCCATGATCCACAATCATGGGAACTCACATTGTTGTGTCCCCTTTAGAACATGTGGTGTCTGAAATCTAATGTGAAGTTGCGAAAAAGCGTAAGAATGGGGTTTATATCATCATGTGTTATAAAAGAGGCTTAGAAAATGTGTTTTTTGAATTGCCTCTTTACCAAGTTTTATCCAGTTCACGCGATGTTTACAAATAGCTCTTGTATGCGCTCTTATTTGTTTTGTTCTTTCTTGGGTAATTTAAAAAGCTCTGAAGATCAGTTGTTTTATTGGAGTAGATTATTCCACTTTTTTTGAACCATGCCTGGGTCTATCTTTAATCAGGGACTGAGGCCTTAGTTTTTATTATATAATGTTTCCCAAAAGACTATATTTTCATATTTGAGAGAGGAAAATAGCAAAAAGTATTGAAATTTTTCTTGCTTCAAGATAAGTGAAAAGATTATCCTGACTTAACGATGATATTTGTTGTATCTGTCAGTTGAGGAAACAGTACTTCTTTGCCTAATAGTATCTGTGGAACGGTTAAACATGGCCTTTTGAAATTTGACTTTATCACCTAAGTGTGTATCTGAATATTAATTATGAACGAGGTCCCAGTGAGTCCAGCATTCACAGTTACTGACCTCAGACTATATTGACTATATAATATCTTTAGTCTTTTGATGTAGTTGTGAATACAAAGAACTTCTGGCTTTTATTGGGCTATGTTGATATTGACTGGAATTTTAAGGTAAAAATTAGAAAACCAACTCAGAAAATGTTGACATCAAACCAACATTTGTTTTAATGTAAAAATGTGTATTTATTTTTGTATAAATGATCATTAAAAGGTGCATTTACTTGAAAAATATACATGAGCATTTATATTACACAGATGTACTTGAATAGAATACGATCATTGAAGGTTAGTTTATTAAAGGCTTATTATGCTCGGCATTGGTCTAAAGCACTTTGTTATAAAAACCTCTTTATATGAACTGTCTCACTTAAATCTCGCAATAATCCTCTGAAGAGGTTTATTCTCAATCCCACTGCACACAGAGGAGAGGAAGGCATACAGAAGTAAACTGTCCAAATGTTGTGAACCCCGGCAGTGGTATCCAGAATGTTCTCTGCTACTCTTTACTACTTGTCTAAATCCTTCCTCTAAAAAGAGATGTAGAACGTTTATGAGTCAATGTACCTTACTGGACACACTGTGTTACTTAAAACGCTTTCCTTCCTTCCCTCCCATTGAGTCCCTAGAAGGAGTGCCAGGTGCTGTGCGAGCTGATAATAAGACCCGGTTCCTGTACTCATATTGCTCCCATTTTGGAGAGCATAGTACTGTCAGCCGGTTACTGTGATCGAGGGCATCATAAGGAGGAGGGCATCAGGAAAGAGTTCTGGGAACATTGAAGATCTTTCTGTGATCTCATCTTAGTATTTGTTTTCCTTCTGCAGAATCTTGTGGACAGGGACAGCTCATTCTTCTTTGTTAAGCATATGTACAATAAAGATTATTTTCATGGCTCAGAGGGAAGAACTAAAAGGCTAGTAGGCTTTGCATTTTCAAATTCTGGATATTCTTCATACGATGATGGAACATTGATGAGCTTTGGCCATCAGTGCCTGGAAATTGCTGGCCATGGCCAAACCAATGTCTGGTATAATTAACTTTAATACATACTTTGGAGATTAGCCAGTTACATGGGCCAAAATTGTTATTAACTCCCATTGACTTATCAGCGTGCACATATATATTTCTACAAATTCAGTGTGTTCTGTTATTTCTCTCAAAACACGGGCATTTTCTTGTGAGAGCCTTGTGTGTGTTTTTCTCCAACATTAGGATTTTAAGGTTTAGTATAATAAATTATTATGCCAACAGATATAAAATGATCTGTCCTTTGGGATACTCAGCATAACATATTGGTGAGCATTGTGATTATTTACCCTTCACAATAGCTCAGCAGAAATAATGTCTTTACGTAGTCTGTAGCTAGTCAAATATTACAATAACAACAAGTACAGTTAGAGATCTTTGATTTCTAATTTGGCTCAAAAATGTCAGTTAAAGCATAAAGATGAAGGCCAGATGGATTAATTTAAAGATAAGGGCAGTATTAAAAACAAATAAATTAATTAAGATGAAAAACTTACTGGGATAAAAGAGGTATACAGAATTGCAATCCATAAGTAATTTGCATAGTATATATTGGATTTTTCAGCTAAAATAGAAACCCTAGTTCATAGAATTTTAAGACTGGAAAGGAAGTTTGTGGAAGGCTGAATAATGGCCATGAAGAGTCCACCTACAATCCCCCAAACCTGTGAACATGTTACTTCATGTGGTAAAAGGGGCTTTTGTAGAGTTTAGGGGAGGATTTTGAGGTGGGGAGACTGTCTTGGATTGTTTAGGCAGGCCCGTGTCATCACTAGGGTCCTCAGAGAGGAAGGAGTCAGAGAGAGTCCTAGTAGAAGTCATAGAGAGAGTCAGAGGAAGAGATATGACAGTGGCGTCAGGAGTCGGAGGGATGCAGCCACAAGCTAAGGAATGGGGGCTGCCTCCGGAAGCAGGAGAAGTCAAGGAATGGATTTTCCCCTCGAGCCTCTAGAAGACATGCAGCTGTGCCAACACCTTGATTTTAGTGCAGGGAAACTGATTTTCTTCTGCTGACCTTCAGAATTGTAAGATGATCAATTTGTGTTGTTTTAAGTTACTAAATATGTGGTATTTGTTACAGCAGCAATAGGAAACTAATACATTAGACCTTAAATAGCACGTAATACGGTGACTCAAAGTCTTCCTTAAGTGCTACGAATCAGGTTTTGAGAAGAGGTTTGGACATGGGGGGGGTGGTGGAGGAAACGCTTATTGGTGATCAGGAAGACTGGGAGATTAGGAGAAATTTTCAGTGTTCAGGATTTGTTATTCACATTTCCAAAGAGCACAAGTGAGTAATTCGTGGCAATTATAGTACCATTGGATTGAGGTAGAACAGTTCTTGCAGTTCTAGAAATCCTGAATTTCATTGCTGTCTCTTACTAGTGGTTAAGAACATTGCTTTTAATCCTCCCCAACCCTCCCTTAAATGAAGGGCTGTCTCAGGGCCGCAACTGTCTTGATTATGTCCACTGCCAGCCAACCATCCTTTGTTTTTGTATGGGAGATGCTCTTGAATCCTTTTTGCACTGAACTGGTGGTTGGTACATCAGCTGACATTGAGCCTCTCTCTTCCTGACCCCAGAAAAGAAGATGGAAACTTTCCCTAACTGGGGCCTTTGTTTTTAAATAGATAACAGAAAATCTTTTTTTCTTTTTTTTTTTTAATTTCTAAAAAATTTTTTATTCCAGTTCTTTCCTGTGCATTTGAAGACCATTTTCTTTTCTTCTGTTTTATGAAAACGAGATGATTTGGTCCACTTCTGTTTTATTTGGTCTGCTTGAAAATCACATTTTGCCTTTTTTCAAGCCATTTGATCTTTTTTCACTTAGGGTGTGTTGTTTTCTAAGTCATTAGATGTTTTGTGTTTCTCTTGAACCTTAGCCAAGTACCCTCTGATCCTTTTAAACCATAGCTTCCAGAACTTAATCTGGTTGTTTATTTTTTTCATTGGGTCTAGTCAACGATAAGAATAAGAGTACCTTTTCATGAATGTGAGAGAACCATCCTGCTGTTGTTCACAAAATCAAGCACCTTTGAAACTTCCATTCATCATGTCTTGTCTTCTTCTAAATTCATGCAATCAGCAGGCTTAGGAGTGAATTTTAGTAATTTCAATATAATGCACTTTCTCTCTAGGTCTGTTTTTTTATATTCATGCTTAAAGTACTATATTATTATTTTTTCCTTCTTCCTTTCTTTTTTAAAATTTTTAAAAATAGGCTCCATACCCAACATGGGGCTCGAACTCAGTTCCCTGAGGTCAAGAGTTACATGCTCTTGCAACTGAGCCAGCCAGGCGTCCCTAAAATACTATATTATTATTAAAGTATTAAAATGATATTTATGTTCATATTTGAGATTTAGTAATAATAAGCCCCATTTATTGAGCATCAGGTTTGATTCCTGGAGAATTTTTTAAAAAATATTTTATGTTATTGCCACTGTAAAAAATACTAAAATTTTAAAGTAGGTACCCCAACCGAAGAATCCATTTGACCTTGCAGAAGTGTTTGCTCTGAGACAGCGTGAAAAGAGCCACAGTACAGTTTGCATTTACTACATGAAGAATGGGAACATCAATTGTCAGTATTTTGCCTTCTTTTGTTTTCAGGAGTGATTGAAAACTCTGGTTTGGTATAGATTATGACATTAGGATAGCAATGTGCAGTTTAAAAAGAAAGCAATCTTGTCCTTAGAGAACATTTTAAAATTATACTCAAGTGTCGAACTGTGACAGTCCCCAAAATGACAGGAGACTTTGTGGTTAAAGAACTTAAAACCTTACGAGGTGATGAGTTTGGGTGACCATGGTCTGGAGTGAACTAATGACTGCCCTTAATTTTATTTTCACTAGAATAAAACTACAGCTAGCCCACTGAGGGGAAAGATGATGAAGTAGTTGAAAGAGATTGAAATAGTTCATTCTGTCCAGGTAATTTCTAACTCCCACCCCGAGTACTTGTTTTTAGAATCGACTTCCGCAGCGTTCAGCAGGTGCTCGTAAATGTTTTAAGTTGTTGTAGCTACTTCATATACTGAGACACATTTTTCTCCTGTGTCTATTTGTTCATGCAAATATTTAACTTATTTTGTTTTATAGCTCGTAGCGTTGTTGAAACTTTCTGGGTTCTCAATTATTCTCAAAGAACACCGTGAATTAGATATTTGGAATTCCTTCAAGCAGAGATAAATAGGTATTTCTCAAGTCTGTTCTATGCAGAGTTTTCTCTAGCCCTTGGCAGGATGTGGGCTTATAGTAACAGCTGGTTACTACTCTGTGGGAAAATTGAGACAGAGAGAGTCCTTAAGTGACCTGCCCGACATCAACACAACTAGTAAACCGAAGCTGTTAACTCAGCAGAAATACCTCTCAAGTTGCCTGACTATTCTCTTCTATTATGTAGTAGTTAAAAGTTCAGACTCTTGAGGCAGAAGGACCTGAGTTTGAATCCCAGCCTAACTACATACTGAAAAAGTTTTGTGAACTCCACAGCACGTCATGAAGAGGCAGCACTAGCCCTTGTGCCAGAACAGACCTACGGTCTTGCTTCTCTTTGTTAGAGGAACGCAGCTCTGCAGCCTTGTTTGTTTAACTGAGGCCTGGGCTTGAACCACTTGCTCTACATCCTAATTCTTGATGGAGATTTTTAACAGATGATTAGGGATAGAAGGAAACAATATATGAGAAATCATTTGTAAATTGTATTACAATAGAAGACCATGAAGTGTTAACTTATTTTAAGTGAAGTTAATTTTTTTCCACCCTAAAAAGTTGCACATTTTCCTCCTTTTGGCTACTGTGAAACTGGGAAGATCCCAGCTGGGCCAAGGACATCGATCTCATTGTCCTCCTAGCCCTTCAAAGTTTCCCAGAAGCCCTTCAATGACATGGTTTGATCCCCCCACAGAAGTATACGTTCTCATAGAAAATTGGGAACATATATTTAAAAAAGAGAAGTAAAATGATTATCTCATGTATAACTGCTTAGAGGTAACTGTTTTGTGTCCTTTTAACCCAGGGTTTCCGGTTTTGTTTTTGTTTTTGTTTTTTTAACATAAATTGTTATTTAGGGAACATTCAGTGATCCCAAAAGGAAGATGATATAAAAGTGAATTTGATAGAAGAATACCTGTCACTTGATGTCTTTTTTCCTCCCCAATTATAAGACCCCCAATAATTTAAGCTCTTATCACTTTAAAGATGTCGAGCATCATTTATCAGCTATTTGGGCAATATAAAAGGCCATTTTAAAGCTCTTTTCAGGTCTACTTTTGGGGGAGGCATTAATTCCTCTGTTTCTTTAATCTGATCCTAGCAGGACCTGTGTTAGAAGTGGGGAGACCTGACTTGGCAGTAGTCACCATGAGAGGTAACGGTGTCTTAAGTAACCGTAGCTTCTGTAGGAGCCAGCACCGCGTCGTGGTAAATGCTGGTGCAGACTCAGGTGTTGTCGGTGAAAGGTCTCAGGATGTGATTTTCTTGCTGTGCCTTATGCATCTAGATCACATCCAGGATACTGTATTCACTGTGGGGGCCTGAGGTTTGGGCTGGATACTGACAATGTAGAAACAGGCGACGAGGGCAGCAGTGGGTCCTTTCAGCAGTGAATAGTTGAAGGAACTGAGGATGTTTGGCTTTAGTAGGCACCTAGGATAGCTCAAAGGAGTCGACACATGAAAGAGGGAGTAGACTCATTAAGGCTCCAGCTGGCAAAACTACAGGCCTTGGAAAGCAATGAGATGGGGGTTCTCTGGCTGAATATGAACATGTGTGTGTGTGTGTGTGTGTGAGAGAGAGAGAAAGAGAGAGAGATAAAGTGTGTGATGTAATTATTGGGATGGTCTAGTAATGGAGCAGACCTCAGGAAGAAGTAAGATTCTAGCTAATTAAGCTGAGGTTGGATCGGTCCCTGCCAAGAACTACTATAAAATGCGTTTCTTCGCGGATTCATTCACTCATTCAGTCACTCACTCACTCACTCACTCTCACTCCTTATTGACCCTCCTATGTGTCAAGCATGGTGCCCAGTGCTGAGGAGACAGAGATCAGTACTGTGGCAAGAGGCTGGATTAAATAACCCCAAAGATCCCATCATGGTTGTAGTTGAAAGAAATTGCTTGATGCTTTGATTTCTTTTGCCCTAATAAAAGTGTGGACCTCTGATTTGTGTCTTACTCTCTCTTTGAAACATTCCAGCATGTTGCTATCCCATTTCTCCTGGGATACAGAGTTATGCTTCATATCACTCTCGGAAAGATTGGAGGCCTTTAACTCCTGTACATGACAATATTTTATTTGTCCAGCTTTGAACGTAGAGGTTAAAGTTGAATGTGGAGTCAGCTTTTGATGGAATAATGTTGATTTTGCATGTCAAGTGTTTAATTCCAGGCTGACTTACGTAAGTTTTTAAAGATGCAAGATTTATCAGAAAGTATCATGAGAGAACATAATGGTTATTAAATGTAAGGTGATATTATTTATTAATGTTGTTGGAAATTCATTGTACTTAAAACATATGAAGAGTCAGGTTCTAAGGTTACAGTTATTTCTTGAGAGGAGTTATCATGTGTGTATACTGAGAGATTAAACTTCCAACTTCAATATTTGTAGATTGATCATATATCTGGACTAGGTCTAGCCCCTCTTGCAGAGATCAGATAGTACCTGGAAGAGCAGAGGTGCCAAGAACAATGTGTGCAGATTTGGACATGATGTTGGGGTCTCTGTACATTTTGGCCCATCATGCAAGGCCAACGGTTCATTTGTTTCATGTCTAGGTTTGGAATTCACCCAGTTGCAGGCCGGATGCCTGGTCAGCTTAATGTGCTGCTGGCTGAGGCTGGGGTGCCATATGATATTGTGCTGGAAATGGACGAGATCAACCATGATTTCCCAGGTAAGTGGTGGGGGCGATGGTGAAGCTTATTCTTAGTCCGAAGAAAGTGATGCCAGTCTTAGGACAGAAATTGTCGGATTACTGAAGACCTACTAGTCAGATGAAGAGTAACCTGCTCCTAGTAGGTGTGCAGTTGAAATGAAATAAATGAACGGCGGTACTGAATAAGGTACGACAGGCTTGTGAGCAGCACGGGCAGTTTGGTGCTTCGGAGGAGACCGGAAGGGTGGTGAAGATCTTGGGAGGTGGTGGACCTCATTGCAGAGGGACTCTGCGGAGACCTGGCTTTGGGATCTAGGTTCTGGAATTAGATACTCAGCCCCGGGTTCCTCATTTATGAAATTGGTTCTGTTAATAATTTAATGTCTAATTCTTGTCAGCGTCTGAGATTTTACTGGTTTCCAGTTGTGCCAACTCATGATCAATAAAGTAGTCTTCTGTTTTCTTTTAAAGTACGAGCACTTCCCTAGATAAGGTGCCGCACTTTATGGCTGTCGTTGGGTAGATGTTGAATGTTAATGACATTTGGCTCAAGATCATGTTTGTTAAAATTAAACCGGTTCCCTCTGGCAAGTATCCACTGTAAACTTAAAAAATACTGTTTATTAGAGAAAAATAATGAAGTTGTGTGTATATCTACATTCACATGGCATTTTTGGCAAAGTTCTAAGGTAATTTATATCATAGTCCTTAAAGAGAGAATTTGGGCCATTTTATGCTCCCTTTCAGATTTCACTGTTGCTAAATTATGTGTGAAACCTGCCAGTTCCAGGAATTATGGACACAGCTTTAATACGGTACAGACCCTTAGACCATTTTCTTTCGGACGTCAAATAGCATCTTATGTGGTCATTTTAAAAGATGAAAATGGGATGCAAATCTTATAAAATAATATAACTGGCAAGATCATTGGGAGATAATAAAAAAAAAAACTGTAAAGTCAGATTAGGTAGATCCATTGGGGGGAGGAGAAGCACAATAATGTAAGCTCCAGTCAGGGTGCTCAGGTTGAGATGAAGGACCTACTGCTTTTTAGCTGTGTGACATTGGCTAGGTTACTGAACCTCTCTGATAAAACTCTTTGTACAATGCCTGGCACAAGTGTGTGTCCTATAAATAGTAGCTTCTGTTATTGTTGTTTTAAAGTCCAGATCACTGTAATTTGCCTGAAAAAATGAAAACGACCCATTTGAGTTTTTTATTTTCTCTTTTTTTCCTTTATCATGTAGACACCGATTTGGTCCTTGTGATTGGAGCTAATGACACTGTGAATTCAGCAGCTCAAGAAGACCCCAACTCTATTATTGCAGGCATGCCAGTGCTCGAGGTCTGGAAATCCAAGCAGGTAAGGTTTCAGACTTGTGTTTCATTCTAATAATCAAATGTCTCCTGAAACACGCACGCAGAGCTGTCCTGGTTTGCTTGGTGAGGAGTGCTGAGACCGTCTGGGAGCCCCAGGACCTAGGGTGGGTGTAGGGCCCAGCTCTTTATATCCAGCTTTGTCTATTCAGTGGTCACCAGAGAACCCAAGTAAATGCCCTGGTCACCATTCAAACTAGATGATATTATGTGGATGGATTAACAAAATCTGTAACCATGGCTGAAAAAAGAGCTGTGAGCTTTTGGAATGAGTCTGGCTGACTTCCAGATAGAGTCCAGTGAAGCAGATGGCTTCCCTCTGGGACAGTGAGTCAGTATCATCGCCTTCATATACGAAGACGAGCACATTTTTTCATTTAATTTTTTTGAAAGGGAATTTGTTGTTGTTATGGAGTGTCCAGAAGAAAGGTGATTTAGAAATCCAAACTGTAACGTGGCATAAGGAAGCACGGCTTGCTCGTGCACATCACCTCTATGGAAGCTAACTGCTAGGTTACAGAGAACTCAAAGGCTTGTACGTTTCCCCTGCCCCGGCGGAGGGCAGGTCTCTCTCCCACTCTCAGGTCAGATCTGCATTTTAACAGTCATAATTATGTAAGGTACATTTCTGTTTAATTTTGTTTCTTTTTATGGAAAATTTGTCAGCTTGAAATTTGTGGTGGGTGAGATGCACACTTGCTCATGTATAGATGAAAAATTATTGCATTGGTCATCAATATTTGAGAGTTTGCAGAATGCATTACTGTACTAAGGCTGTGTGAAGTGTGAGTAAATTTATATTGCTCTTCTTTCTTTCTTTCTTTTTTTTAAAAGATTTTATTTATTTATTTGACAGAGATAGAGACAGCCAGAGAGAGAGGGAACACAAGCAGGGGGAGTGGGAGAGGAAGAAGCAGGCTCATAGCAGAGGAGCCTGATGCGGGGCTCGATCCCATAACGCCGGGATCACGCCCTGAGCCGAAGGCAGACACCCAACCACTGTGCCACCCAGGCGCCCCTGCTCTTATTTCTAGATAGATTACATGTCCTAGACTACCACAGAAGGTCTTTCCATTTCCTTAAGAACTGACTTGATATTTAACTGAATAGCATCACCCATAATTCATGTAATTGTAAATGACTGTGACACATCAGTATTAGAGATAGGCTTACTTCTTCCATTTTGCTTTGTAGGAGCATAATATTAGGTATTAGCTCTGCCCTGTGATGGGCTGGATTGCTCTTTGGGCTTTCATCGTGGAAACTTCTGATATGCTTTAAAATGATAGAATAAGAATCATACCATTTTCCCTCTCAGCTATATTTATCTTAGGATTTGTAGCAGAAGTTTATGTGCTAAGTTCATTCTCTTGAGCCCACCACAGATGCTTATTTTTCTGACTAGAAAATGTTACACAGTCTTTATGGAGAAAAGCAGTAAGAAAATCTCTTGTAATCTTATCATTCATAGATAAACTATTGTTAACATGATTGTTATCATGGGCAGATGAAAGTTAATACAATGTAACCGTGCATTTAGAAAACACTCCCTGAGTGTTGTAGAAGTCTGTGTGCTCCGGAGTCAGGAGTGGGGGACATGCTTCATTCAAAGCTGGGGCAGGGCGGTGTTGGCCTATCTGTCACGTCCTGGGCCGGTCTGTTCAATACACTCACTCTCTCCCTTCATCTTTGCTCCTTAGGTCATTGTTATGAAGAGGTCCTTGGGTGTTGGCTACGCTGCAGTGGACAATCCCATCTTCTACAAACCCAACACGGCCATGCTTCTAGGCGATGCCAAGAAGACGTGTGACGCTCTGCAGGCAAAAGTGAGAGAATCCTACCAGAAGTAACTTTTGAAGACCAAGCTGTTGTCTGACAAAGCCACCTCTTCCGTTGTGGGAACAGGCAAATAAAGTATCACTATGTCCAGCTGACAGACATCTGTAGTAAAGCTCTTGGAAGAAAAAGAAGACTGAAGAAAGCAAAGCAAGCAGGGAGATTTTTCAGGAGCAGTGATCCCTCGATTAAAAAAAAAAGATTGAAAATTCTACATGTCTTTCTGTGCGTATTTTTTGTGTTATGAATTCCAGAAGTATTTTATAAAGGGAGAAAAAACAGCCTCATTTTAGTTGTAATCCATTTGGGGTTTTTTTTTTTATTCTTCCTCAATAGTCAGCAATGTTTTAAGAAATTAAATCTTTAGGATCTTAGTACTGAAAAATCTGACCCTGTGAACTTTCGTTTATGTTTTTTTCGACAAATGTTACTAATTTGAAACTTTTGTCAACTCCTGAGCTATCCTCTTACCATTTGACCATAATCTGAATTAACCATATCAAATTGGCTTCAACTTTGGGAACTGTACTTCCAATTCTAGGTTTCAGGGATGTATTTTCTGACCTCTATTTTAATACATTAAAGGACTAGATAAGCTTTCAGAGATGCTGGAAACAAATCATTTGCTTTGTATGTTTCACCAGGACACCAATGAAACATGTAATTTGTAATCAATATTGTATTTTTAAAAATCCCATTTCCAATCAGAGTTCTTTTTAAAATTTCAATCAATTTATAAATTGTATTACTGTATTAAGTGCACTTGAATAGAATTCAAGTATTTACTAATAAAATGAGTTCATCATTGCGTGAAGATGTAGCAATTATCTCTGGTAACAAAGGGCTAAAGTGAATAGTTCTGCCTGTTACTAACATTTGGGGAAGACTTGCTACTATGAAGTAGATGAAATTAATCGGTCTCTTAACTGTTGGCAAGAATTTTTTTTTCTCCCAAATCAGTGTGTATTTTGAGGTCTTATGTAATTGATGACATTTGAGAAAAATGGTGGCACTTTTTTTTTAAGCTACCTCTTTGTTTAAGCACCAGTAAAGATCATGTCATTTTGCAGTAAAAGTGTAGATTTTCTTTGTGACTTTGCTATCGTGCCAAAAGCTCTATATAGGTGAATGTGTGAGGAATACTTGCAATATCTTCCTCTCTATATAACTAATTTGGTACTAAGTTTTTCTCGAAACAATTATAAGCACATAAAAACTCTCTCTAAACCAGAAACAGAAATAACTGGTGTGAATTTTTTTTACTGTAATACTCGTGTTTACTCCGTTTACAACTCACAGTCTCTGTTGGTTTGGTAATCAGATTCCGTTTTGCTGTGCCTGAGATTAAGATCTACGTGTGTGTTTGTGTGTGTGTACATATGTTTTAAAGCAGGAAAGACTCCTTTTTAATTTTTAAGTGGTAAATGCAATTTGCTAATGGATCTCAGGTCATTAGTAACCTTGTCTGAATTATAGCATGAAAATTCTACTAGAAAATAAATAGTATCTTTATTTATATCCTTTTCCCTTTCTCAAAGTAGTAGGTATGTCTGGAAAACAGCAACTTGGATTGTTTTTGTTGGTGGTGGTTTTTTTGTTTTTGTTTTTCTTTGAGGTAATTCCTGCATTCAGCTTAAACTAAAAATAATTATACTTGGATTTATTTATTTTTGTTATTTATAGTAAGCATTTTTCTGTATTTTTAAAAGATAGGACTTCATTCTTTGCTGCCCATTAGTCCTTGGTCATCCAGTTGTGTTAACTAGATTGAACGAACGTCCAGTTCGTTTTATTTTACTTTATTGGTGAGGATATTTGAATGATTTTTGGGTACATAATTTCTTTTTTTTTTTTTTTTGAAGATTTTATTTATTTATTTGACAGAGACAGCCAGCGAGAGAGGGCACACAAGCAGGGGGAGTGGGAGAGGAAGAAGCAGGCTCATAGCAGAGGAGCCTGATGTGGGGCTCGATCCCATAATGCCGGGATCACGCCCTGAGCCGAAGGCAGACGCTTAACCGCTGTGCCACCCAGGTACCCCCTGGGTACATAATTTCTTAAATTAATACTCCTAAAAGTTGGTGGCCTTGGGTTATTTATGGTAAAATCTAATATCAACAAAAATAATCTTCATCCATCCTGTTTTATAATTCTTTATTTTCTGCTAAGTCATACAACTGGAAGATCTGACTTCTTTTTATTCTTGTATTGCTCACAGTATATATTGATATTCAACTAGAAATAATTAAAAAAAAATCCATTGTACCCCGTAGTCTGTTACCAAAAAAACCAAACAAAAACAAAAACAAAACCACGTAGGCAGTGAAAGGCTAATGTTGATGTGTCTTTTATGCCTTTTTAACAATCGTTTATTTTCTCGTTTGTCTTAAATTGAGAGTTTGTGTTTAAAGTTACGCATCTAAGTAAAGAATGTATATAAGTAAATGTATACATTTTAATACATTATATGTATGTTTCTGTCTGTCTAACTGTGGACAGTTTTCTGGCATATAAATCTTTTTATCATTCTCTCTCTACATTTTTTTCTAGGAATTGGAATAGAGAGGACTGAAAGAGGACTAATCTTTCTCTGCAGTGGGCGTTTCGGGCGTTTATAGACCCAGGGAATAACAGTTAGGTATTTGGTAATGAATCTGGATAGTGGGCCTTGGCCTTTCTGATTCCATCCAAGTCATGGCCCTAACTTTGAGATTTTGCTGTTTTGTCATCCAACACAAATATGGGATGTATTACTTATCAGTCAGCTTTAAGGTTTAGTTCAATTTATCCTATCCCAAAGCCTTATTATGTATAATTAATAACTCATAACCCATGTGTTCATCTGAGAGGCAAATTTTCAAGTCCCTTAAGGCATAAGTCTTACAAGTAAAAGCATTTTAGTACTGGAAAGTTGGACAGCTCTTTTGGATAGCAAGGGGAGAATAGTTCAAATGTCTAATTTATAGCTCTTGCCAGTTTTTGAGAGTCTTTGCCAACGAATATTACTGGGTCAGAATGGTAAGAGAGAAAAAGAAAACAACCAAAACTCTATACTCCAGTGGCAGCAACTTGTGTATTCGCACTGCTCTTTAGATTCTCAAAGGAAAGAAGGATTAGTCTAATTAACAAGGAGGGGAAAAAAGCTTTAAGTGAAACTTAAAGTGTTTAGTAAAGGAGCAGAAATGGTAACATTTGGATTTTGAAGCACTTAAGATTGCTGTTCTTAAACTTTTAGAAGTTGTGTATTGGGCTAAAGAATTGAACTGTTCACTATTTAAGTGGTTATATAGACATTTACCGTGGTGTATACTGTAATTCTGGATGGAAGCCTTTTGGTTAAAATAGTGATGTAGATGATGAGGGAGTAATTAGAATGTTGAATGCTTGAAACGCTGACATATGATGATTAAGATAGTGGTAGAAAGAAAGAGTTGGATCTTGGTAGATGTTTTTGGGGGGAAGAGTGGAAACCGTATTGGATAGATAGAGAAAGGCCAGTTTATGATTATGGAGAACTTTAAAACCTTGACCTCAACTAGAGGGAGATACTATATCTCTGTCATGTTGATTGTGAAAGCGTACGACTACCTCATTCGATATAAAATACTTCATATTCTTGCCAAAGATCACAACTTTGAACTCTGCTTTCCAATTCTTTCCAAAAGCCTATTTCTGAAGATTAATACTAATGAAAAGATAGCCTAAAGGATACGGAGTCCAGTTTGCCCCTGTATTTCAAATTTTGCTCGGAGACCAAACCAGCCCTTCAGAGATCTGGGTGCTTGGGCTGTGTTGTGTGAGTCATTGTGGATAACAAGGGCATGAAGGTACTGGATGGAGAGGGGGAGAGAGGGATGCAGCTCACTTAAGGTGACTCTGAGTTTGGGGGAAGTACATGTGACAGCGATAGAATGGTGGGGAGTAAAAGTGTCACAGACTTTGAGAAGAATTGAGGTGATGTGGATTTGGGGTACACAGATGACACATGGGAAGATGGTAGCTCGTTCCTTCCCCCAACGATGGAGAGACGTGAAAAAGGAACTGAGAACTTAGGGCAAGGGATGGAGGTGTTCCTATTTATTATAAAGACAGAAGAGGAAGATCTAAATTTCGCATCCTCCTTCCTGTTGCATTTGGGAAGATGAACAGCACAGCAGCGATGTGATTTGTGTATGTATAGGGAAGAGTAAAACCCCGAGGAAATGGACCATTCAGAAATTCAAATAAGGCCATTTCCCCTCCCCCCCCAATCCAGCTACTTAGTTTTTGGCTTACTACAGGAAAAACGAAGCTTGGAAACTTCTCCAGTAAGGTGTAGAACTAGATTTAGCCAGTGAAATTTTATCTAAATCAGCCCTTTTCTGGAGCCAATTTTCCAAAAGCCAGTGCACCGCTGTCAGCCAGCCTCGCTTTCCCTCTTTGTTCCGCTTAGGGAGCGCACTTTCCACAAGAGTACAGCGCTGACCCCCAGGGCGCAGCATCTGTGCCTGGTGAGCTGCATCCGGACCTGGTGCTTCTAGTCCAGTCTAACACACACACACACACACACACACACACACACACGCCGATGCTGGGTTCACACTGAAAGGTCACCTCTACGCCTCTAGAGAACTGGGAGAAAGTCTGACTGAGAAACTGCCTTGTGTTATGCTTCCCTAGAGGGATGAGACAGAATGGATGGCTTTATCTTAGAATGCTTTGTCACTATTCTCTGCGTTTACTGGAGCACTATGCTTCGGAAATCACTCCTTCTAGAAAAGGCCTTTTAAAGCTTTCAGGGCTTTACCGATTCATGGAAAATTTTGTTCTTGCAAATTACTGCTGGCTCTGTGGTTTTGTCCCATTGGGGTATCTATGAGCATGGAAGCTTAGATGTACTTAAGGTCCACACCCTTGTGTCTGATTGGGGATAACTGCTTCATTAGTGTTGGGTATAATTATGGTAACTTGGAAACATGGTCATATAAAGATTAGAATCATCTTTGTAAATGAGACCAATAGAACATTCAAAGACTATGACAAAATCTTATGAAAATCTTATTCTACTTGTAAGGATTTTAGGGTACCCATACTGCTTTGGTCCTTGCTATCATGCAGCTCACCCAGAATACTGTCTGTCTAAGCGTCACAAATGGGTGGATTTTAATGATGAATACAATTGGATGATGGCGTCACTATGAAACGTGTTACTGTTTTCTACATAATGAATCACTTTTGGTAATGCCTACATTTCTGGAGGGTCTCACCTTTTGCTAAATTAAGCATAAAGGCATTTTAATAAGTACGTACATGGGCATGGAGGGAGGGAGGGAAGTGCATTTTTTGGTATGTTCCATATGGACTTCTGTTTAGGACTCATTATCTGGAAGTTTATCTTAACCCCCCCCTTTTTTTTTTTTTAAATTCCGGATAGACTCTGCCCTCTAACTCATTTTAGTAGCTCAGTGGGTAATAGTAGCAGTAGTTACTAGTTAACGGGTGCTCATTTTGCGCGAGGCCCCGTCCTGTCCACATCTTGTGAGTTTTCAGGGCCTCCTATGATAGAAAATGGCACCCTGGACCTGGCTGGCAGCAGGGTCCACTCCACCACTCTGTTGTTGTTTGTCAAGCAAAAAGCTAAAGGGAAAATGGCACTCACGAAAGGGAGGAACCACGTCATACTAAACTATTTAAATATATTAAAAAAAAAAAACTCAGTTGAAATTTCAGCCAGAAGATGCCAACCACTTACAAAATGACATGGAGAAATGTGAATTTTGGGGAGGAAACAAGTGATGGCTGTTTCCACACACAGCGCCACAGAAGCGGCTGCCTATCCCGTCATGATTTGTCTCTCCACCCATTCTCTCCCCCATTTGCCTCATACACAATAGCTTAAATCCTGGGGTGGTTTCTTCCTTAGGAGCAAAACCAAGGAGGCTTTGGAGCAGATTTTGCAAAACTGTAGCTTTCCGGAATCCTACCTACTGCACCGCCATGCCTGCTTTGACCTTCCACGGCATCCCACCCGACAGCCAGTCAGTCAGGCCACAGCTTTGTGCTGTGAATTGTCCGCTCCCAGGCCACAAACTCAGATGTACCAAAATATGACTTTATTTTCTATCACAGAACTGAATTCCTTTCTTTAACTCCCATTTTTCCTATTGATGGAAACTTGACCTTAATTCAGGATGTTTCTGTCTCCTACTCCTGGGGGCACATCTTCATTCAGAGCCAAAGTGGGGTGGAGAGCAGTGTGAGTTACAGTGAAGTCTGAGTGGAGTGGGAGGGTCCTTGGTCTTCATCTGTCTAGTCTGGGATCCTCTGAGGTGGTTATTCCTCTTACCTAGTCTTGGTTACTAATATCTTTATACATTGACATTCTCTAATTTTCTCTTTGGTCTAAATGAAGTAAAAGAAGTTACAAGATTGTTTAAAGCAATGTAGAATAGGAAGGAAGAAATATATATACAAGGTGGAAGACATAATTGTCTCAACGTATTTTGGCAAATTTCTCCTACGATTTATATTTGGGGTGAAACTTTGGAAAGCCTCTGTATGAGAATGAAATATTAATGTTATTTCTACAAAGAAAGTAGTAAGTGCTCTATTTAAATAATTAAAAATGAATTGATTCGAATGGTTCAAGCAAAGAAATTTTGAGGAGCCATTTAATTATTCTCCTGAGACTAACTGAATATGAGCTTCAGAGACCTTTATTTTTAAAAATTTAGACATTGAGTTGCTTGGGGGAAGGTTTTTCATTTGGTCCTCTGCCCTGGGAGGCATGTTAAGTGCTCTATCATCTAATCTATTAGCTTATCAGCAGTACTTTGGTATTAAATCTATAGCCAAAGTTGAACCATTCATTCAGAGTTGGAGCAAATCTGAAACAAAGACAAAGAGGTCAAAAAACAGCTTTTTTGATAATTATTGTCTTTTTAAGAACACAAGTTAGCATTTATAGCCCATCTAATTTTCTTGTACTGATGCAATATTTAAAAAAAATAATGATTTCTGTGTATGTTATTAATTGTAATTTTCACTAGGGAAATTGGAGCACAAAGCATCATAATGTTCCCCTAATTACCCTGTGGCAGATTAAACAGCAAGAACTATATCTTCTGCCAATTAACTCTATTTTTCTTCTTAAAATACAAGTGGTTGGTCATTTCAGTAAATACCATGATTCCTATTTTATGCATAAGCTTTTTGCTCTGGAATAATATATTCTCCTCCCCCCGTCCACCGGAAGTAAAGGAAGTTGAGCAAAACAGAACAAAGAAGATAATAGATATGTTCAAAAGTGCCCTGATTTAATATTTCATGCCACCACTTGAGTATGAAATTAGAATAGACTGCAAGGGACAACAAGGGGCAATCAGGTAGAAAGCTTAGCATAATAGGTGTTCCCAATGTACCAGAGTCCGGGGGATTAGAGGGCTTGTCCAGGTGGAACAGAGGGTGAGAGGGGAAGTGGCCACTGCTCAACCTGGGGGAGATGAGGAAGAAAAACCCCCGAGAAGAGAGACCAAGGGAGCATTCATGAGGTGGGTGAAACCCAAACTATGGTAGTTCTAGATTCCAAGTGGAGGGAGGGGATGACAAAGGAAAGAAGAATCAGAGATCATTGGCATCAGATTTTTGGAAGGGATGTGGAATAAGGAGTTGGAATTTAAACTGAAAGAAGCCATAGAAAGAGTTAATGGTAGCCCTAATGACATTTCCTAGGTGATGTAAGAAATTGCTTATGCTTGAAATGTTTTGAATTCTGTTCCCTCCACCATTAACTCAGTTGGGTTTCCTATCTGTAAAATATATGATCAAGAGGCAATGACAAGCCTAGCTGTTATTTACAGTTTGCCATGTGCTGTGCTGGGGAGCAGATACATGCGGCATGTTCCCTTGCAGTGAAGTATGGGATGCAAAATTATAATTTGGTGGAAGTGCAAAAAGTAAATGATTTGCAAGTTATGGAAGTAGCTCATAGAAAGGAATGATTATTGTTGCCTGGGTAAGAGGAGGGAATTCTGGGGAGCTTTTGCAGAGAAGTGCTGTGGAACATAAGTAAGAGATGATTAGGCACATAAGGAAGGAACAAGCATTTTATTTTATTTATTTTATTTTTTAAAAGATCTTATTTATTTGAGAGAAAGAGAGTAAGTGAGAGAGAGAGCACTAGCCCAGGGGGAGAGTCAGAGGGAGAAGCAGACTTCCCACTGAGCAGGGATCCCAATGCAGGGCTTGATCCCAGGACCCCTGGGGCCATGACCTGAACTGAAGGCAGACGCTTAACTGACTGAGCCACCCAGGTGCCCTGGAACAAGCATTTTAAATGGAGGAGATACCATGTGAAAATACACTGATTCAAGACTTTTCAAAGGAAATAATTCTCTTCAAATATGTAACAAAACACAGATTTTTAATTGATAGTTATGTTTTAAATAAAACTCTGGTGCTAGAGGACTGCCATTTTCCAGGTTATTGTGGGGAGGAGGCTCGGAGTCATGATTCTTGGAATAGTCACCATTATTTTTTATTTTTCTACTGCCTTTCAGTAGTCATTTATCAATCTTGGTATTGATAAATCTCTCTTTGCTCACACTGCTCTCAAACGTAAAATAAAAAATAACATTGCTAGTATTTTTCACAATCTGTTCCTTACCCCATCTTTGTCAGAGCACACGTGAAGGAGGGACTCTGCCTCTATTCTTTGCGTTACAGAAGGCTCAGGTTACCAAGAAATAGTAGTCATTTGAGGCTGGACAGTGGTAACTCACTAGTACTAGTTTCTCTACCTTTTCCGAGGGTCTGGGACTTTCTTTGACTTCTGGGTTGATTTCAAAAGATCAGTCTCTCAGGCAAGAAGCAAGCCTGTTTCTGATGGGTGGTGACCATAGTCAGTGTGGTTTTGTGTCCATTTAGCTAATCTGGAAGTACGGTTCCTGGAATTTCTTTCCTTTTCTGATTCTAGGTTATCCCCAAGAGAAATTGTGTGAAATGTGGGAGATGAGGCAAAGCAGTAGCCATACCACTCTGAAGGCTTGTTCAGGGCCCCCGGGTACGGCTGCAGCTCTGTGGGACTCACCTCCAGGCCTGTGTGTTGACCTTGTGCACAAGTTGGGACCCCAGCTCCTCTCACTCCTATTGGATACCTGTCTTCAGCGTCTCACCTTTCTGGGCAAAGCCCGTGCACATGGACTTGGGAAGGGCACCAGCTTCTGTAGGCTACCTGTGTTATCAAGTGTGAGACACACAAGGGCTCCAGTTTGTCCTCACTCTCTCCCACCTCATGTTGGGTTGTCAACCCTGCTCACTGATGGTCACTTTAGGCCCCTGAGCAGAAACAGAGCCAATGGCATTTCATAGGGTTTCACTTCTTCCCCAGCATCTACAATTGTGCTGAGTTGTGTTCCTAGTAAACCTCTTCTTTCCTATCACTTGTAGTGTTTCTGCTTCCCTGATTGAAACTTAACTGGTACAGTTCCCTCACGACACGTCATGATGCTAATGGAACTGATTTGTGATCATTAATGGTGATAAGGAATTGGGATGGCATAAGTAATTGAAATTACAGTTGATCAAATGTCTTGTTTAATAATTTCAACCATTTCTCCTAACAAATATCAGAATTAAATGTCTCACATTTCACCACCTTTGCAAATGGATTGAGTGTTGAATTCAGTGAATGATTCTATCATAGAGATTAGTGTTTTTCCCAAAGAACACAATCTAGTGCCGTGGGGGATTAAGACACTTGTAAAATCTATCTTCTTTTTGGCGTAGAGTGAGGGTGTGTGGAGAGAACATTTGCAAGTATGATAAAAGGAGCAGGCTAAAAATTTCCATAGTGTTTTGGTTCTAGAATATGCACACATACAGAGAAAGATGAACACCATTTTTAGAAATTCCAAGAGCTCTTGTTTTTGCATATGTGAATCAATCCTTTGACTGTGGGTTTCACCACATGACTTGCTTTGGCCAATGGGCATTAACAAGTGGCATGCAGAGAGAGGCTGGACAAGTGCTTGTGCATTGGGGCTTGGCCTTTTGGAAGGGTCCTTCTTGGGAGCTTGTGGTCATACTGTAAGGAACCTTGGGCTGAATCACAAGAGGCAATCTGGAGAGAGTCTTGGAGGATTAGGGGTTGTCTTGGACTTAGCAGCTGAAGGCAGCTGCGTGAGCAACATCCGTGTAACAGGAGAATCACCAGCTGAACCCTGCCGGAATCCCTAATAAACAGGATTCTGTGCACTAACAGCTTGTTGTTTGGGGGTGGTTCTTTACACAGCAATGGAAGATTGAAACAGCTACGACCAAGTTTTAATAACAGACTTTGTTCCTTCTTCTTTTTTTTCAAGAAAAAAAACTATGCATTGACTTAGTTCTGACTATGCCTCCTTTCCCCTTTCCTTAAATTCCTTCTTATTATGTTTCATTGTCTCCACTTCCTCTTTCCTCGTGTGAGCACGGGTGGTCATTTTTCCAGGTGGTGTGAGTTGGGAGACACTTAGAAACCCTGTTTACTCCAGAATATCTTCCTTCTCAGTCTGTCCTGGTACTTGAAATGTCAACATTATTTAAATAATGATTTTTTTCTTCTAAGCTAAGAATTTCCATCTCCAAGGGTGAATGCGCAGCTATCCGCGGACACATAACCTCAGTCCCTGTCATTCAGCGTGGAGCCAGGGCTTGTTTGTTAGTTTGCTCTCCTAGGAAGCGGCCGAGAGGAGCTGGCCCTGACCTGCCGGAGGAACTTGCACACACATTGACGTCCGTCTGCAAGGCTTTCCCCTTATTTTGTCATCCAGTTAATTACTTCTCTTCCTTCATTTCCTGGCTCCGTTAATACTTTCGTAGGGAAATGTCCCAGAAGCCCCCGATTAAGTCTATTCTCCTATTAGAGGTGCTCATAGAGCCAAATGCCTTCTTCAGAGCAATTTCAATGTAACCTTTTTTACAAGTAATTATATTTATACCACCTGGAACCATAAGCTCCAAGGAGATAGAGATCCTGTTGATTTTTGCTCACTGGAGTATTCTCAATACTTAGAATATACTCTGACCGTGGAATGTGTTCAACACATATATGTTAGAGTAATGAATGAATGAATGGATGAACTGATATTCTGAACAATTGACTTCTCTTTTACCTTCTTACTTCAGACATTTTGTGCCTGGACTGGGTGTTTGAGTCCTACTGCAGGCAAGAAAGCAGTCCCATGGCATTCTAAGAGCTCTATGAGATGTTTCAAGAGGGGAAGTCAAGGGTAAGAGTGCTATGCAAAGCTAAGTCTTCCTAGAGCATTTTGGACTCCCTTACAATGCCTTCTCCGTTTAAATTCTTACCCTGAATAAAGACCTTCTCAGAAGTAGGAAACGTAATAAGAGTTCACATGAGTACTAGCATGCCTTGTAAAAACGTCACTGGGCTGCCATGAATATTCCTGTTTTTCCATGCAATAAGAGTTAAAAGCTTCCCTTTCTTTTATAATTAAACAATTTTGGATTATTAAGGAAGAAGTGTAATGCTTTATTTTAATTGAGGTACAACTGACATATAACATTATATTATTTTCAGGTGTACAACATAAGGATTTAATATTTATATACACTGCAAAACGATCACCAGAGTAAGTCAGAACTATAATGCTTTAATGCACTTCAAGTTCTCACATCTATCTTCACTAAAATATGTAATAATTAAGCAGAAAATCATTTATAGTGGGTTTACTAATATAAGCAGAAAAAAGGAAGTGTTGGAGCTGTATGTTTTATTTTAACATTGCTATTCTGACTTTGAATGGGTTGAGCAAGAATGGCAATCATGATTTAGCCAATATTCAATTTATGAATAGCATTTTTATAATCCTCTGAGGGTTGCGAAATCAAGCTTCTGCTTTTATTTCTTTAGGGATAACTGCTGTTTATTCTTCAATTTAGAATATCTGGGAAGTAATTGACCTGAAGAAGCATTTCTCAAAATGTGGTGCTAATGACAGGTAAGAGAAAAATTGTTTCTATGGTCACAAAGGTTTAGGCAATGTTGGATTAAACAAAATTCAATGGGATTTTTCTTTTTTTAATTACAGGGACTGATAACATTCATGGTGAAGCTCCAGGAAGAAAGGATGTAATCGACAGCATTTCCCACTGTCATCGGGTCACTAAATTTTAAAATGTAATTCAGCATTTTAATTTATTTTTTGCCTCATGTGCTTTTTGGAAGCTGCTAAACACACAGAGAGGAGTCTTCTCTTATGCATTTAGAGAGGTATGTCTATACATTTACTGCAGCTCTATGATCCTCCTGTTCTAGAAACTACTTACTGTGTTTCTATTCCTATCAACATGCTAATTATGATAATAGCTAACATTTGTTGAATACTATGTGCCAGGTGTGACTGTAAAAACTTTCAATGTGATAACTCATTAATCACAACAGAGAAATCCTTTGAGTAGGTGTCCCAATTTCCAGCTGAAGAAGCTCAGAGTCCAGTGAATTTAGTAGGTGGCAGTGTCAGGATTTGGGCCTGGGCAGGCTGGCTCTCCTCTGAACCATAGTACGATGCGGTCATAGAACTGAGTTGCCACCTAACTTTTAGAGAACAATAGTAGGATGGGAACTACTTGTAATTTGTGAACTCTTTGGGATGCTAAACAAAGAAGCAAAGAAGTAGAGTTTCATGTACCAATTTGACAATTGCTCACTTCTTGCGTATGTTTGGCAGTTGATTGTTCCGGAAGATGTCTTCACCTTTTCGAAATACGGAATCCGGTGCTCTGGTGTGACGCCACCGGACGGCTCCAGTGCTTCGCTCCTGGCAGAGGGACGACTAGGTTTTACGTGCAGCTTGCTCCTGAGTTTTCCTTTTCTTCCTTTTTCCTTTTTTAATGGTGTGGCTTTCCATATCCACACGCTATCTCCATCCTGCCTCTATTTCTGGTCCTCTTCTCTGCTGTCATCTGAGATCTTCCTTGTCTTCTGCTGGTCCGTGTTCCCTGCTGAGGTTGCTTCTTTAGAGCAGAGCTGATGGAGTTTTTGCAGAAAATTGTCTTTCGTTCAGCAGTTGCTCGCAGTTTAGACTCTTTTCTTCTTCTTTACTGGCCTAATAATTTTGCTAAACCACAATCTACTTCCTCTATATTACCCCCCAAACCTGTCTTTCTGTACTTGTTTATATAATAAATGTAAAATTAAAATGAAATATGAAGACGTGTTGATGATTAGAGGCAGAGCATAGCTGAAAGTGTGTAATAATCTTAGGAGACTAACCGATAAGCTCTTGAGTTTTAATCACAGTTTTGGTTTTTTGCACTAAATTGTGGAACATTATCGAGGTTTTCTACAAGAGAACTTAACATTAATCAGACATTAGTGTATCTTCTCTACTTAAAAGCTATTTTCTTTACTAATGCAAGCCTCCAGTGGGTAGTTTACTTTTGCCCACACCCTCTTCACTCCTCAGAAACCTGTGCTGTTGGCTCCTATCCTAATTACTTAGCTAAGATCACTCTCTTGAAAGTCAATAACAGCCTCCTTATCACCCAGTGTGAATCTCAGAACTCAGTTTCTTGGACATCTCTGTAACATTTGACACCATTGACCAACCACTATGGAAATGACCTCTTCTCTAGGATACTACTGCTGTAATTAACACAGTTTATGAGCACATTACCTTTGTCATAACACCTGTCTACTTTATTTCCCTAAAGTCTACGTCTGCTTCTTGAGGGCAGAGATTGTCCTTGATAAATGATTAGGTGAATATATTAAAAAAGTCATTTTAGTGTGATAACGAAAGTGGGGAGGAAGAAAGCAGTGCACGGACTGATATAGAAAATGAAATGTCAAAACTACCATGGGATCTTGGTACAGTGAAATGTGCCACTTTATGCTGTCTGAGGACCCATAGTCTTTGGTAGTAGAAAGGCCTATGGGAATTGGGAAATAGAAATCGAGCTGATTCTCAATTTCTAAAAATTCAAGACAAAACAAAACTTGAAATGCATATTTTTGACCTTAGCCATAATGTTTGCATTTCACAAATCTCATTCTGTTTTAGAAGAGCAGAAGGGTGCTCCTGTAGGCTTAATTAGTACAGATGAAATCGTGATTCTAAGCAGGAACCATTCTGTAAGTATTCTGCTTCTTCACTAGATGGTGCTTGTGAGCCAATTAGAAAAAGACTGGGTTTATGGTTTATTCACTGAAAGGGAACCAAGGGGAAATTTGTGAATTAAATAGAATACGGCTATGAAAAATTAGAAAAATTTAAGACAGCCCTTTAGAGTTGTCAGGGCACGGAGAAAATCTCATCTTCCTTTTTGGTAAAAATATTAAGCTCTTGAAAGAAAAAAAAATACCCATTAAGAACAATCACCAAATTTTGAATGTTTTGCAGGCTAACTATCCAAACCTAGTGAATTAAAAAATTCTCCTTCTCCTTAAAATGCAGCATTAATCTTTGGCTGGAAGTAAAACCATTTAAATTGTTACATGAGGAGAGTAATCGTTCTATTTCATAGTGTTACTTTGTGAAATGGGTTATTGTCTAGATTTTAAATGGTGTGATAGGCAATATTCCTTTGTTTTCATTTAGAGGCATTAAAATATAGGAGTTGAAAGAGAAGGCTCTGGATTCATACTGCTTGACTTTACCCCAGATCTGCCCCTTCCTAGCGCGTAATCTTGGGACCTCACCTCTTTAAACTTTCTTTCCCTCATCTTGGAAAATGAGGGTGCCGTCATTTCCACCTTATCAAATTGTTGTGACAATACATATAGAAGACTTAAAATGGTGTCTGGCACATAGGAAGCCCTCAAAAATGTTGACATTCTTCACATTTCTCATCATGTTTCACTTATCAATGAAGACTGGTATATTCCGAGTCACAAAACAATCATGAAAATGTCAATTTAATTAAGTTTGCATTTCTTTCTTTCTTTTTTTTTTTTAAAGATTTTATTTTTTATTTATTTGACAGAGAGAGAGAGACAGCCAGTGAGAGAGGGAACACAAGCAGGGGGAGTGGGAGAGGAAGAAGCAGGCTCCCAGCAGAGGAGACTGATGTGGGGCTCGATCCCACAATGCTGGGATCACGCCCTGAGCCGAAGGCAGACGCTTAACCGCTGTGCCACCCAGGTGCCCCTTAAGTTTGCATTTCTGTCCTTTTTTTCTCATTCCAGTATTCTAACCTATCACCACTCTGTCTCTATCTATGAAACTCACTTATATTTACCAAGTATTTGTTTAGGGGACAAACTGTCCCTTCAAGTTCAGTCGAGGCATTTATGTTCTTGCTCAGGGGCCACGCTAATCTTCTGTCGTTCCAATTGTGGTATATATGCTGTTGAAGCAAGCACGAGGCATTTATGTTCTAATGTGTGGTGGCTGGGATAGCTTAGCTTCTTCTGAACTTCAGGAAAAGATGGTTTCATTTTCTCATTACGGTTCCTGAGACTGAATGTTGCAGTGACTGACAGCAAACTTCTCTCCAAGGAGCTTCTGTTGCTGACAGTCCCTGAAGGTTGCTACGGTGGATGGCAAGTATCACAGCAAAGAAAGAAAAGAGTGTGAGGAAGAAATTATTCAAAAGAAATATGTATTCTTCCTCAAATGGGGACAAGATAGATGTGAAAAAGAAAACGACATACGTTTGAGTGGATACATCCAAAGCTGAAGAAAGGCTATGTCCACGTCTAGGAAGAATCAAGAACAAATACACCAGTCACAGTTTTTGTTCACACTTCTATGTGTAGTGTATGTGGATCCCTGCGCCCCACTGACAGTTATCATCATGTGATATGATTGATAGGACCTGTGTTCTTTGTGCTGAAAACTAGGAGACCATCTGTGAAGCAAAGGTAAGTGATTTCTTTGACGGACCATGATGGCCACAAGACGGCTGGTATTTACCAAGGAGTTACTCTGCCATCACCTTTAATTTAATATCACTACGACTTCACAAAGTTGCCAGTGTTCTCATTGACGTTATTGCCATTCTTCCCATTAGGGAAATGGGTATTTGGAGGCATTCAATCACTTTTCCTAGGTTGCATAGTCAGCGAGTGGCAGAGCTAGTATTCAATCCCCATTCTGCCTGACTCCAGAGCTTCAGGATTTTATCCATTATCCTGAGATGTCAGTTCAAACAAAGACATTGCTTGAATTGATTCTGGAAGTATAGGCAGCACCCTAAATGACACATTTCCTAATTGGTCTTCCCTGCTGAGACATTAACTTGTCAACATAGGGCATTATCCTTCATTAGTTCCCCGCATGCCTCGGTAGTCAAAGTATCAAACTGTCCTTCCTAATTTGAAGATGATACCACTGCATGTGTGTTGTGGCTGAGAAAAACCAACATCTGACAAGCAGTTCTTTCCACATCATGTATACATGCAGATTGCTCTCTGGTTTGTGGCTCAAGCCTCTGTTGGCAGAGCCTTGCTTCTGGATTTTGTTCTGCCAAAGTGTGGTTAGCTGAAGCTTAGTTTGGAAAAGGCTTCACTATCACTGAGACTAGACAGTCATCAGGGCATCCTCTGTTCCGGTCCCCGGCCACTCCTGGCTTTGCCCCACCGTCGTCTGGATTGAAGGATCCTCAGACGTCTTTTGGCTTCCTGGGTTTTATAGGCAAGACCTGTTTAAATAGTGTACTGAGGTCCCTTTTAAACACATGTGTGGTCCATTAGACCTGAGTTGTGATGATTCACTATTTCAAGGCTCATGGACAGAATGACCTGCCAAACTTGGTTACTGAGTCTTGCCGTTTGTTTTCTCAGGCCCGAGATACTTGCTCATTGGACGGGAGATGGTGGCCATGTGTCAGAGTTAAAGGGAGGTTTGGTCACGCTCCGTGTTTTAGAAAACTTCAGTGTGATCGGGTGCTTGACTCCTCTTGCAGGGCCCACCAGTCCATAATTCTTATCTAGTCACCCTACGACCAACTGTCCATGTAGAAAGACAGCTGGTGGCTGGGACTAGGGGTGAACTTGGTGACAGTGGGTGAGGATGGCTTGGCATTCACCTGCCGAGAAGGCAGCAGCCGTGAACTCACCTCCTTTGCACAATATCATCCCTTCTCTTCCTCCTCCTTCTCTTCTTTCTGGACCACATTTACTAACTGCAGACTGCAAGCTAGGTATGAGCTTAGCCAGGGTTTCTCAACTTCAGCGTCTTTAGTATATTCGTCTGAGTAAGCCTTTGTTGGGGAGGGGCTGTCCTATGTATCGTAGCATATGAGGCAGCACCTCTGATCTTTAACCTCTATGTGCCAGGGGCAGCCTCTCATCCGCTCCCAAGCGTGATAATCAAAAATATCTCCAGACACTATTAAATGTCTCTAGGGGGGCAAAATTGCCTGTAGTTGAGAACCACTGATCTAAGGATAGTGTTGAATTTAATCCTCGTAATAATTCTATGCAACAGGTAGAATTATTTCCCATTTTACAGGTGAGGAAATGGAGGCTTATAAGGTTAAGAATTTGCTGAGTGTCATACAAAGAGTAATTTCTGGAGCTGAGATAATAGCACAAATCTGACTTCAAATCCTGATGTTTTTACCTCTATGCCATGCTGACTACTATTATGTGAGTTTTGGGTTCTCTGATAGTCCACTCCCAGATCATATTGAACTACTTTCAGTCCCGGCCTCTATTTTATTTTTTCATTTTCTGTGCCTTTGCACATGCTGTTCCTTCTGCCTAGATTAACTTTGCTTCCTCTCTCCATCTAAAGAAAGCAAATTCATCTTGTAGCCTGAGCTCTACTGTCACCTCTTGTATGACCCTAGACCTGGTCACTGTACATAGACCTACCCACTCCCACTCCAACAAGTTGCCAGACTATTTTGTATTTACAGGTAGAACATGGATGTAATTTTAAGTGACCTTCTAAAAACTTAAAATGGAAAGAAATAAGATCGTGTTCTAAGAGTTAAAATGTGTAATAAACACACACTCTATCAGGTTAGAGATTTATGAAGTTACTTTAAAGAGACCAAACTGTCCCTGGTTTAAAAGCTTTGGCTATATCTTGATAAAAGAATTGCTGTATCCAAAGAAAAAAGTTTGTCCATTAGAATAGGGCTTGGGCTTGTAGAAATAAAGTCAGAAGCACCTGGTGATGGTGTCCGTCCCAGCAGAGTCCAGGGTAAAGTGTGTTCTGTCAGCCAACGTAAGCACCTAGTCGGTCTCCTGGTTACACTGACTGTGGATGTTGGGACAGCAGAGTGGTAGAGCCTGATTTTGTTAGGTGTTTGACCCTCCACTACACCATTGTTTCCCTAAGGATGGAGCCCATACTATAGGGCATAGACAAGATGATGTAGGTAATACATGCATGTCCTTAGATAACATAGACTCATATGGTGAAAATGTGATCACATTCTGATACATTAAGCAGAAAGTTTCATTTTGGGGCCAGTGTGTCTTGAATGCCTTTAATGCCAATCTCCCTTTTAAGCATGGAGAGAGCAGGACTCGTGTTCAGGTCCCTTTGCAAATAATAGTTTCTACTTAAATTTAATATTATTACTTAGTTTCCATTTATTCTTGTTTCTATAATATGTTTTTTTAAATATCCTGCATTTTTAAAAAAGATTTTATTTATTTATTTGACAGAGAGAGATAACAGCCCACGAGAGAGGGAACACAAGCAGGGGGAGCAGGAGAGGAAGAAGCAGGCTCCCAGCGGAGGAGCCTGATGTGGGGCTTGATCCCAGAACGCCAGGATCATGCCCTGAGCCGAAGGCAGACGCTTAACGACTGCACCACCCAGGCGCCCCTCTATAATATGTTTTGTTCAATCAATTAGAGGCAAGTCATTAGTTTTCCATTTAAAGTAGTGATTTAATGTTTCTTTTAAAAGTAACAAGTTAATGAAATGAATCCATTTTTTAAAAATTTAAATTCAATTTATATTGACATAGATAGAACTGGAGGGGATTATGCAAAGTGAAATGAGTCAATTGGAGAAAGACAATTATCATGTGGTTTCACTCATATGTAGAACATAAGACATAGTGCAGAGGATCACAGGGGAAGGGGGGAAAACTGAATGGGAAATGGATCAATTTCAAGAAAAAATGAAATAACTAGCCAGATAGTTGTGGTAAGAAGATGTCAAAGTCAGGTGGGATTAGGGTGACCAACTCCTGATAGGAAAACAGAATGTCCTGAATCCCACTTCAGTCCTGTGCAGAAATTGAGATGGCTGGTCACCCTAAGTAGATTATGAAAATGTTTGGTGTTTCACACTGTATTACTCATTTAAACTGTGGGAAAAGCAAGTCAGCCCAGATAATTCTAATGAAGAGACGTACAGAGGTGTGGGCAGGTTGAGGGAACAAACTGGATACTGAGGCGGTCTGCAGAGACTAGCAACAGCTGGAAACTATGACCTATCTGGAGCCTGAAGATGCCAAGGGGTGGAAGTAGTGTTTCCAGGCTCAGGGCCCAGGCCCTAGAGCTGGAGCATATATGCCGAGATTCTTAGGGGTCTCCAGGGATGAGGGTTCTGCCAAGAGAAGTGGAACCAAGCAAGGAGAGACCAAGGAAGAAGCATCCCAACTTTTCTCTTTTCCCACCCTCTAATTTCCTGCTGGTGCCTCTCAACAGCTGAACCCAAACTGAAGCCTCGGGCAAGGAGAGTGGGGGCCTGCATGCGGGCCCCTGGGGCCA
This sequence comes from Ailuropoda melanoleuca, assembly GCF_002007445.2. NCBI lineage: Eukaryota > Metazoa > Chordata > Mammalia > Carnivora > Ursidae > Ailuropoda > Ailuropoda melanoleuca. The sequence continues at coordinate 113,512,177 of NC_048220.1, read as the reverse complement.
GCCTCTCCTGACGTGGGCAAGGCAAAGAAGGGCTGCAAAGGGAGAGGGAAGGAAAGGAACAGAGGAAACCCACCTACAATTCCAAGTTCATTAGATCATCTCCTGGTATGGCTTGTCAGGTAGGTACAGGAAGACAATGGGCTGCTTGGCCTGACCCGTAAGTATTTTGGTTTTTTTTTTTCTCAATAAATGTTAATGAATCAGCATATTGGTTTTATAAACCAGACTTTTGTGAGCTTTGTCAGAGTAATTTTTCCTGAGTCTGATGAACTCTGGAATACTGTTGGAATAGTGTTTCTGAGAAACAAATAGATTCTGGGTCTGGTGAATTTACCAAGCAAATGTCACCTTGTGCTAGATTGCATGAACAGTCCACTGGCCTCCCTCAGACAAAAAATACACCCTTACCTCACCGTTGGATGAGCTCTACTCCTTTCATTGAAGTGTTACAGTTACCGCAACTGTAGTGCTGTTTGGGTGACCCAGTTGCTGCTGGTACTGAATTTCTCACCCGCAAACCTGTCTTACTTGTGAACCAGCTTGTATCTCTTACTACCCAACCCATGATGGTGGTTAGATCTGGAGTCCTTAGTGTGTCATATAAAGTTCTTTGAAATTTGGCTCTTGATTTCCTCTTTGTTTAGCTTTGCATGGTATATCTTTTTAGATAATTTCACTTTCAACTTTTCTACACCTTTATGTTTTTGACCTGTTCTTTGTAAATAGTTTGTGGTTTAATTTTATTTTTAAAAACCTAGCTACATACATACCCACATAGACACATAACCACACACATATCTATTTAGATGTATTTCTCCATCTATATTGTAAACCATGAGTTCACACAAATATTTATTAATTCCAATCTGTTTTTTTTCTCTTTCTATATTTGTAACTCAAAAGTAAGAACATTTGTTCCCATTACCCTAAATATATTTACTTATTTGATCAGCCCCCCTGTTGGTACCCGGATTCCTAATGCTGCTGTCATGCCTTCCCTGGTGGATGCTCTTATGACTGCCCTGGAGCTCCGGTGTGTCACGCCCGCCTGCCCCTCTCACATAGATCCTCGTTCTGCTTGGGCTTGGACACCCACATCCAGCTGTCTCTTTGCCTGGAAACTTCTTCTGCTCAGATTCTTACTTCCCCTTGCTGGGCTGTCCCCCATATGTGGACGTTCTCTTCATCTGCCTTAGGTCTTGGCTTCTGCAACCTGGTCCCTTATTTGTACAGACACACTCCAGTGTCCAGACAGTAATAGTAGTATGGATATCCTTCTTACCTCACTTGGATTCTGATACTCCTCGGCCACATGCCCTTGTGAAGGTTCTCTTCTTCCTGTTTGGGCTCTTGAGCCTAATGCCTCATACCTGTTGGTTCCCCACACCCATGTGGACTCCTTCATTTTTCACAGGATATCTGTCTGTTGGACACCCCGCATCAGACCACCCAATTGCACAGATGTCCTTATTACCCCGTTTGGGCTCTGACATCCATTGCTGGACTCTTCTTTTGTGCTGGTCCTCTCTGTACTCTGCGTGAGTTGTGACTCCCTATTCTGGGCCCCTATTCTCTATGGGTGCCCTCCTCACCCTACTTTTCTCTCCCTGAAGACTCTGACTCCCTATGACAGGAAGCCCTCCTATGGGGACACTCTACTTACTCCACTCAGAGCTATGATGCCCTCTAGGCCACCACCACTCCCCCGATCAGGGGGATGCCTACCTTGCTCTGCTTCTCCTAATGGTCTTAGAACCCAGTTTTTAGGGAAGGAGAGGTAAGGAATGAAAGGAAAAAGAAAGGAAAGAAGAAGTGATGACTTACATTTTTTAAAAGGTCACTCTTTTGTTCTGTTGAGAGCAGACTAAAGTTGAGCAAGAGTTGAAGCAGGGATACCAGGTGGGAAGCTAATAATCTCTGGGTAAAATGTCAGTTGTTCTACTTAGGATGTGGGTGGTGGAGGTGAGCAGTCATCATATTTTATATTTATTGTCAAGGTAGTGCCAACAGGATTTGTTGATAGAATGAGTGGATATGGGGTGAAAAGAATCAAGGATCACTCCAAGGTTTTTGTCCTAAACAAGAAGAGAGATGAAGTTACAATTAATCAGAATGGGGACTACTTAGAGAGAAGTAGGTTTGGGGATTAGAAATCAAGAGTTCAGGTTTTGGCATAGTAAATTTGAGATGCTTATAATTATCCAAGCGGAAATATTATGTGTAAGAGACAAGAGTTCAGGGGAGAGATTGGGGTTGGGGGTCATGATGGTATATATGGAATTTATAGACCTGAGCTCACCTAGGAATGAGTACAGCTAGAGAACAGAAGAGGACTTAGTACTCCAACATTTAAAGTTTTGAGAGATAAAAGAACGAATTCTCAACATTTGCTGCAACATGGACGGCACTGGAGGAGATAATGCTAAGTGAAATAAGTCAAGCAGAGAAAGACAATTATCATATGATTTCTCTCATCTATGGAACATAAGAACTAGGAGGATCGGTAGGGGAAGAAAGGGATAAAGAAAAGGGGGGTAATCAGAGGGGGGAATGAAACATGAGAGACTATGGACTGTGAGAGGCAAACTGAGGACTTCAGAGGGGAGGGGGTGGGGGAAGGGGATAGCCTGGTGATGGGTAGTAGGGAGGGCACGTATTGCATGGTGCACTGGGTGTTATACGCAACTAATGAAGCATCAAACTTTACATCGGAATCTGGGGATGTACTGTATGGTGATTAACACAATATAATAAAATAAAATTAAAAAAAAAATAAAGTTTTGAGAGATAAGGAAAAAATCACCAAAGGAGACCAAATAAGAACAGCCCCTAAAGTAGGAAAAGAACCAAAAGGAGTGATGTCTCATAAGCCAAGGGAAGAAAATGTTTCAAGAAGGAAACAATGCTGCTGACCCAGTAGACAGTAAAACTGGTGATTCAGAGGAGAGTAGGAGAACGGTAGAAGACATGACCTTGATTTAAATGAGAGCAGATGGGAACCATGTTCAAGTGGAGGAGTTGGCCCTCAACGGGACCATGGGCAGGTCACCGTTTCCAACAGGCAGGAAGGCAAGGGAGAGAGAGTAGTAGACGTGGTGGGGGAACATGTGGAAGATACTCTTCTGAAGGCTTCTATTTTCTCAGTGAAGTTGGAGCGAAGGCCCAGAACCGAGAGAGGAGGCAGAAGGGGTGTTTGCAGTTCACTGAGAGACACGTGAAAGAGATTTCTAGGACAGTAGAACAGTGAATGGACCGGGGAAATGAGAATTTCCAGGCAGTATCAGAGGACCTTTGAAGGTAACAGGCAATAAGTGCTAAGTGAGACCTATTGTATGGTGGTTTGCTTTTCTCTAGCCACACTGGGTTACTCAGGGTAGGCACAGAGTAGGCGGAGAGTTGGATTTTGGTAGAATAGAGATCTGTGAGAGGGGCACGGGAATTGACTTTGAAGAACCTAAAAAATACTAGGCTACTGAATATGGCTCGTGTAAAATTCTCAGGTTTTTAAAACAATTTTTTTAAAGTTTTATTTGTTTAAGTAATCTCTACACCCAATTTGGGACTCAAATTGATGACCACGAGATCAAGAGTCACATGCTCTTCTGACTGAGACAGCCAGGGATTTTGTATTAAATTAATAGGTCAGAATGTTTTTTAAAATTAACATGTTAGTCTTTTGGCAAATACTAACATTCTCAGATTTGGCTAAAAGCCAAAATAAAGCATAATACTCTCTAGCTCTCTCTGTGTTGTTGCAAATGACAAGATTTTGTTGTTTTTTAATAGCTGAGTAATATTCCATTGTATATATAGGCCAGTCAGAGAGAGACAAATACCATACGATTTCACTCATATGTGGAATTTAAGAAACAAAATAGATGAACAAAGGGGGGAAAAGAGAGAGAGAGGCAAATAGTAAACAGACTTTTTACTAGAGAGCAAACTGATGGTTACCAGAGGGGAGGCGGGTAGAGGGATGGGTGAAATGGGTGACAGAGATGAAGGAGGGCACCTGTTGTGATGAGCACTGGGTGTTGTATTGAAGTGCTGACTCACTGCATTGTACACCTGAGACTCATATTACACTGTGTGTTAACGGGAATTTAAATAATTTTTTTTAAAAAAGAGAGAGATGAGACCTTACAGTAAAAATAAAACAAAGCAAAATCTAACAACTTTACTAAAATTTTACAGTCTTGTGTGAAATCAGTTGATTTATTCCTTCATCAAAGTTTGTCTGTACCTGTGCCAGGGTCTACATTAAAGCACTGGGGACACACAGATGAATGAGACATGATCTTTACTGGTTTGGGTTTTGTATTTTTTTATTTGAAAAATAAAATTCAGAGTTTATATGGTATCTGCAAGACAGAATTCTAAATACTAAGAGGTGATAGGAATAATAGGAAGGATTCTAGATCTGACTTACTGAGCTCTTATTTCAGTTCTTCCATGTATGTAGTAGCTATGCGAACTCCAGAAAGGAATTGAACTTTCCTAAGTCTCAGGTTCCGTGTTATACAATGGGCATAACAGAGGTGTTACTAGGATTATGCTATTTAATGCATTTTAGAAACTTAGTAGTGTTATTAGCACATGATGAGGGCTCAGTAAAGATTAGCTACTATTGTTATCATTACTACAAATGTGTGCAGAGTGGTGAATGCCTAAGAAGCAGCAGCTAACTGAAGGCATGATTACACAATGAGCTTATTCCTTAAATGGTAGGTTTGCAAACCAATATGCCTACTCAAATTATCACGCATTAGAAATGAGCTTACTAATAAATTTATGAAGTTCTATTATAAAAAATATTTGCATGACACAGAAATTTTAGGGGTGAGATAAGAGATGAGCACAAGGTGGACATAGCCATGGGAACAGCACACAGGCTGGGCAGGAATTGAGAAGCAGTCAAAGTGATGTGGCAAATGGACCAATGGAAATTTCATGAGTGATAGTAGGAAACAGAACTGAAATTTCCACTGACCAACTGTTCTTTCCTCCCAAGGCATTTTCAGTAATGTAATTTCAGCTTTTGTAAGTTGAGTTCGAGATCTGTTTCTACCACATCAGAGGAGGCATGTACTCATTATTGATAAATGATCCATAAAGTGTTCATGTCTTGGTATGCATCTGAAATAGTCTTTAACATGGCTTGTTGAATTCTCTTTTCCTAGTGTTGTAGCAAAGTCATTTTAGAGCCTCCCTTCTAAAATGGCTAGAACATTTCATCAATCCAACTCCTATAACTGTAATAGTTATTGCTTTTTTAGTCCTCATTGTGTGTTTTACTAAGCACTTGTGTGTGTGTGTGTGTGTGTGTGTGTGTGTTTGTGTGTGAAGTTTTCTTTAATCCTTACAATAGCTTTGTTAAAAAGGCATGTTCATATCCACTTGCCTGCCCATGGGATGGACACCTGGGGCGGGGATGAAAGCAGGATTTGAATACGTGTTGGCCTGACTCCAAGGTCTGTGTGCGTTCTAAGACTCAGAAGCATTTTTCACGAGGTTAGTTTTTATCAGTTAAAATGACATAACGGCACCTTTCCAGCTGATCTTTGTGTCATCATTTTCCTTTCTCAGTAGTACCAAACATTTCTTTTTTCTTTTTCTTTTTAAAGATTTTACTTATTTATTTGACAGAGAGAGAGAGAGACAGCCAGTGAGAGAGGGAACACAAGCAGGGGGAGTGGGAATGGAAGAAGCAGGCTCCCAGCAGAGGAGCCTGATGCGGTGCTCGATCCCAGAACACTGGGATCACGCCCTGAGCCAAAGGCAGGTGCTTAACGACTGCGCCACCCAGGCGCCCCATTACCAAACATTTCATAACGGGATTTAAGACATTGTTTGGGGATCATTTGGTAGTGTTGTTGTTTGCACATCCAGCCTGCTAGCCCCGAAGCATCAGAGGATAGCAAAATCGTCACGTACTGTCTGTATATTCGATTTCTAATCAGATCCTTCTGTGATGTGGTCCGTAGAGAAAGCAGGGGTGCCAGAGAGTGGTTGTAAATCCAGTTTATGAATCTTGGGAATGTCTCATTTTTCATTCAGCTTTGATACCTAAATATTGTCATTGTTCTGGAACATCCTCATTAAGGGTCCCGACAAACACACTTCTCAATCTGATATAAGTTAACTCAATATTACCTTACCCCAAGCTGGCCCTCAGTCAAATGCTTTTATGATGTTGCTAGCTTGTGGAACCAGCTGACTCACGTTGCCTATTACTTTTTAGGGTGGCATTCAATCCTTTATTTCCTCGGTCTGGAGGCAGTGTAGAATTGGGACACTCAGTGAGTAAGAAGGATGGAAGATGACCAGAGCATCATTTGAGTGTGTCAAGTGCAGGACATAAATACTTCTTAGACATATCAGGGAAGATCAGGTAGACAGGTTCTGGGTAGAGCTGTTGAGGATTGACAATGTCACACTTGAACTTGACCAAGAGTTCCTTTTTTTGTTTTTTAAGATTTTATTTATTTGAGAGAGAGAGAGAAAAAGAAAAGGAGAGAATGCACATGAACGGGGGGAGGAGCAGAGGGAGAGGGAGAAGCAGACTCTGCACTGAGCGTGGAGCCCATCCCTGTAGGGCTCCGTCCCACAATCCTGAGATCATGACCTGGGCCAAAACCAAAGGTCGGCCCTTAACAGACTGAGCCACCTGGGAGCCTCTTGACCAAGAGTTTTAAAAAATCTTTTTATTCAGGAAATTTTCAAATATCCATAAAAGCAAAGATAATTAGTACTGAGCTCTAATATATCCATCACTCAGCTTCAACAATTGTCAACTATTTCCCAATTTTATTTTATTTCTGCCCCCATGCCTTGACTTGCTTCCCTTTCCCACCAAGGACTGGGAGCAAATTCCAAACTTTGTATCATTTGATCTATAAATACTTCAGTATATATTGCTAACAGATAAGGGCTTAAAAATATCATCACAATACTATTGTCATACCTAATAAAAATAACATCAATTCCTTAATATAATCTAAAATCTAAAATCATTTAAAAAATTTCCCAGTTTTCTCAAAGATGTCTTTTCTAGCTGGCTTATTAGAAGCAACATTTAAATAAGGCCTAATTTACATTTAGTTGAAATGTCTGTTAAATTTTCTTCAATCTGTAACAGGTTCTCTTCCTCTCCATCCCTTTTTTCCTCGATGCCATTAATTTGTTGAAGACACAAGTCCCGGGTGCTATCGAGTGGCCCTCACTCTGGATTCTGCTGACTGCATCTTCATGCCATCATTTAGTTCCTTTCATTGTCCCACACACTTTCTGTACATTTCATGTTAAATTCGGAGACAATAATATTCAAGTTTAAAAATTTTTGAGACGACTTCATAGGGGGTGCTGTGTACTTACTGCATCACGTGAGGAGGCACATAATGTCAAGTTGCCTCACTCTTAACGATGCTAACACTGGTGGGTGTGTTCAGATATTTTTAGCCTGATCCCGGCTTAAAGGTTCCCAGTGACCTTTACCTAATGGTCTTAGCAGCCATCAGTGATTGCAGAGTTCTGTCACTCCTTCTACAAGAGAGTTGGTATTCTTGCCCTTATCAACAAGTTGGTTGCCCTCAGGTAGAGTTTGGAAAAGTAGTTAATTATTTCCTTATATTATTGGTTTATTATTCCAGAATAATGAGCTGGTGCCCTAGAAATTCAATGATGACTGAAGAGGTGATTGTTGTAGCTTTCTTTCAGTATTGATAAACTCACGAATTTTTTTTTCTCATGGATTTGTATATATTTGATGTGTGTATGTGTTTTTTTTAAATTACAGTATAATTAAGGTACAGTGTTATGTTAGCTTCAGGTGTACAATTAGTTCCAGGTGATTCAAGAATTCTATACATTACTCAGTGCTTATCATGATAAGTGTGCTCTTCATCCCCATCACCTATTACACGCACCTCCACTCTGGTAACCACCAGCTTGTTCTCTGTATTTGAGTCTGGTTTTTTTAATCTCCTTTTTTCTCTATTTTGTTTCTTAAATCCACATAAGAGTGAAATCCTATGTATTTGTCTTTCCCTGACAGACTTATTTCACTTACCGTTATACCCTCTAGCCCCACCCATGTTGTGGCAAATGACAAGATTTCATTCTTCTTTTATGGCTGAGTAATATTCCTGTGTGTGTGTGTGTGTGTGTGTGTGTGTGTGTGTACATCACATCTTCTTTATCCATTCATCTATCGATGGACACTTGAGTTGCTTCTATAATTTGGCTCTTGTAAATAATGCTGCAATAATAAATGCAGGGATGCATATATCTTTTTGAAGTACTGTTTGTATTCTTTGGGTAAATAGCCAGTCATAGAATTACTGAATTATATGATAATTCTATTTTTAATTTTTTGAGGAACCTCCATCCTGTTTTTCCCAGTGGCTGCACCAGTTTGCATTCCCATCAACAGTACACGAGGGTTCCTTTCTCTCCACATCTTGCCCAGCTTGTTTTTTCTTATGTTTTTGTTTTTTTGATGCTAAAAATTTCTTTGCTTTGTGAGAGCCCTCTTCAGCCAGTTCATTTGAGTTCATTTCTATGCCCTTATGGCATGACACCAGTGTTATCTGACAGCTTGCTTGCTTTCTTTCATTCAAGATTTTATTTATTTGTTTATTTGAGAGAGCGAGAAGGCAGAGAGAGAGAGCACACAAGTGCTGGGGAGGGGCAGTGGGAGAAGGAGAAGCAGGCTCCCCGCTGGGCAGGTAGTCCGAGGCAGGACTTGATCCCAGGACCCTGGGATCATGACCTGAGCCAAAGGCAGATGCTGAGCCCCCCAGGCATCCCCTCTGACAGCTTTCTTGCCCTCTGGCATGACAAGTTCGCAGGCTCATCTTGTATATTACTTGCCCAGCCTATACAGTGATGTTTAGAGATCTGGGTGTTCGGCATGCTCATTACTACTGAGCTGTCATTTTTCCCAGGCCCTTTCAGAGGTACTTAGTAGATATTTATTTTTTAGAAAGAGAAAGTAAATTATGAATTCATTGTGGTATTTCATATTCAAATGTGAGATTACAGGGTTTTAATTAATCACTTTGTATTATTATTAATTTTTTTTCTAAAGTAGGCTCCGTGTCCAGCATGAGCCCAGTGTGGGGCTTGAACTCATGACCCTGAGATTAAGACCTGAGCTAAAACCAAGAGTCAGACGCTTAACCAACTGAGCCACCCAGGTACCCCAATCACTTTGATTTTACAAGTACACCTCTTTTCTACTGAAGCTTGATTTCTAAACACATTAACATATTACTTATTTATTTATCCAAATAAATATAATATTGGGGTTATATATAACAATTTCAAAATAACAATGATATTATCACTACTAATGTTAAGACATTTAAATGTAGTTTAAGTTTTTTTTCTTTGCGTCCTTAGGATATATTCCACTCTTGATGTATAATACAAATACGATATTTTAAAATAATTGAAACAATCCTCTCTGTGGTTATTCCATTAACTTTATATTCGATTGGGCTTTTATTTATTTCTAACTTACTTTTAAGCTTATTTATTTTTAAATTTGGAGATTGCTTTTCAAAAAATATTTCTGTTCTTGGTTATGAGAAACATTTACATGTCCAAAATCAAACCTCTAAAACAAGTTATATTCAGGTAAATCTGGCTTCCATCCCTGCTCCCTCCAGTTTTTTCCTCTCACCAAGTGACCTTTTTTTTTTTTTTTAGTTTATTTCTTTCCAAAAATACAAATAAATACAAATATACATTTGTGTATTCTGGATAAAGGGTACCCTACTCTAAAAATTTTTCTGTATCTTGGTTTTCCCATTTAATATATTTTGGACTTTTCTCATCGCCTTGAAAATGGATTACATTGACCAGCTTTTAAATGTTATCCCATGTTCTAAGTGGTAAATGCTATGTTGCAATTTGATTTACATTTCTCTTATTATGGGTGAGACGGAGCAGATATCCATTTAAACAGGATTATTTTCATTTCATTTTGTATAAAGCATTGGTTCTCAACTGCAGGTGATTTTGCTCCCTGGGGACATTTGGCAATAGCCAGACACATTTTTTTGTTGTCACCGCTCGAGGGCAGTGCTACTGGTATCACAGATCTTATAATCTACAAGGCAGCCCTCTCATGACAAAGGATTATCTGCCTGAAAACGTCAGTAGTGCCGAGGTTGAAAAACTCTATTGTAAACATGCCTATTGATTATTTCTCATAGGAAATTTTATTTCTTGTTTTTTTCTCGTTGTTAGAAATGCTTTGTGGGGTTTGTTGCCATTGTTCATAAAGATTGATACTCCCACCTATTGAATTCACTCCCGTGAGGCTTGCTTTGGTCAGTAGAGCAGGAACTGAAGCGCATTCCCACTAGGTGCTTTAAAGAACTGGCCTATGGTTGGACATGCCCCTTTTTTCTCGCTCCTGCGGTTGGGAAAGCATAGGTGGAATTGGCGCCTCCATCAGTCTGGGTCTCTGAGGCAAGGCGATTACAGAGCTCCCCACTGACTAATAACGGACATGCAGTGTGCGTGAGAAATAATGGTTTACGCCATCGAGATTTTTCAGGTGGTTTGTTACTACAGCAAAATCTAATCTGTTTTAGTGGATATAATCATTTCGTATTAAGGATATTATTAACCTTTTGTGATACAAATTGCAAACACTCTTCTCAGTTTGTCATGTGTGTTTTTACTTTGCTTATGGAGTCTTTTGCCTCCCAAATAATTGGTATTTTTAAATTTGTAAAGAATGTAGTCAAATATATCAGTCTTTTCCCTTCTTGTGTCTGGGTTTTGAGGTACGGTTAAGGACATTTTCCTCAAACCCAGATTATTCAGAAGTTGTCATGTTTTTTTTCTGGTATAATAATAATAACAATAATAATAGTTATGGTTATTATTGGTAATGGTTATTATTATTATTATATTTCGATCCCTAATTCACTTGGTGTGAGAGTTGGATACATTTCCCATCCCCCATATGACTCTTCAGTTGTCTTTAAACAACTTATTAAAAACTCATTTCCTCCAAATATTTGTGATGCTATATTTATTTTTTAATTTTTATTTATTTTTTAAAATTTTAATTCCAATATAGTTAGTGTATAGTATTACATTAGTTTCAGGTGTACAATATAGTGATTTGACACGTCCATGCAACACCCAGTGCTCATCATGACGAGTGCCCTCCTCAATCCCCTTTACCTGTCTAACCCATCCCCCACCCACCTCCCCTCTGGTAGCCGTCAGTTTGTTTTCTATAGTTAAGAGCCTATTTTTTGGTTTGTCTCTTTTTCATTTGTTCATTTGTTTTGTTTCTTAAATTCCACATATGAGTGAAATCATGTGGTATTTGTCTTTCTCTGACTGACTTATTTCACTTAGCATAATACTCTCTAAGAGCTCCATCCGTGTCATCGCAAATGACAACATTTCATTCTTTTTTATGGCTGAATAATATTCCAATGAATATATATATGCAATGCCTTCTTCTCTCTCTCTGTAACACCCAGTGCTCAACACATCAGGTGCCCTTCTTCATGCCCATCACTCAGTTACCCCCTCCCAACTCCCCTCCAGCAACACTCAGTTTGTTTCCTATGTAAGAGTCTCTTGGTTTGTCTCCCTCTCTGATTTCATCTTCTTTACCCATTCATCTGTTGAAGAACATCTGGGCTCTTTCTGTATTTTGGCTATTGTGGACATTGCTGCTATAAATATTGGGGCGCAGGTGCCCCTCTGAAGCATTAGGTTTGTATCTTTTAGATAAACATCTAGTAGAGCAATTACTGGGTCATAGGGTAGCTCTATTTTTAACTTTTTGAGGAACCTCCATACTTTTTTCCAGAGTGGCTGTGGTAGTTTGTCATATAGGCTTTGAACATTTCTTCTTACCTGCTTTAAAAGTATGCCTTGGACATTGTCTTGCCCTACCTCATGGGATGGACCATGCACAGGGTGGTCCTTATTTTTCCCATTAAAATAAAACTCTAGTCTGGTACCTTTTTATCCCAGTCTTACTCTTCCAGGCTTAGAAGACCCAGAGAGGTCAGGATCCCATCCTTAGGAATAGGGATCAGTGGTAGATAGCATCACAAGAAAGCAGCCTGAAAATCAGGTCCAGTCAGGCCAAGATCATGGCCTCCCATCTGGGGAGAGCCCACAGTCCCTCTCCCTCATGTCTGGACCCTCACCTGCCACAGAGCAACCCAGGTAAAAGCCCATTTATGAAGCCATAGGCTAAAGCCTGAGGAGTTGTTTTTAAGAATCAAATTTAACCATTTTCATAATTGGTCTCCAGAGGTAGGCAGAGTCCCCGCTTGCCTCTTTTAGACCCATAGCTTATCTTCTCCATTTGTGGTTTCCATGTCACTGTTCATAGAAACAGTACAGCCCAGCATCTTCAATCTTTGCCCCCTCTGGCAGCCTCGTCGCAGCACAGTGGCCCCCTCTCTGCTGCCCAGCCACGCCATTTCCAAGGGCAGGAGGGGGCAGTGTCCTGCAGCCCATCTTTGCTGTGCCTGTCTGAGGTGGTAAGTAGCCTCCTCCACCTTTCCTCCCAACAGCTTCCTATCCCTGTCCTGCTACATGGTCCAGAGTCTGGGACTTAATTTTGTTTCTTTGTTATTTATGACCCTGTTTAAAGAAAATAAATATCTCCCAACCCTTAAAAAAGAAACGAAAAGAAATGAAATGAAAAGAAAGTAAAATAAAATAAAATAAAATAAAATAAAAGTATGCCTTGGATTATTACCATTTTGATAAGGCAGGAAAAGTTTCTTATTGATTCTTTTTAATTAGTGGAAAATCTGAGTCCTTACTCTATTGCAAACTGGCCACAACACCCTAGACTATCCACCAATTAATCTGTAACCAAATTTTCCCTTTTGGAATAAAGAGAACAGATTTTGTTTGAGATTTCGGCTTGAGGGATGAGAGGAACTGTAAAATCAAGCTAGTGGGATGCTATTCTTCAACTCTTCATTGTTAGTTTATATATTTTATAAACAGTTTCTCCTTAACATTTTGCTCTCTCAAAGCACATAATCTCTTTTTCAATTCTTGTCTCATATTACGTTGCATGAGACAAATTCCCCACAGTACAGAACATTCTGAAAAATTGCTAGAAAATAATATGAGATATAACAGGAAAACTGAGACCATATATTCTTAATTACATACAATCAAATGTGTATAAAGAGCACAAACCTAGCCTAACTTTGTTTGTGAAAATTGGGGTAAATGAAATCCTATAGGAATTAACCACATATTACAAGGTTTATAAATGGGTGTTTCTGTGAAACAGAACCATTTCTGGAGCAGGTTATAAAATTATCAATGCAAGTGAAATTATCACTGGCAAATAGTTGTGGTGTAACCTGAATCCAGGACATTAAGCATTAATATTTTACCCATTTTTTTCCTGCAAACACAAAGCTTCCTCCTTAAGATGGTTTTGCAAAAGCAATAGATATGCCTTAAAACAGAAAATAATGGTTGCTTTTTATTGCTATTTTATTTTTTAACTGACAATTTCTACAAATAGCTTTTTTAATTAAAAAGAAAAAATTGCAAATATGACTTTGCTCTCCCCACATTGTCAGAGGAAGTGGGGTGTAGGGCAGCACAGTTATGATTTTAAGCATGGACCTTGGAGAGATTCTGCTAAGGTCAAATCCTGAGTCTGCTGGTCTCTGGCTATGTGACTTGAACAAATCAATAAGCCAATTAATCATAGCTTTGACTTAATAGGGTTGACACAAAGATTAAAAAACTTTTTAAATGCTTAGAGCAATGTCTAACAAATAGTAAACTATATAACTCTTTGATAAATAAAAAAAGATGTTTATTTACTTCACTTTACCGTCTTTCTCGGCATCCTGGTTCAGATGAAATTAAGTCAAAATCAACATAAAAGATGTCTTCAGGTAAGGGTAGGGATGAAGGGAGAGAGCCCAAGCTAGGAAACGCACAATCTACTATGCTTGCCATAGTAATGGTGAAGGGATTTACAGGCTGATTTTTCTCATATGAATCCCAGGTCTTCCCACCATCTGGTGTACCTACCTCCTTCCATCCACTGAGATGTTTTCTGAGTCTGCCCAGTAATAAGAAATCGGATTTTGCAAAGCTTGCAGTGGAGACAACTCAACTTGCTGCCTGTAAAGGAAAGCCCTGGGAGCAAAAACAACAGTAAAATCATGACAAGTCAGCAGATAGGCTGTTCCTTTAAAAATAGAGTTAACCCTGTCTACTGATACTCTGCTTAATGGAATCCTTAACCACTGCCCATTTCATAGAATGCTTGTTCCATACTAGTTAACTAGCTCTTTTTATTGAAACTCAAATCCATATGCAAACTATGAATACTTGGAAATAGAAGATAATGGGGGGTGCCTGGGTGGCACAGCAGTTAAGTGTCTGCCTTCGGCTCAGGGCATGATCCCAGCGTTGTGGGATAGAGCCGCACATCAGGCTCCTACGCTATGAGCCTGCTTCTTCCTCTCCCACTCCCCCTGCTTGCGTTCCCTCTCTAGCTGACTGTCTCTATCTCTGTCGAATAAATAAATAAAATATTTTTTTAAAAAAAGAAGATAATGGGAGTGTCTGTCTTTTGAATTATATTGGACTCAAAGGAAAATGAGAAACAATACAACTCAGCATCCATTTTCCATTATTCCTTTTCATATAACTCCCAAAAGAGAAACAAAACGCCCTTCACATATAGGGATATTTTTCTCTCTAGTCCTTGGTCTCCACTAATAGCTCTCCAATTCATGCTCGGGAGACCACAAAGAGTGAAATTAAATGGAAACTCAGGCAACTGTGTGCAATAGTACAAATGGCATAATGAATCCTTAGGGCCATTACACAACTGTTTACTTTCATAGAAAATTCTAACTGTCTATGCTTGTGGAGAGGATTTAGTAATATAAAGTACAAATATAAGATGAAGTGAATGCTGGAGCCAATCCAGGCAAAATGTCTCCTGCTACGACTCTCCTAAAAGACTTGAAGTCTACATGTATTGTGTCTGTCTCATAGTGTTCCCCTCTTAATCCTTTTCCTTTATTTATTTGTTCATTCATCTGTTCAACAAATATTTATTTAGCACTTACTATGCGCTCTTCCAGGGACTGGGGATACTGTGGAGGACAAGGCATGAAGGTTACATTCTAAGGGAGGAAAATATATAATTATGTAATGTCAGGTAGTGATCAGGGATTTGAAGAGAAATAAAGGAAGGTAGGTGGCTATTTTAAGTATGATAATTAGGGAAGGCTTCTCTACAGAGAGGATGTTTAAGCAGAGGCTTGAATAGAGTAAAGGAGGGAACCAAGGACTTCTGGAGAAGGGTTCAGGAATAAAGAACACTAAGAACAAAGGTCCGCGTAGTCGGAGGCTTCTAGGTACAGTTGAGGAACAACAAGAAAGAAAATTTGGTTAACGGGGTGAGTGTATAGAGAGTGTCAGGTAATGAGATTGGAAGGGTGGCCAAAGACCAGATTATGTAGAACTTGGTTGGCCATGGACTTCGTTCTTTGTATGAATGGAAGTTGATGGAAGGTTCTGAACAAGGGAATGAAATAAAATGACTTACTATTTTCACAATTCATTGGCTGCTGTGTGAAAAGTGGAATGTAAAGGGCAGGAGTGGAAGCAGAGAGACCAGCTGGGGACCACTGCATGGGTATAGGTGGTGATAAAGGATCAAGAGAGGAATGAAGGAATAGGAAGCACATATGTATAATCCCTCACTTGTGTCCTATGTGGAGTAGGCCTTGCGTACTCTTAGCTCTATAGATTAAACTTTTACTTGTTTAAAAGTTTACTTGTATTTTCCTTCCAGTTGGATAGTATTGTTTTAACTGGGCAAAGACAGAACATGAAATAAATCCCCATCAACAGAGAAATGGTTGATTAAACTCTGGCAAACACTTACTACAAACTATTAAGCAACCTTTAAAAGGAATGAGCTAAATTAATATTTGGAGGGATTAAGTTTTTATATATCTCCATTGTACTTTCCTTTTAATTGGATAGTACTGTTTTAAGTGGGGAAAAAAAACCCAGAAAATAAAATGAATCCCCATCAACAGAGAAATGGTTGATTAAATTCTGGCAAACACTTACTATGACCTATTAAGCAACCATTAAAAGGAATGAACTAAATTGATATTTGGAGGGATTTCCATGATATACTCTTTTTTTTTTTTAAAGATTTTCTTTATTTATTTGAGAGAAAGTGAGAGAGTGAGAGTGAGAGAGAGCGCACAGAGGGAGAGGGAGAAGCAGACTCCTCACTGAGCAGAGAGCCCAACATAGGGTTCGATCCCAGGACCCTGAGATCATGACCTGAACCAAAGGCAGACGCTTAACCAACTGAGCCTCCCAGGTGTCCCTTCCATGATACACTCTTAAGTGAGGAAAACAAAAACAAAAACATACGTATATATGTAGCCTCATTCTTGAAAATCAAAGAGAATTCACAACACCTATATCAAATTATGTATATACACATATATACATACATACATATATACATATATATACATACATATATTTTATATATGTGTTTATATATAAATATATGAGCATGCAGAAGATTATAAAAATATACATGCAGGTTGTTAACAGATTGTTAACAGTGGTTACTTGGTTGAGAGCAGATAGGCTTTAAGTACTTAAGCAACATCTACGAACTTTAATGGCAGAAACTCTGAAGTAAGGATACAACCTAGTACAAAACAGATGGAATAAGCCTACCTTGGGATACAGAGAAGAGGATCTAGAATTGTCCCTGCATGAGTTCCTTAGTCACAATAATTAAGGGTTATTACCAGTTCCTTCGGGAGAAGGAATTGGAATTGGATAGCAAAACCCAATGTATATCTTTAATGTGGAATTTTATACAATTATGCATGGTAAAGTGTATAAAATTCTCACATAAAAAGTTTTTTGGACATAAATTAATCTAAGAAAAGATTGAATTCACAGTCCTTTGCATCTTTAGTATATGCACGATGTAAATGTACTTGTGAGCGTGTTAAAGAATGAAATGAGTCAATGACTTCACAATGGTGTGTGTGTGTGTGTGTGTGTTCAGCCATCTTGAACGGCCAAGTAGAAAAACAGATGTACAGGTTGCTAAAGACAGATTTCATCCACCTGGTCTGGAATCTTCTCAAGAAAGAGGTGTGACCATACTAGACAGGGTTTTCATAAGCCAACACCCTATACCTTATTCTTGGGGAACTTTTCTCCTCTATTTTTTGACCATCCACCAACACTTTTCCAATGAAACCTGTGTTTAAGCAAGAACATTTGGTCTCTGTAGTAACATTTGGTAATTAAAACAATTCCTTTATTCAAACCTCCGTCACTGTGTCGATGACTACGCTTCAGAGGAATTCTGGGAAGAGGAGTGATTTCTTCACCTCCTGAACTCTAGTGTGTAACCATCATGGAGAGACTTCTCATTCTGGCTAGTATGGCTTGGCCTACATAGCTCCCTAAGTTGAACATTTGGCAGGTTAGTTCACTAGTAACCAAATGGTCCTTGTAACAAGCATTGCTGATCACTGAGCTGTATTTCTTCATCTGCTTTGACTTTTAAAATGATTATATGTGAGTAGTATCTCATGGGAGATTGAGGAGAAGGAAGAGATTTTTTTTTTACCTTTTGGAAAGGCTGTTCATTCATTTTTTAAAAAATTTCCAGAAAACCCCATTGTTTACAAATTTTTCCATTGTGTTCTGTTTATTTGCCAAGAAAAATCTTGCACCATACCAACTTGTTTTAGTAAAACAAATGGCTCCTTTCACAATACAGCTCAGCGTATTTGTATATTTACATGAGTTTTCCAGCATGCTTTGGGAGGAAAGATTCAGCTACATTTGTGCATGTTTTGTTTTCCCTTGTGTGTAAGCTTTGACCTCCCGAACTAGCTCCCAGTGAACCCACAGGCCATGGATTAGCTGTAGGCATTTTGCTAAACCCTCAGTTGGATAGAGTTTTGCTGGATTCCTTGAAACAAATAGGATGTTTTCATGGAGCTTGAGCTAGTTTTAATATCTGGGTGAATCATGAGTGAAAAAATGACAATGGACTGTGCCCCTGGAGCCCCACCTTCTTGGGAAGACATGGAGCTTACTGACACTTTGTTGGCCATTATTTAATTTGTAGCCTATCAAACAGCAGCTTGCAACAGACTCATGAACATGGTACCAGGCTACTCGGCTTGTCTGCACTGGAGATCTGTGCTATCCATTTGGCCTTCTATGCTTCACTGATTTTATTTCTTAATAGTTTCATGGTTGGTCTATAAGTAGGCTAAGAAAAAATTTTTCTGAGGTTTCAAATTATTTATAATTCATATGGTGTATTTCTTCAAGGGGGTGAAAGAGATTTTCAATAACTCACATTTTTGGAAACCTAGGCACCTGCTCTTTGTGTGATCTTGGACAAATTGCTTCACTTCTGTCACTTTTGGTTTCCTCCTCTGTAAAATGTGGGTTTATAAAACCAATTTCATCAACCTACTGTGAGGACCAAACGAAGTTAGATCATAAACCATCTAGTACGGTGCCAGGCACACAAGCAGGTCTTATGGATATAAGAGCTGCTGCTGTGATTATTGCTGTTAGGATTCAGTCTGGTGAGGGTGATGTGGGTTCTTTCTGCTGCAGCGGATTCAGGGACAGGTGACCGAATCTTCACCAGCGATGGGCACGCAGGTAGGTTATTATTCTGGTTCTCGGTACACCAAGCAGGCCTCTGGAAATGGCAGTGAGGGTTCTGCAGGTGTGCTTCAACCCTTCTGACCCTCCCAACATAAAGAGGGTTTTATTCAGAGTGGGGAGAATTCGGCCATCTTCTGTGACATATTGGCTTGGGCTGGAACCAATCTTGAGGAAGTTTTGGAAATCTCAATTCCACACTGTGAAATGAAGCATCACGTTTCCAATGACACTAGTCAACACACGGGTGTTCACTGGAGCTCTACCACCCCGCACCACACTGGGGCCAGAAAAAAGGCCAGTGCGAACCACCTGTGCCACAGGACGAGAACTTTAGCCTAAAATGTCGCCAGTGTTTTGGCCAGGGTAGAAAGGTCCATGATGTCATTGAAAGACAAAGGAGCATAAAAGATGTCAAGAGGAATTGTAAAGCTGTTGAACTTCTCTTCAGGTCCGTTTTCTAAATGTCCAGTTTGGTAATAGGGAAAGCAGCCATCGGGGAAGGGCCGGTGCAATTCTCAACTCTTTGTCACTCAGGGGAAAAGTGAAGGACAGCCACTCATGATTTTGGAAAATGACACTGCCGTGTCAGAACGTGTCATGCATAGGATTCTTTTTTTTTTTTTTAAAGGTTCTATTTATTTACTTGAGAAAGAGAGAGCACAAGCTGGGGGGCAGGGCAGAGGGAGAAACAGGCTCTCCACTGATTAGGGAGCCCGATCCCAGGACCCTGGGATCTTGACCGGAGCAGGGGAATGAAGCATGAGAGACTATAGACTCTGAGAAACAAACTGAGGGCTTCAGA
Organism: Ailuropoda melanoleuca; assembly: GCF_002007445.2. NCBI lineage: Eukaryota > Metazoa > Chordata > Mammalia > Carnivora > Ursidae > Ailuropoda > Ailuropoda melanoleuca. Next base: position 113,492,631 of record NC_048220.1, on the reverse strand, counting down.
GGGGAGGGGGGTGGGGGAATGGGATAGGCTGGTGATGGGTAGTAAGGAGGGCACGTATGCATGGTGCACTGGGTGTTATACGCAACTAATGAATCATCGAACTTTACATCAAAAACCAGGGAGGTACTGTATGGTGACTAACATAATATAATAAAAAAACATTAAAAAAAAAAAAAAGGAGGCAGATGCTTAACTGCTTAACCCGCTGAGTCACCCAGGCGCCCCCATGCATAGGATTTTTGAAGAGAATACTTCCATGGAGAGTGAATCCTAGGTGCTAACCTCACAGTGCAGAGTAATAAATCATCCAAACTGTTGAGGAATATTGACTGTTCTTTTGGCAAAAGAAGTAATTCCTCCCTATCCCCCCCCACCCTCCGGCCTAATCCAGTGATTTTTCTTCCATAGGTGTGTAAGAAACTGCTCTCCAGTCAGCAGAGAGCTGGGTCCAAAGTATAAGTGTTACTTGATGGTACTACTGCTCATCTGTCAATGTCCTGAAATACGAGGATGTCAGCTTTCAGGAGGCAAATCCTGAATATTTCAATGTGGGGGAGATTTTCATGCCATGGTCCCTAACAGATAGATATAAACTCCCAATTAAGCCACTCTTTCAGGTGAGCTTGAATATTTAGGAACTTGGGGATGAAAACCATAACAGAGCATCTTGGTCAAGCATGTGTATGTTCCACTGTGAAAGAAGTCCACCTGTTATTGACGCTGAAGGCTGCCCCTCAGAGAAGTCTATAGTCTTCATTTTAAGAACAGCTGTCAGAGCCCTCCAAACTTAAATCCTCATTCTACAAGCCGTGCTTTTGTTCCTTGTGGGCTTCTTAATTTATAGTTAATAATAATAGTAATCATCTGTGATACGGCCCTAGCAAGACAAAGGACACAACATGAATTTTATTTACTGACTTCCTTTCTCCTTCTCATTTTCCATCCCCTTAGTTTTTCTTTGATTTTTTTTCCATACGTGTTTTAAAGTTATTTTATCTGGCTTTATTATAAGTTTCTTTTGAAGCTGCTTTAAATCCTTTCTGGAATAAGTCACACTACCAACAAACAAATAAAAAACAAATATTCATTTGTAATAATTGGACCACCCAGTTGAAATATGCTGGTAGTTTTTCTCCTTGAAAGGGTAATAGCATTGTTGTTTATTTCATCATTCCCCCTTCCTTTCTTTGAAACCATTATCCTGTGGCTTTGAAAATTCCCGTGGAGGAACAAATAGTCCATTTGCTTCTAGAATTGCCAGCAAGTTCATAAGGAAATTGTATCAGAGGTAACTTGTATATAAGGAACAAAAATGTATTTTTTTCCCCCTTTTCCTACTTTTCCTGAAGCCCTATGGGCCGAGGACTTGGTCAAACCTTAATAGGTATTACATCGCTCAGGCAACGGACTGTTGGACAAGTTCTCCATCCTTCCATGAATGATACCACAGCTCATCATGTCAAACTGGGAGCTGGCAGGTGCCCGAATGTGGAATGGGCTGCAAAATGATGAAAACAGTACACTAACTTGGCAGATTTCAGGAAATGGCAGAAATTACAATGTGGTCTCACTTTATTAACTATTTTAACATTCACTTAAATTCAAGAAGAGGAAAGGGGAAAAAAATGATTTACGCACCAGAGATTGGGGTTGTAGAAGGAAAATGGAAATTGCAGCGGCTTCTCTCTTAGTTCATCTGCCAGACACCTGTAGAATTGCGTTTCAATTATGTGTCTGGGTCAGGTAAAAACTGGCTGGTTTCTGACGATGGTCTTTCGACAGGACATCACCGAGGAGGCAAGATGCACAAGAGGCTAATGTTCATTTCCTATGAAAGGAACTGAGGATGTCAAAGTAAATTGGAAAGGATGGACTCTGGGCAGGCATCTGGGGCTTGGCTCACACTTCAGGAAAACGTTGTGTCTAGTGATTGCCCACAATTACAAAAAGCAGAGGAAGGGGGCCCCACTTGACAACAATTGAATTTCAGGAAGTTTTGCTATTGAACCAACATGAGGAGATGGGTTTTCTTTTTAAAAAGTTCTCAATAAAAGTCAAGTCTTCCCTGAATTCATTATTCTAAAGACATCTGCATTTGAAAAATACTTAAAATTCTTCTCATATCAATGGATTTAAATGTTATTCACTAGTAATTCTTTGGGTCTTTGAAGCTTTTAGCTAAAGTTTTGGTTTATGACTCAGTGTTACCTTATGTTATTGACTATCTGTTGCTGTCTTTCATGTCAGGAAGCTCTTCATCGACTGAAACTATTTGTTACGATATGCCGTGCATTCCTCTCAGAAAAAGAAGTATTTTCATGTGACTTGTTTCAACCAGACTTGTTTACTTATATTCATTTTAGAATACAGCATAAAGAGACGGGGTAGTATATGCAGTATTTATGAAATACTGAGGTAGACACTTCCTTTAGTTTTTCTTATATTTCTCTCCAAATGAATCTACTCTTTTCTTATGTAGACTCATAAATGTTGTAACAATTTTTGAAACAGAAGTACAGATATTAGGCTTTAGGAACTCTCATGGTGTAAGAAAATATTTTATTCTTTCTGGATTTGGGGGTGATTTTTGATACATTGAAAAGAAGAGTCTTACATTACTCTATAATTTTGGAGTGAAGGCGCACATTTATTAAGAAATTATTTTGGAAAAAAATGAAGATCTTTCCCCCTTTCAGGGCACTGTCTAGACCCACTGTAAACTTTATACTGTTTAAATACCAGCAAAGTCAGACTGTAGGGAACCAAGACAGGGAATCCTTGTCGTCAGTAAGACGGGCGGTGAACAATATAGATGCCTTTCTGGTCATGTGTTATACTGACTTGCCTGTGTGTAAAGTGGGTATAGCAAATGAACAATCTCACGAGATTCATTCTACATAGAGATTTTTAATTCTTAGTCTTGTTGCCTTAATGATGAATATAGTCTGGTGTTGCTGACACCAGCATCTGTTCTTTTTATCACCCGAGTCCCTCAATGGGGTTGGAGAAAAGCTTTTGCAAATAAAAGTATTTTACAGAACAGATCTTTACCCGTTGGCATGGTCCATATGTTCCCTAGCACTCTTCTCAAAAGTTGCAAAGCAATGATGCTTGAAGAGGAGATTAAAAAAAAAAAAACTACAAAACTCCAACAACCCTACATTGCTTGCTGGGTTTTGCGTCAGTATCATCCAGCTCAGAGCCCTTCTTTTGACCTGTTTAAATCTCAGGTTGTGGAAACATTGAACTCTTCATGAGTTCTGTAGAAGATGGAAGTATTTAAATAAAACTGTTGTAATTTGGGGATATGATATTTATACCACTCTATGAATATTGCTTTTACTTTATATTTAAACAATGTATTAAGGATGAGTGAACTGACCTACAGAGTGTCAGCCTGACACAAACCAGAGGCAGACGGAATGAGGGGCCCAGGCATTGTGTTTTCTACTGGAATATTGGACCATTTGCAAAAACACTGCATGTTTCACTATTCACACAGTAAATGACCAGCGGTGAACCCTGAGGCAGAAATGATTTAGAGATGTTGTGTAGGGGGTTACTAAAACTTGATGTGAAGACCTAAGTATGACACATTCAGGAATTTCACTTTTGATGTTAAGATCGGAATGAAGAAAAGTGTGGAAGAATGTAGCAAGATTGAAAAACCGTCTTAAAATATCTGTGAGGGAGAAATCTGTGATGGTTACGTAATGCCAGCTCCCTAAAAGAATGAACTTTTTTTTTCTTGTGAGTTGCTTTATTATGCAGCAATAATTAAAACCTGACTCTCACACATGCATACAAATGAGGCTGGGGAATCTTCCTTGAAAAATTAAAAAACAAAACAAAACAAAAACCCGACTTTACAAACTGATAGATTTGTTTGCCAAAAAATATAGTTCTCAGTCAGTTTTCTCCTCAAATCATTTTAACTGTAATTCTTATTTGAAATGATCAGTTGATATCTCCCCCACTTTTTTTTTTGTTTGATGTGGGAATGGATGGAAGCTATTTCTAGGCTTCTCATCATTTTGTCCTTAGGTTGAAGGTTGGCTGAAGACCTCCATGATGTTTTCCAAGTTATCACATGGACTTCATGGGAAGCTGTCTACAATGTTACGTCAGGAGACAGGGCCAGAAGAAGGTGGCATGACTAAGGAGAGGTGGATAACTAAAGCGAACTTTTGGAATAAATCGGAAGTTAGAATCTCAGAGGTCAGGCCAAGCTGGTCATCTCAGTGTTTGAGAAGATGGTTGAGGTGGGCACTTACAGGTGCAAAATGAGTAGAGGTTGCAGGCCGATCCGTGGTTAGAGGATGCAGAACTCGATGTCTGTGGCAGCCTGGTGGAGTGGAGAAAGTAGATTTACATCCAGGAATCCCAGGTAGGGTTTGGTACAGAGGTTTAGGGGAAGGAGCTGAGCATAGACAAGAATAATGATTTTACCTGGGGGCATTAGCCAGGCATCAAGAAAGACACAGGACCCGGCAGATAAGGGAAATTTCTCAAACCCGGAACAGTTAGGCAGGTTTATACAGTATCAGTCTAATCTCAGGACAGGGATAATCTTTCCTTTATTGTTTTAAAAAGTGTTTTCTTGGGGTGAGCTTAACTAAATCCTCTGTTGGGACTTGTCTGCTTTAGTAATTCCTTTTTTTCTAGACAAAGGAAAAGAGGAATAAAGGGTATAGGTTGCTGCAATTTGTCCATGAAAAACTTGCAGCCTGATCAAGTTCAGTGTGTTGTAAGAAGAATGGATATATTACATAGGACCAAGACTCATCTTCTGGTATTGATCCCTAATCTTGCCTGGGAAAAGAGATGTTCCTGGATTACCCTGAAGTTGAACTCCTGCTTTCTCTTGCATGAGCCTCTATTGGTGGGGTATGACCCTGCTTGAACAGACAGAAGTCAAACAGGGAAGCATGGAAGAATGGGTTGAATATTGAAGGAGTTTGGTAAGCCTTGCTACCATGTATGTTGAATCATGAAAGATCTGTAATATAGGTATAGAGTTTGATAGGTATAGAGTTTACTAGTGACAGTTATACCTTTTAACTCACAGAAAACCATGTTCTGCTCAACAGTAATGCTTAGCTTGATCTGCAGAAGCTTGTTTATTTTTTTTCAACTATGGGCCTACATAGAATGGATACTTGCAGTGTTTTTTTAATGTAATTAATGATGGAGGGATCAAATAAGGGCTTGGGTATGATAGCTTAGCTTTGGTGGAGAAAACGGGCTCAAGAATAAGGGATCATGGGATAGATTTGTGTGGAATGATGTTGTGCAATGAAGGTTAGGTGTTGTTTTGATGGTGAGCATCCTAGGAAGTATCTATAGATACTAACGTAGTCTATGCTTTTCACTTTTTCCATGTTTATTTTGTTCACTCTAGGCTTGGCAACGATAAATAGTAAGTCCTAGAAAGATAAGGAGAAGCTATCGACTAATAGCGTAAGGTGAAGGTCCTGACTGGAAAGGATCTCTTTTAGAAAGCAGCATGTTTAACCAAGAATAAATTCAGAACCATTTTATTTTTGGAAAAAGTGATGATCTTCTTGAAGAACCACGAGAAAGGTTGACAATTTAGAATAAAAGGTTTCACAGGGAGCTGATACTACCTTACTCTTAGGTGGAAGCAAACACATGGCTTAGAGGCCTGAGGTTTTCTATTCCAGAATCTTTGACTTTCTAACAGAAGATATTTAGCTGAACTGTTGAAGGGTTAAAATTCCACAGCTGTCTTATTTATCTTACTGTTCTTGGCTAAACATTTGGAGCCTTAGGAGCTCCTTTTATGTTCTTCTATGTGCTTCTACTGTATGTGATATTTTTCATGGGCCAGCAGCTATATTAAGCATCTTAAAGGGTGTCTTCTTTATATCTTTCTTCAGGTAGTTTGTTTCTCACTAATGTGAATTTCTTTTTTCTTGGCTGTGAATTTCAATGACTATTATATTTGTTTTTGGTATGTATAGCATTATTTGAATGATGATCTCTTGGTCCAGAAAGGCAAGAAAAAATTAGTATATTTAGGGTTTCTTGTTATATAGTTGCCTTGGTTGGAAGCAAAGATAGTCATGGGTTACTTAAGGCCTAAATCAAGTATATGAAGCAGAAGGCATCTCATTCAGGGTCTCACTCAGCCGTGCTTTGTCCGTGTGTCCTATTTAACCTTTTTGAATCTTTCGTAGAAGCTTGTCTCTGATTTTGAACTTCTTTGGTTTGTCTAACTGGCCCAATATGGACAGTGTCTGGTGTACCCAGGGCTCAATGTTAGTAGAATAAAGACATGGGAGAGTCCCGTGTGACAGGGGGTAAAATCAAATATAAAAGCCAGTCTCATAATGTGTTAGATAAAAGTGTACAGGAATAAGAATGTAATTTAAGAAAAGAGATCTTTGCCAAGAAACTAAAACAAAAATACAAGACAGTAAAAAATAGCTTAATACCAATTGAAATCTCAAGGTATGATTCAAGTAATTTCTAGCTCTTATAAAGTTTTGACCAGAGAAGGAGTGTATGTGGACCAAAAAAAAATTGGCTTTCAGGTTACTAAGTGTTCCCACCAAGGAAGGCCTATGTATGTGACTAACTAAATGGGACTGTAAGCCACTCCTATGTTAAAAATGATAATATAAAGAAGTATTTGGAAGAACTGGCCTAGTTATGTTCAAGGTGGGTGGCCCTGAATGATTTTCCGAAAGGAAGTACAAGGAAGGACTCTGGATCCAGTCAAAAGAGAGTAAAGGAGGAAGCGATGAGGTGTTTTATAGAAATATATAAACCCAA
>NC_048220.1:113477371-113485733 GCF_002007445.2 Ailuropoda melanoleuca | reverse complement strand
AAAAAAAAAGAAGTCCTTTTGTTCTTAATCCTTCTTCTCTCTTTAGTTCTTCAGAGAGCCACTTTTACATCCTAAATACCCAGCATAGTTTCTGGAATTGTGTATTATTGGGCTCTCTCCCAACAATTGATAAAGCAGGACCCAGTTTCCACTTTGTTGTTGTTTTCTTGGATAGCAACGACTGTCTTTGATTGGCAGTTTTAAAGAGGGAGTGTGAAGGATTGAGCATTCAAGCCCTAACAAGCTCCATAATCTACTGATTTCTTCTCAGAAATATATTCATTTATACTTAAAAAAAAGTCCTCTTGTCAGAGATTGTAAAATTGAATCAGTAGACATTTATGAATATCCATACTAGTAATATTTACCATTTCTTGAAGTACCTTTTTGTGCCAGGAAATTGTTTTCTATATATTCTTTCTAGTCTTTATAACAATCATGCAAGGTGAGAAAACTGGGTTTGGGAGAGTCAACAGCTAGTAAGTGTTGCAGCTGGTGTTCAAGGCAGAACACCCCAACTTCGTCACAGAATGCCATACTTCCCCAGGAAACTGTTTTACACAGAACAGATACGGAACTTTGGATTGACACACTATGTGTTAACTGTTTGGGGCTGCTTCTGTTCATTTGATGACAACTACACTCATACAGATTTCACTGTATCCTAGCAGCCTAAAAGAGTTAACGAGTTTCCCAAATGCCCTAGCATTTAGTTAGAAGGGAAAGGTGGCAGAAAGTGGAAGCTAGTAATTTATTCAGTATTTTTTTAAAAAAGATTTTATTTATTTACTTCTCAGAGAGAGAGAGAGAGAGAGACAGAGAAAGACAGAGAGAGAGAAAGAGAGAACAAGCCAGGAGAAGCGGCAGGCAGAGGGAGAAGCAGCCCTGATGTGGGTCTTGATTCCAGGACCCTGGGATCATGACCTGAGCTGAAGGCAGATGCTTAATCGATTGAGCCACTCAGGTGTCCCTATGCAGTATATTCTATACTGGTAGGCACTTTGTTAAGAAACGGATTACCCTAGACTCACAACTTACTGAAAGGCAGTACTTTTATTCCATTTGAACAAGTGAGGTAACTAAGACTAAAAGTTTAAAACTTGTTGAAAGTCAAAAGCCAAAGTCATTGTTAGTGGTGAGGACAGAGGATTTGCATGAAAGTCTGTCTTTAAACCTCATACTCTATCCTTTCTAGTATGTGAAAGATCATGTCTTAAAAAAATCATATTAGAATTTATTTTTAATTAGAATGATTTGAGATTAGGTTACACACACTATGTCCCTCTATCTCCTTAAACCTTCTTGTGTATATGTGGAAGAAAGGGATATTTTCTTATATAACCATGGTACAGATATCAAATTTAGGAAATTTAACATTGAGATGATATTTTAATTTGCAGTTCGTATTTCAACTTTTCCTACTGCCCAATGATGTCCTTTTAAACATTTTTTTCCCTTTCCATTTAGCTGCTATGATCCTTGGGTCTCCTTTAATCGGTAAAAATTCTTCAGCATGTCCTTGTCTTTCCTTGGAACATTGACATTCTTGAACAAAATGAGCCACGTATTTTACACGATGTCTGTTAATTTGGGTTTATCTGGGTATTTCCTCATGATCAGATTCAGGATTTCCATTGTCAGCCAGAAAAATGCACAAGGATGTCATATCTTCCTGAAGCTATCAAATCAGGAAGCACATGTTTGCTTTTTATCGGTGATGTTAAATTTTGACAACCTGGTCAAGGTGTTCTCTGTTTTCTCCACTGTATAGCTGCTCTTTTCTCTCTTGCAACTAACAAGCCATCAATGAGGAGACATTTTGAGACCACACAAATTATCCTCCTTCTCATCAAAATTTAGCAACCATTGATGATTCTTACCAGGACCACGTATTACTATGATCATTAGGACTGATTTTCAAACTCCTCCCCTCCTTTCACAGTTACCTGTTGGAATTTTACTCTAAGGAAAAGCCCTTTCTTCTCCCTTATTTATTTACCTATTTATTGTCAGTATTGACTGATGAATTCCTGTTTTATTCAGTATCTCATAATCTTTTATTTAGCCTCACTTCTTTTCATGCTCAAATTATTATAGATTTGGCTAATCGGAGCCCTTTCAAAGTGGTATCTGTGTCCTTTTGATATGCTGTCATCATTATTTTGAGTACTTTCTTATTTTTTGGCCCCAAAGCTATTTCAGGCTCATTTTGCTCATCTTGTACTTTCCCTGATACCTTGAAATGGCCATTTCTCCTAGGAGCTCATTTTCCTTTAAGTGAGGAATGGTATTTAGGAAACAAGATGTGCCTCTCACTGCTACTAAGCCCTGTTCTAAGCCCTGTTCCCTCACAGCCGAGCCCACAAAATGTATTGTTAAGCTTTTGAATATTTTCAGTCTGATGAGAGAAAAACAATATCTCAGGGTCATTTTAAATTTGCATTTCTCTTTTTATGAGTGAACTTGAACACCTTTTCATGTATTTATGGAACTTTATAAATTATCTTTTTTGCTGAATGTTCTATTTGTCTTTTGCCCATTTTTCTATTAGATGGTTTTCTCAATTTTTTACGTTTTGTTTTTTTAAATATTAAGAACAATTAGCTTTCTTTTTTAAGGAAACATTAGCTCTTTATCTGTAATCTATATTGCATTTGACATTTATTTTTTGTCTTTTATTATGATATGCAAAAGTTTCAAATTTACTAATCATTCTTTTATTGCATATTATAGTTCTGACAGCCAGTTCCAAAGTGCATGCATGCATGTGTGGGAATGTGGTTTCCCCACACACCACCCTATTCTCTGATACCAGCTGGGTGTCCTACAATTCAACTCAATTCTGCCACTATCTACCCACAGACAGCATCAGATCCCACAGGTTAAAGTTTCAGATTACCCCCACCTCCTTCAGATGTCAATCTCAAGTCCAGGTTGCCATCTGGGCTTCTGACCCACCAACTATAGATTGGAAGTTCCAACAACTCTCTCTTTGGGTTTTGTTAATTTGCTAGAGCAGCTTACAGAACTCAGAGAAATATTTACTTACTAGATTATTGGTTTATTATAAAACGGTATAACTCAGGGACAGTCAGATGGAAGAGATGCATACGGCAAGGCATGAAGAAGGGGCTGTGGAACACACACGCCCTCTTCAGGAGAGCTACTCTCCCCAAACCTGCACATGTGCACCGATACAGAAGCTCTCTGAACCTTGTCCTTTGGGTTTTTACGGAAGTTTCATTACCTGGGCATGACTGATTAAATCTTGGCCACTGGTGACTAAATTCAACCTCTAGCTCCTCTCCCCCCCAGAGGAGGTGAATTGGAAGGGTGACTTGAAAGTTCCAAACTCGAATCATGGGAATGGTTCTCCTTGGCAACCAGCCCCCATTCTTAAGTTCAGTCCCAAAGAAACCTCACTAACAAAACAAAAGACGCCATCATGATCTGATTCCAGATCAATGTGGAGTTTATTCTTATATATGTTATTAGGATTGGATCTAAGTTCATCTTTATTCCAAATGGCTATGCAGTTGGCCCAATATCACCACTTTGTCCTAGTCATACGAGATACTCCCTACTAGATTTCCATAGGTGTTTGCATGCTTTTGGACTTTCTTCCGTATTCCATTGATCTGTGTCTATTTATGTGCCAGTGCCACACAGTTTTACTTACGAGTAAGTCATATTCTAACTTCATCTTTTACCGAAGAATAAACAGAGACTTAGAAGGTCAAGTGTCTTTTCCCAAATCAGGCAGCAGTACAGTCAGGGCTGGAAACTGGTTTTCCTGACTTACAATAAGATTCTTTCCCTTCTCTATGCTGTGCTGCTCTCATCTTTCTCTTACACTGACTTTAGTGAGAATGGAAAATCTAGTTACAATGAAAAGCCTACTTTGTCTAGAGAGGAAGAGCCATGGGGTTATGGTCTTCTTAGGACAGGTTTATAGAAAGAGGCAAATGTCTTTTGGGAGAATGTAAAAGAATGCTCCCTATACCACTGGACTGTTCTATAGAAAGTTAGACCTGAAAAGACGTAGGGTGAGTAGTAGAGAAATCACATGAGAGGAAGTTGAGAAGCAGAGGGGTTAAGTGATATGTCCAAGGTCACACAGTATACTAGTGACAGAGCTGTGGTTTAACACGAACGTGCTTGAATCCCTTCCAGTTCCTTGGCAATGATTTATCAGACACTTTTTTGAACAACCACTTCTTTTAAGCTGCTGTAAATTTGTGTGTACATTAAATTTGACCTTGTTATATAACGTCTGGCACAAAAAGTTATTGGTAGCCTGCCTATACCTCACTTAAGTTCCTGCTGAAGTTTTTACCTAAAGAATGAAAAAGTTGTTGGATGGGTTTGGAGAGACAATTCTTCTTATAAATAGTGCTAAAACTCCTTTTTTATATTGGACCTGTTCAGCTAAAATCTAAACAACAAAGACATTTGATTTACTGCAGGCATTAGGTTGGAGTGTTAAGTGGTTGTTTTAATTTTAGAGTTTTTATAAAAGAGCTGCTCTCACCGTATAGTTGATTACAATTTAAAAACAGAGACATATGATTTATTATAAACAGTGTTTTTGAAAACTAAACTTTTTTTTTAGAAGAACTAAAAATATGTATTTCAAAAATTTTCAACTCCAGGAGATGTGGGACCTGTTTTCTTTTCCTCCTTTGGAAATGGTATGTGGCTGTTGAGTTTTAAATGGTCAGAGAGTCTTCCTTGGTGGTATCAAAGAATAAGAGAGGAAGTGGGAATATTGTGGGTGCTGTGTTTGGTCTGAGGACAGAGCTCCAGGCAAACTGGGTAGGTAACCTGCAGTGCGGGTTTGGTTTGGCTGGTCCACTCTCAGCTACGTTGCCTCCTCTAAATTCCCATCCCCTCCCACCTGACCCCACCATCCTTTCTCAATCCAGCCGATAGCAGGAACATGACTGATCAGCATGGCAGAGAGGTGAACTCACTATTAAAGAGTTACTCTAAGTCTCACTTAAAGTTCTATAACATCTGGCAGTGCTAATGCCCAGTTTAAAAAAGTGTACCCTTCCCCTTTCAATATGAAAACCCATGAAAAGTTTGGTTTTGAAATGTTAGGTTGTTTAGCTGTCATAGATGCAAAGTGTTCTGCAATTTTGTGTGTGTGTGTAAAATTGTTCCTGAAAGATGGAAGAGTTTGAGATATTTTTCTTGGGAAGCTGTTTTTGAATATTCAAAATACACTAAAACTTTTTGCATTTGTGTGTGAGAGTCTCTATTGTTTAGTAGCTTTACTAAATGAAAAATAAAAGTAATTTTGATAAAGGTCTCTAATGGACAGAGCCCAACTCAATGCCTTTTGTATACTAAGTGTTCAATTATTATATTCCATTTTCCAGATAGGCTCCTGTTGTTCCTCATTGCAACTTGAGAAAAAGATCACATCATCTCTGAAGTGGATACACACGCACGAACAGCTAAAAGCAAATGGCGGTGTTCCAGCTCTAGATGAAGACCTGAAGAGACCCCAAGTACAGAAAGAGTATTCTCTTCGCTTCTCCAACCCCAAGTATATTATTCCAAGTAAACCAATACTAAGCCACCTGAATTTAGAGGTATGCGGAAATTAAGATGGTTTCTTTCTAGATTTTCTGATAAATCCATGAAAGCTGAACTTCTCTTTCTTTCTCTCTTAACCGTTCTCCCTCTCATATTTGCTCTATCCTTACCTAAGCGTGCTCTAAGCAAGTGTCTAGTTGTACTGGGTATATTGACAAACCTTCTATACATTTCCTTGGAATAAGTAGGGAAATACTTCAGCCAGAAAGGGATGGTTTTCTGGGTCTTGTTACACGAGAGCTAACCAGAATCTCGTCTAGGTCAATAGTTCTTGAGTAAGCAGAGTAATATAATTTTTTTACATGCATTATTCACTTAATTATCATATAACTCTGTGAGGGTTTTATTTTTATCTCTGTATTGCAGAAGAAGAAACAGGGACAGAAAAATTGAGAAACTTGCTCCAGGTCCTGGTCCTAGTGAGAGGCAAAATTGGGATTTGTGTCTAGGCAGTGTGGCTTCAGGTTATTATGCTATACTGCTGCTCCCCTCAAAAAGAATTAATGATAGCCAGCATTTTCATGGTGCTAGACACTACTGTATGTTTTTTATGTATATGAGCACATTTAGTCTTCACAAAAACTCTATGAGGTATGCTCATTTTCTATTTACTCCTTCAGACACTCTCCATCCTTCCATACTTGCTCTATGCCTTGAGAGACTGATCTTTGGTACTGCACATTTTGCTCTATGGTTTCTGCTTGTGTTTGGTCCATTTTGCTCTATGGTTCCTGCTTGTGTTTGGCCAATGAGAGTTTCCAGGATGAGATCAGAAGGTAGAAGCAAACTGAGGTCATGGTATTTATTTCCTTAGTTCCCTTCCTTTTGGGTCACTGTGAGGTGGCTGTCTCCCTTTCTCAAAGACCATAACTCCTCTTTATTTGGTCTTCAATAGTCTCTCTCTGGGACCCTGTAATAGCTTCCTCTTCTTCTCTATTAGGCTTAGGGATAGTAAAGTCTCTCTGCTGTTGCTAGCTCAGGGGTGCTCGGACCCCCTGCCCACAACTCTGTAAATAGTCCCTTCATGAAACTCTCCTCAAACACTGAGTGTGCAATTGTTTTGTTGCTAATATCCATATGAAACAAGGTATATTCTGTTATTATCAGCACCGTATTTAACTTGTAAGACACAGGCAAGTTAAGTAAAGGACCCAAGGTAATTGGTAGAATGGCGATTAAAACCTAGGCAGTTAGTCACTACCCTATTTTGCCTCTTGGTTTAAGTATATGTTGGGCTTTTGGCAAAAACCTTGCAATACAGGTCGTTTCATATCAAAGGACAACCGATGGATAGTGTGCTGTAACTAATGATAGTAATGTAAACATTTACAGTGTAAAAGCACTAGGGGGTCAATATAATAAGTTCATTCATGCAGTTATTAAATATTTATCCAAGTTTTAGATTTTGGGGATAAATCATCAACAAAACAGATTCTTGGTTTCAAGAAATTGTGGATGATTCAAAGACTTACCTATTTATTCTCCAATATTTTGGCTTTGATTAGCAAAGAGTGATATAGCAAAAAAGCCCTGGTATTTGATACACCTGTGATTATTGTCCAACATACATAACTTGTAAAAACTCTTTTGAGTCAGTCATGTAATCGGTGGTATCTGTTTTATTTTCCTAGGCAGCAGAGATTCTCTTTCTAGTTAAGTTTGTGCCCTCAGTATAGGCACGATATGGTCTAGGCATAGAGTCTTACAAAATCAAATGACACTTTTTTGGTTTTTTTTTTATAATTTAATGCCTTTTTTTATTTTAATGTTTTTTTATATTATGTTAGTCACCATACAGTACATCCCCGGTTTCCGATGTAAAGTTCGATGATTCATTAGTTGCGTATAACACTTTTTTGAGGCTATACTGCAGACAGAATACCAATTCATATACATGTGAATTCTTTTTCTCTTACTAACTGAAATATTCCTTTTGGGAAATCATTCCATGATAAGCTTTTAGAAAAAAAGAACCCTGAGCTGGAAATCAGAGTCCTGGAGTCTGATGCCAACTTTGCGTCTAACTGGTTGTGAGATCTGGTTCGTAGAGGCTAATTGTCTGCATTGCAGGTCATCATGAAGCTGGGTGAGGTTCTTTTAACACTAAGGCTCTAAGACTCTTTGATTAACCTCTGTTGTTTTTTGTTTGTTTGTTTGCTTATTTTTATCTCTAACCATTATTAGGAGACACAAAAGTGAAGGAGTGCGTCTAAAATAAAAATTGCATTTACTGCAGAGCTGGAGTGATACACATGTCTCTTGACACCTGTTCTCTGATTATGGTCCCTAGAAAGAAATAAAGACCAGTTAGGGTGATATTAGCTGCTATGAAAGACTCAACATGTAGTCACTCAAAAATCATATAAATTTATTTATTTCATGGTGGCTCTCCTTTACTCAGAGACTCAGACTGATCAAGCCTCCAGCGTTTTTGATACATATCTCTCAGGATCATTGCGATGATCTCTATCTCTGGCAGCCAGAGGCAAAGAGAACGTGGAGGAACACATTTAAGTTTATATAGGTTAGGTCTGGAAGTGGCACATATCACTTCCATTCATATTCCATTTGCTAGAACTCAACATGTTGCCCCACCTTAATGCAGGGAAAGCTATGAAATACAATATAATTGAGGGCCCAGGGGTGCCTGGGTGGCTCAGCCGTTAAGCATCTGCCTTTGGCTCAGGGCGTGATCCCAGGCTTCTCTGCTGGAAGTCTGCTTCTTTCTCTCCCACTCCCCCCTGCTTGTGTTCCCTCT
>NC_048220.1:113435541-113477271 GCF_002007445.2 Ailuropoda melanoleuca | reverse complement strand
AAAAAAAAAAGAATATTCTAATATAATTGAGGGCCCAGGATAAAGAAAAGCACATGGATTTTAGTGAACCATTAGCTTCTGTGCCTTAGAAAGGAAGTGACATATATAAGAGTGAGTTTCTTTATTCTCAGAGAAATTGCCTTATTTTTTCCAGCTTCTTAGGTGGCCTCATTTTATTGTATTTTAATCACTCTTTTCTATAAATCCTCTTTCCATCGGTTCCATAATTTCTTTTTTTTAAAGGTTTTATTTATTTATTTGAGAGAGAGAGCAAGNTTATTGTATTTTAATCACTCTTTTCTATAAATCCTCTTTCCATCGGTTCCATAATTTCTTTTTTTTAAAGGTTTTATTTATTTATTTGAGAGAGAGAGCAAGAGAGAGAGAGAGAGAGAGCAAGAGCAGGGAGAGGGGCAGAGGGAGAAGCAGACTCCCCACCGAGCAGGGAGCCTGACATGGGACTCNTGACATGGGACTCAATCCCAGGACCCTGAGATCATGACCTGAGCCAAAGGCAGACACTTAACCGACTGAGCCACCCAGGCACCCCGTCAGCTCTATAATTTCTGTTTACAGCTGTTGCTTCTCTGGATACTTCTTTTTTTTTTTAAATTTTTATTTTTTAAGTTATCTCTATACCTGATGTGGGCCTTGAACTTACAACCCCGAGATCAAGAGTCACAGGCTCTACCCCCTAAGCCAGCCGGGCACCCCTCCTGATGCTTCTCATATCAGTTACTTTGATAGAAATAAGAAAGAGAGACTATGTCATTGAGGAGGCATGAGCAGAAGTATTTTTTCCTGAACATGAAAATGAGGGAAACAGTAGAGGAAGAAGAACTAAAGGAAAAACTGACATTAAAAAAAGAAGCAGCAAAGAAATATTTTAAAAAAGACGAGAGCAGAAGATCTGGGTGGAGCAGGGCATGTATCGTGGTGCTCTGAATTATCATTCTTTCAAGAGAATTGAGTCAAGAGTCACAAGATTGAGACCGCAGTGGGATGCGCTGCCTTCAGGAGTGTCCCTGGCAAAGGCAACCTGCAAATTATGGCTTTTGTGGTTTCCTCCTTGTTTCTTGCTAAGAAACAAACGGAGCCACAGGCATATCAGTGGAGCCTCTCTTTCCCTGCCTTCCCCTCTCCCAGGGTTTGTTGTGTGCTCTCCCCGGCGGCCACAAAACACTGAGAATGCCTTGAGATAGCATGTTTTCCATCCAAAATCATGATTCATGAATCCTCTTTGCTGTAAACGAACCTGTAGAATGGGAGAAGGAAAGAAGGAATAGGCAGGAAAAACACATTTTTGAGGCTTGGCTTTTGAGCTGTTCCAAGACCTTCACTGAAATTTGATTTCTCATCATAGTGTCTTCGAAAATCTAAGCAGAAGCACAACAAATAAACGAAGAGAAAGGTGACTGTGCCCCTTGAGGTAGCTCAAACAGGTGAAGGGGACCTGGGAATACAGTATAATTTTGTTGTAACTTGTTATAAATGTCCATTTACATAGTATGTGTCAAATTCTGTCTCTTGGGGAAGCAAGAATCAGATCCCATAAGGCTGGCTCTGATATTGTGAGCCCATAGCACGGTAGAAGTCCAGTCCCCTACTGTATTTGGTAAGACTTGTCAGTTTATTTATTCACTCAGAAATGTGAGAAGAAGGATGGTGCAAGTTACAGAAGAGAAACGGCACTTCATTCCTAAATGGGAGGCCTGGGTTTCAGTACTGGCTCGTGACGGTCTTTTGTGACAATTAGGCGAATTATTCAACCTCTTTAGACCAAGGCTTCCTCATTTGTAAAATGCACTGTTCTGATAAATGATTAAGGATTCATTAAATGTAGACATTCTGCAAAGGTTGGTTATTGCCTTCCTTTT
This sequence comes from Ailuropoda melanoleuca, assembly GCF_002007445.2. Taxonomy (NCBI): domain Eukaryota; kingdom Metazoa; phylum Chordata; class Mammalia; order Carnivora; family Ursidae; genus Ailuropoda; species Ailuropoda melanoleuca. The sequence goes on along the minus strand of NC_048220.1, from coordinate 113,475,394 downwards.
GCCAAAAAAGTTTAAGGTAGTTGATTCTAGAAACATGTATTTTTAGTTCTGTATGCCAGGGTACCAGCAACTCTTTAATAATGTATCATTGATTAAGATACTTGATTAGATTGAACAAATACATATTTGGTTTAAAAGTCTTGCTTCAGTATTCAACCAGTCTTTCATTCCAGAGATTATTTGTGCCTTGTAGGGAAATCTGTTAATGATTAAGGTATAGCTTCTGCTTATTAAAGACTTCTAGAAGAGTAGGAGATCTAGGACATTTACTTGAATAGCTATAATATATGATAGAGTGTTAAGTGATCCTAACTGCCTGCTTCTCATATGGTAGGGATTCACCGAAGGAAATTTCTACTTCCATTCTCTTCTCCTTCCAGGCCCAATTCTCTCCCCAAAGGCATATGTGAGAGGTGGGGTGGTAAGAGACAACAGAGATGCTTTTAAGAGTAAGGCCCTGACCAAGGCACCATAGGCATAAAGTAGTGAATCACATAGATAACAGACTTCAGTATCACAAACGGTCAATCGGAATCCTGGTTTCTTTCTTTTTTTTTTTTTTTTAAAGATTTTATTTATTTATTGGACAGAGATAGAGACAGCCAGCGAGAGAGGGAACACAAGCAGGAGGAGTGGGAGAGGAAGAAGCAGGCTCACAGCAGAAGAGCCTGATGTGGGGCTCAATCCCTTAACACCGGGATCACGCCCTGAGCCGAAGGCAGGCGCTTAACCGCTGTGCCACCCAGGCGCCCCATGGAATCCTGGTTTCTTTATTTAATAAATCCTTTAAAAGAGGACATTTCCAGTAACCATAGCGTGTAAGAATGATTTCTCACAGAAAACAACTCTGTTCTTGTTTGCAGGAGAAATACTAAGATAACGATGTTTTCCTTTCCTGTGTGGCCCACTGGAAACACAGTGTGGTTTTGGAAGAAGAAACTCCAAGGTTTTGAATCTGGACACTGTTTCTTACTTGCCAGTTGTGCAATTGCCCTTTGTGCAGAAGTAAAGGTAATAGTACTTGCCTCATAGCATCACACACTTTAAAAATAAATGACATTTAATAAGTGTTTGTTTTCTCCTTTGATAGTCAAGGAAACAAACAGTAATCTATTTATTTATTTACCTGATTTTTATATATAGTTATCGGTTTTCTATTGAGAAAGCTACTGTGATTACCATATTGACTAAAACTTAGACAGTTCTTCTTTATTTTTAAGATTAGATATTGGCTAAACCCTCAAAAGATTAAGTAGATAGAATCCATTGGTCTGAAGAGTGAGACATCAGATTCATTTTACATCGGATGTTTTACCAACAGATAGCCTAAATGTAAGGGGTTTGGTTGTGACTCGTCATTTGTCAGACACAATGTCTGTGCTAAAAGGTCAAGTTTGGTCTTCATTTTACACAGATGCCTTTTGAGAGTGATACCTGTAAGGCAAGGGCACATGGTCTGTAAATGCTGATGTCCTGGGAGAATGAATGTATAATCGAGCAAAATCTCTCTCCCATACTTCTCCATTCCTCCCTGTTCTTCTCTTTTCCCTGAACAGCTCTTGCACAAGCCAGATTGTGCATTTTCTTGCACGTGACTTTAAAAAGACATCCACACTCTTGTTTTGTTGACATCTAAGGGAGAATTCCACTGCGTAAGAGAGAGCCATCTGGATCATGAGAACGTGGCCTATACCACACTCACTCCATCAGTTTATCATAGTTAGTGTGATAGATACCAAAGGAGGTTATAGCAGCTTTCTCTGTGGAGATGTTTAACTGTTTGTTATCATTAGGCACCGTCTGGCATGGGTAGAAAAGATGGGGCTATATGACATCTGGAAGCTTTTTTCAATGCTGTTAACTCTATTTCCCAGATGTTGGTGTTGTGGTTTGTAGATACTATAATCAGGAGCAATATGTAAAAGACAAGGGATTCAAATTCCCTTTGTGAGCATTTCTATATCCCTTCACTCTCATGCACTTCTTGTTGAGACATATACAAAAGAGACAAGTTGGGTGGGGAACAAATGGTAAGGAGGTTAGTGAGAGTAGATAAGGGGTACATATAAACTCAGTTAAGGCGTTGAAATGAGTCTCCATGGAACCTCACATTTTCAAGCAGTTTGAATTCATTGCTCCCAAATAATTAATTGCTTCTCAAGGGAGAGAACCCTACATTATGGCAATGAGTGTGAGTCTTTGCACAAAACAGAGATACGTGGTTTTTTGTTCAGTGGGTTTGGAAAGAAATTCTATTTATGAATTTTTTCTTTTTTTTTTAATACAGAATTGATTACTGTATTACTTTATTTATTTATTTACAGCATGTGAGGCGGGGGTGGGCAGAGGGAGAGGAAGAGAGAGAATCTTAAGCAGGCTCCACGGTCAGTGTGGAGCATGACACAGGGTGCTATCTCATGACCAGGAGATCATGACCTGAGCCAAAATCAAGCATCAGACACTTAACTGACTGAGCCACCCAGGTACCCCTATTTATGAATTCCTATTGTAGTTCACATCATGACATTTCAGCGGCCTTGTCAGTCGTAACATATTGCAAACTTAACAATGCATAATGTAACAGCACGACAACATTAGACTCAATAAACAGAGCCAGATTATCCAGAGCAGTTGGTTCAGGACTCTGTAGAGGGCCAGGAGTTAGGGATGTGGTGAGGAGATGTCTAACCAAATTCAATGCCAACCATTATAACATGTTTGAAGCTGAGGAAATAGCCAACTGAATTAATATATCAATCGAGCTTATATTTTAGGATGTGAAGTGTGACTATGTATCCCTTGGAAATTATCTCTTTAAAATGTAGTAAAAACAAACAATTTCTAAAAAAGTTGTAAGATAAGACATGCTGTTATGGAAAAATGATTAATTGCTGCGTCTACTACCTAGCTATTAAATTTGGGGCACGTTCCCAAGGCTCTGCCAAAATTAAGCCTCTAGATTTCAGTTTTGTCACCTGTAAAATAAGAGGTTAGATTAGATGATTTCTAAGGTTTATTTTTGTTACAACATTGTAGGATTGTCTAATAATAAGTTCAACATTCGATGTGTTTTGAGAGCTATGATGATCCCAGAATTAACCTGAGTGCTATGGACACAAGATGAATAAGGCAATAATCTTGCTCAAGGGGCTTGCAGACCTGTCTCCTCTGTGTCTATGTTCTAAAGAGCTTGTTTAGAATTATCTTGTTTTTTCATTCATATTCTAAGATCCATGGAATATGTTATGGGAGGTGTCTCTGGATTCACACAATTGATCATGAGTTACTGCAGCAGATAATGAAGGAAGAAGGAGGATATTGCTTAGTGATGGAATGTGCTAATGGAATGCTAACTCTGGGACATTGGTGTTCATGGCCTTTGGCTGTTAAATAAAGTTAGTGCCAGGATGTTACCTGTACCTCGATGAATCTCCTGTTTCTGTCTTTTTGTGGCTATTGATTCTATATCATTCCACTGACATTTAAGAGCCCATGGAAAATTTAATTTATAACTTGCTGAAAGTATTTTGGAAACAGACAGAAAATGTTATCTCACTGTCCCAAATCCAAATAGTGCCGTGGTCAATTCTGAGCCTCAGGAGGTCTGTCATGTTGTTGGAGATGTTGGTGGGAAGGAGAGGGAGCAATTACTTCAGTTGAGAGGAATGAACATGGGGAAGGAACAGATTATGAAGATGCGCTAGGAAGATTAAGACCAGTCTCAGCGGGGCCCGTGCTTGGAGTGGGTGGAATGGAAGTGGGTGTGGGTTAGTAGGCAGTGACAGCTTTACTGCAGTTCTACATTTTAGTGTATTAAAAGTGGGGATATTCTTTGCAAAGCGAGAGAGATAAACTTTAGGAAGAAAAGGAATATCACCATGAATACAGCAGCAAACTTTAGGAATAAACTGTAGAATGAAAGTATATCAAACAGATCTAAATAAACTACTGCATAGTAAATAATACATGGGGTTATTAAGGAACTTTGAATGACTGATACGTGTTTCAGGGAAGATGACACTGTTTTGGGACTGGAAATTTTTTTCCAGCCAAGCTGTATGGGTCATAGGCCTGATTTCAAATTCTCATGTTTTCTTGAACTGACTTTTACTGTCAGGTTTACTGTGTTTTCTATTTTAACATATTGTGTGACAATATGTTCTTTGTCTAAGGATGTGTTTAAATGCTGGGCATTGCAAACTGAGGTTAAATATTGGAAGAATGAATGACTGAATTTTCCAAATACTTGGTTGTAGAAATTTCTCATGGTTTGAAGTATAGCTCAGAAATTTGGCTGAGGATTTAAGAACTGTTAATTACCTGCTATACTTTACATTTTATCAATAAACAGATTAATAACTCATGACCAAAAAGTTTAATTTACATTAACATAATCATTCACCCAGAAAATTTGCCAAACGTGTGCCACTTTCTGGGTTATAATATGGAAGTATTCACCTTTGAGCAAACTTTACAGTTAAAATCTAAATCTATGAGATAAATGGGGGTGTGATTATTCCTTATTAGAGTGGTATCTTTCATTTTTATGAGAATCATAGAATTATTTTATATGTAATTTGTTATATATATAAGGATTTGAAAACCAAAATTTAAAATCAGTCACAGCTATTGTAGATTATATTTATTAAAAGCCATGAAGCATAATATTATTGTTTGGCATTATGTAGGATCCAAACAGCTTCTTATTTGGTCCTGAATTATACAGAAAATTCCTGTTACCTAACTTATTAATAATTTTTAAAAGTTTATTTGTTTATTTGGGGGAGAGACAGAGAAAGCATAGTGGGGAGGGCCAGAAGGAGAGGGAGCGAATCTCGAGCAGACTCCCTGCTGAGTGTGGGGCTTGATCTCACAACCCTGAGATCATGACCTGAGCCAAAATCAAGGGTCAGATGCTTAACTCACTGAGCCACCCAGGCATCCCTTATTAATAATTTTTACTGCACACATACTCAAGATGTGGTGGTTTTAAAATACATCCACGGATTCTTTGTCACTCTTCCTATTGAGAAGTGGAATCCTCTTAGAACTAGGTGGGCTTCTGTGACTGCTTCAGTGGATAGAGTATGAGATTGCTGCCTTTCGTGCTGGAGTACGAATCCTGAAAGCCTTCAGCAGCCAGGTAAGTGGGCTGACTGCCTCGAGGCCACCATGCTGTGAAGCAGCTCAAACTAAGCATAGGAAAACCACATGGAGAGATCCCGAGATTCCATGAAGAGACAGAGATGCTGGCAGGCCCCCAGATCTCTGGCCTCCCGACATTTGGGCTCTAGTTATCATCTCACTGCAACCACCTAAGAGACCCTGAGCCCGAACTGCCCAGCTAAGCCATTCCCAAATTTTTGCCTCGAACTGTGAGAGATAATAAAATGTTGCTTCAAGCCACTAAATTTGGAGTAATTTATTATGCATCAGTAGTAGCTAAAAAATATGGAGATTTTGAGAAGAAATATGAAAATCAAAAGACCAACAGCCATTTGGGGCAGTGATTTGTAACATTTTGGAGGAGGAGTCATGAAATGCTTTGAGATTTTGCTGAAATAAATGTCTCAGTGGAGGGCTTTGCAAATTTGATTTTACTAGTGAATCTGTATTTTTAACTCCTGCAGCACTCTTCTGTACCCACACAAATGGGCAGAGAAATACATGCAACTGGAACATTATTTCCCCCAATAAATTGTTTTAAAAGGTATTTTTAAATTTAATTGGGAAATTATGGAGTTTTTAGAAAAGTATATAATAGTAGACAACCAGTGTTAATAATTTAAAATAACATTCTCAAGGAAGCATTTTAGGCATCTCTTTTTGAAAGACTTCTTTGATACACCAGATAACCAACATAAAATGTTAGAAATAATTATGAATAGCATCCATAAGGAAAAATGGTAGTCAGAGAAAGCATTTTTTTTATGACTGGAAGAAACTATGAAATTTAGCTTTATATAAAAATATAGGTAATTGAAACATCAGCGTGGCATTTATACTTTTTCAAAATAATTGTACTGGTTGTGAGTGTCTCTAGGGATATCCAACTTATGAGGCTGGTATGAAGTAGCTAAAATTTTCTTATTCTATAAAAATATACCTGCCTTTTTCTCTAATTGTTATGATTCCATTAGTTCTGATTATTTAATCTGATAAGATAATTTCAAACAAATTATTAACTTTTAATAGCTTAATATGACTCTTTCTATTTTGCTTCTTGTTAGAATCTTACTAAATGCAACTTGGTACCAGTGAGCAAACAAACGTTTTTCATTTGAAAGTTGTAAGAGGGAAGTTGAATTTTGTCATTTAAGTCAATGTCATCTATGTGATCCTTAACTCTCTGTATGAAGTTTAGTCATCATTCTTAAGAATATTATTATATTACAAGGCTCAGACTTCTCTTAACATATATCATCAATAAAATATTCATGTCATTGTACATGGGGAAGGTCTTTAAATGCAAATTTATAAATAGGCTCCTGTAGCAAATGACTTAATAATAATTGTAATCTTAAAAAAAAATTTTTGAGATTGAATTAGCAAGCTGCCTCTTTTGGTCATAGTTTCCAGTATCTTTAAAATAGAAGTATCAAGATGCGATAGCTGGTAAATATGTTCAGAGATTTAAAGGTTAAACCATGTACTTCAGAATGTGGCTAAATGTTGATACAATAATATGCAGATAAGTAGTAATAGTATGACCCGAGGGAAACCAGCATCATGGAGGGAATAATGTGTGAAAGAGGCTAATGCCATAATGGGTCAGAGAGATATGTAATATGGTTATTAATATTATAAATAAATATTTTTCTAGGTAAGAAATCTATTGGTTTGCACACTAAGGCATTAGGGCCAGGTCTAAGTGATATATTCCTATTTCTTGATTTATCTTCTCTCTTCCAGACCTTGTGGGTTTAATTTTCTTCTTACAGATTTGCTATGAGAAAAAATTAAAAATTCCTAACACTGGTCTCAAGCAACAAGGTAATTACTTTTGACTATGCAAATTTTGTACGTTACAGACCTTTTCAGCAGTCTCTGATCTTTTCCTACATCAACTATTTGGCCAATGTCATATGTTGCCATACCAAAGAAAACCACAATCAAATATGACTCCAGAAGTACTGAAGGTTAATAGGTTTTTACCCAAGGTTTATGGGAAGAGGAGAAATGAGCTGCATTATAAAGCAAGATTACCTGAAAATCTTCTGAACCTTTTCCCTGAGAATATTGTCATCAACAATATGATAACAGGTAGGATTCTATAAAGTAACAAAGAAGAGTATGTACGTGGGGGGAGTTCGATTTTGGATAAATACTCAACAGTGTCTATGATGTCTTTGAGGGTCCAGTATCCACCCCTGCAGTAAGGTGAGGAAAAAGAGCTAGGGGCTATTTCTCCTTAGAGCCTGACCTAGGTGACACCCTCAGTTTATTGTTTGGGTTTAGAGTAGGGGCCCTAGAACCTGAAGGTTTCATTCTTGGCTCCATCATTAGCTAGCTGTGTGATGCTAGCCATCCTTAATCTTCCTGTGTTTCAGTGTTCTCAACATAAAATGAAGTTAATGATAATCTCATCTCAATTGGTTATTGGGGTTAGATTATGTTGTGTATTTAGGACATCACTTGACATATCCTCAACATGCTGAATCTTCAAGTTAGGCTTGAAAAATGGTGACTTTTAATATAATTATTATTTATTATTATTGTAACTGGAAGAAGTGGAAATATTTCGCCACTGGATCCTCAAGAAACAAAAACAAAAACCCTGACTTTTAGTGTTTGCCAATTTCTTTGGTGTAAACACACCCTCTATAGCTGATTCAGACTACCAACATGATGTCAACTAGATGACCAAATTCCGGAAATTTTGATTATTGGCTTTCATGAGTGGGGTATAAGCCAAATCCAACATATTACTGAATGAAAGACTGTCATTCAGGGGTGCCTGGGTAGTGCAGTCGTTAAGCGTCTGCCTTCGGTTTAGGGTGTGATCCCGGGGTTATGGAATCGAGTCCCACATCAGGCTCCTCCGCTGGGAGGCTGCTTCTTCCTCTCCCACTCCCCTGCTGTGTTCCCTTTCTCGCTGGCTGTCTCTCTGTCACATAAATAAATAAAAATCTTAAAAAAAAAGAAAGACTGTCATTCAAATGGTATCTGGCCGCTTACATCAGCTTGAGTTGCATAAAGATTGTTTCTTTAGTTGTTAGCAAATGAGGAGAAGGTTAATTATTAAGTTGGGCTTCAAGCAGATGTGTTAATTTTATCATTGTCTATTGTCTTTGCCTCATTGATAAATGGGCATATATATTTAAAGTATCATCCAAAGAACTGAATAGATCTAGAGAAAAACGATCATTTTTACTCCTTTTTCTTCTTTTTAAACATATTTTTTTTGAGAGGACTTTCTTAAACATCTTTGTTCTGAGAACCAGCATCATTTCCTTGGTTACAAATGCTTGATGGAAATGCCATCCTAGTTATTTAGGATGGTAGATGTCAAGCTTTTGTATGTGTTTGTCTTAATTCATGTTTATATGTGTATGTATGTTTATTATATATGTTTATTTGCATTGATACTGTAAAAATTAGAACTATTTTATCTGGCATTCTCTTGTCCATTTATTTGTTTACTTATTGTCCCTCTCTATTAGAATAAAAGCTCAGTTAGAGTGGGATTACATTATTGTCTTGTATACCTTTTATTGTGAGTACCTAGAAGAGTACCCTGTGTATAATTGTTCAGTAAATATTTGATGAATAAATGGATAACTAAATGATATACCTAAATATAACTGAAAAAAATCATTCTTCTATTCTATTTGGACTTTGGGACTTGGCTTTAATTTTCTTTGCACTTTATGCTTTTTAACAACTTCATTCAAGAGAGAAGATAAGAATAAGTTAAAAAGAACTCAGAAATTTGCAGATAAAAATTGTGAGTTACCACTTAATTCTTACTGGCTATCTGCCAGAAACTCTTAGAGAAGGTCAAGTGAGTATAAAGGACCAATTTCTTATTCCCAAATGTGTAATTGTTTCTTGAAAAAAGTATGAGAAGAAAAGTAAAGCTCTATTGCAAATTGAATGGTATATTGGTAATCAATGAGGTAGTGTTCCCTAAAACCCCAAATCTGCATGATTTATCAGGTAAGGTAAACAGTGAATAAAAATACAATTTTCTTATTACAAAAGCAGATTCAGGATAGGATGCTTCAAATTGTTTTGAAATCCCTAGAGTCTATAGACTGATGGTTGGAAATTTACAATGACATCGTTTTGTATCTGTTTAAGGCTGTCTAGGTACCTCAATTTCTGAGATTGCTAGCTCCCTTTTTTCCATTTAATTAGTCCTAAGTAGTCAAGGTCTGAAATTCATTTAGGGACTTTGGGACAGTTTTATTTGATGGCAAATCTCTTAATATGTGACTGCTCAGTGCATTAAATGGTCATTAGGGATTGAATGGGTAAAGCAGCTTATCAATATTATAGGTTCTCTCTGAGATTGAAACTTACTCCCAGAAGAGTTTATGTTCTAATGTGAAGCTAACTGAAAACACAGATCCATAATAGTTGGAGCTGTGGTGGCAAAATTAGCTTTGAACCTTCTCATCTTAGGATGTCTTACTAGGGGACATGGAAAATGGAGTTACTTGATGCCTTAAAGGCTAATGAGAATTAAAACCAACTCTTATGCCGCAATGTGAGCTAAATGTAGCCAAAATGTAGATTTAGATCAGTGAAAACAAATGTTTCAAAACAACACACATTTTAAAAGTGAAAAAATCTGAAAGAATCTCAAGAAATACGGTATTAAATCTGTAAAATAGTCGCATCATTTGCCATTTGTTTTCTAAGAAACATGTTTTCATTCTCAGAGCAAAGGGCCAACTCTTTCAGAGATTAAAAAAAAAGATTTGTAACAAGTATATTAAAAGATGAACCTTTTTGGAATCAATGAACTTGGTATTATTAGTAATGTTCAATGTTATCCCATTGAAGGGGGAAAAAAACCTCTTCAAAATGTTCTCAACCCACCTGTACTGATTTGGAATTCCAAATGAATTATATGAAATCATAGTGCAATTTTTACCCTGTATCGGATTTGTCTTTAATAATGTATTTTATTTTTGTTTCAAGGAAAAAGAATCAAGGAAAAAGAAAATATATATATATTTATTCATTTATAACATATATAAATATATAAAAATATAAACATAATATAACAAAATGTTAACTATAAAATTAGTTTACTATCCACATAGCTTTTTATACATATATATAAAATCTCTACTAGTTAGAGAGTTTTGGGGAATTTTCAACCATGTTACAAGGTTAAAATAAAAGCTCTTCTGCTTTAAAATTGAATTTCTTAACTTCCAGAGATTTTATTAAATGCATATACTTGGTTGTACAAGAGTTCAATCTATGTTAAAGATAATTGTCTTTGAAGATCTCCTGTACAACATCATATTTATAGTTAAAAATATTTTAATGCACATTTAAGAATTTGTCAAGAAGGTAGATATCATTCATTTTTTTTACTACAATAAAAAAGATATTCTCCTTCAGAGGTTATTTCTCTATTGACCTATCCATCTGTTCACTCACTCCGTTTACCTCTTATCTATTTATAAATATTAAACTAGCAGTTCATTGATATGTAGGGGATTGAATAAGTCCCATATCAAAAAACTCTGTTTTATTGTTTTTATGACTGTGTCCAAACTTTTTTTAGGACACTCAATGTCTGTTCTATAGGTGGTTTTGATCTCTATAATGTATCAGTGAGCTTTCTGCATAATCACCAGTTGAGTGGGTCTGACATTTCATGTATATAATTTAAAATGTTGGTGGCAAATTGGAATCTCAAGTTTCCTACCCTTCAAAATCAGATTTTTTTTTAAATGCATATACTCCTTCTTCCGGATGCTGATTTTTAAAATTATCTATTTATTTGACAGAGAGCACAAGCAGGGGGAGTGGCAGAGGGAGAGGGAGAAGCAGGCTCCCCGTCGAGCAAGGAACCCCCTGTGGGTCGATCCCAGGACCCCGAGATCATGACCTGAGCCGAAGGCAGATGCTTAACTGACTGAGCCACCCAGGTGCCCCTCAAAATAAGATATTTAAAAAAAATTTTCTTAAATTATTTGGAAGCTCATGCTTTTTTAATCAAAATTATTTTTTCTAATGGTGATTTTTTTCATGGTATTTATCTAAAATTAAAGATCGTTTTCATAAAAGACTAGAAGGATTGATTATCTTGTTCTCTAAACCTTATAAAAGCGAGTGATCCACTCTTTCCCTCCCTCCTAACCCAAGTTCACCATCTCTTCAAATTTCTCTTACTTTGGACCCTGGTGCCAATTTCTGTTGATCCCCTTCATTTGCTGCTCCCTCCTTACAGCTCTGACTCAAGTCACATAAGAATAACCTGCTTATCATCTTATACTCCTGTAGACGAGATCCAAAGGCAGTTCTAAGCTTTTCTCATGGTTCCATTTCCTGCTCGTAGTATGTACTAATTCCAGGGTCTGGTTTTGGTGAGATTCTAATGATCAATGAATGAAATCATCTCAGTCTTTGACGAGATCTTGTCCTCTGTATACTAAGAATGTCTAGATCCCTTGGAGGTATAACAAAATGTTAACCATAAAATTAACTGACCAGCCATACAGCTTCAATTACCTGGTTTCATCAGCAGAATTAATTCTAATTCAGAAGTAGGTAACAGAATTTTTGTGATGTACTTTATGTGTTTGTGCCAGGATGTGGTGAGGGCACAATGATCAACACTGTATGATCGCCTTACATATGGACTTTTAAAGAGAGAACAGAAAGCTGGTTATCAGGGGCTGAGGTGTGGGGGAAATGGGGAGATCTTGGTCAAAGGGTACAAACTTTCAGCTTATAAGATGAATAAGTTCTAGGGATCTAATGTACAGCCTGGTGCTATAGTTAATAACAGTGTTTTGTATTTTTAAAATCTGCCAAAAGAGTGGATCTTAAGTGTCTTCACACGCACACAAAAAAAGTAACACCATGAGATGATGTATATATTAATTTGATATTGGGAATCATTTCACAGTGTATATGTATACAAATCAGCACATTGTACACCCTAAATATATACAATTTTATTTGTCAATTATGCCTCAATAAATCCAGAAAAAAGGGTATTCTCTGTTATTTTTATTTCCCTATTTATATTCTGTTTTTGGGTCTTGTTCTTCAATCTAGGGAAAATAAGTTTTTGGATTGCCTGCTGTTTGGAATCATCCATATTCCTCTCCCTCCTCTTCATTTGGCTGTTGGAGATGCGCACGATCTCTTTTTCCATTTTCTTTAAAGTAATGGTTTTCTTAATTGGTTTAATAAATGAGTCCTGTGCCACCAGTTCTCAAAATTAAAAAACGTAGTTCAAACTCATTAATTCAGATCTAATTTATTCAGAATTTGTGATGATGTGGTTTACGACTGACTTAAGTTGACATTGCACAGTCTCTGAGAGAATGGCTGCTGAGTTATTAGCCTTAATTGCATCACAATGAAAGTCATATTTCCAGAATAAGACAGAGAATTTAAGAAACTGTGTCAAAGTCATGCAGCAATTAATGATGGAGACAGGATGACAGCCTGGGACTCCTGACTCCCATCCACAGGCAACTTATGAGAAGAAACTGTTTTCAGACATTTCAGACGTTTTAGAAATTCCATTTGTATACCCAACTTGATGAAAGTTTACAATTTTTCAGAATCATCTACACTTCACTGTGTGTGCATGCTCCCGCTGCTCCTATGTAACAAGATGTGACTATTTCACCCAATTTGGAGGTACAAATTTCTAACTAAATGAAGTTTGGGAGTAATTGAGAAAGTGAGAAGACCTTTAAAGAACTGTAGTGTCATTGTTAAGCAACTCAAAATTAAATTTAGTCATAGGGTAAACTGATATGAGGAATGTGGCTAATGCTGTCTGAGGGAATGGAAAAACAAGGAAAGCATATATGAAAAGAATAAATAAGGGGTTATGGAAGTGTTCACCCATTTGGACATAACTGGCCCACAGGATGTTAAATCAGTTTAACTCCATATTTGTGTACACGGTAGGGAACTGGTTGGTTACCCAATATGGACTTTAAAGGAGCAAACAAGAAAGGAAATGATTTATGTCTGTCTTTTGTGTAACACAGAGGAAACGGTTGACGATGTAGACATAAGGGACTGCTTAACAGAGTGATAGCCATCATAATTCAGTTAGATTGTAATTGAGAATCAAGTGAGACCCAGAAAAGTAAAATTTAGGCTGATGATTGCCAAATTAAGGCAGAGAAAAAGCGAAAAAGAAAGGTGATACTTAGATATAAAATCAAGGCAAAAGGCTCAGGAGGACAGAATTGGAAGTAAAAAGGAATGGCCACCAAAAATATTTGTTAGTGTTTTTTTTTTTCCAAATTTTAGAGTGCCTGAACACACATTATGTACAGGGAAATCAAAAAATAAAATGTGAGAGTCATAACTAGAAAATTCAGATGAACCCCAGGAACAACTAAAGAATGAAGCTAAATCAGTATAAAATGATAAGGAAAGCTCCATTGCAAAAGTAAAAATCTCACAAGAAGCTAACATAAATAAAGTGAAGAATTTTTTCAGATTCTAACATATAAAATCTCAGAGGTGGCTGCAACTAGCCCTAGAAAAATGGCAAGGAAAATCCATGGGTAGAAGGTATGGGTATGTTGTGAAAAAAAGGAAAAGAATTTTTAACTGGAGTTGACAGCAAATATGGTATAACCTACCCTATTAGCTTTGACGATACAAGTGATTATTCTACCTAGGGTAGGATAAAGACCATGATTTACTTGAGGGTTAGGGAAATTCTGGGTAGAGCAGCACATCAAGATTGACCTGCTACTCAGTGTGGTTTTGATTTGAATTTTCCTGATGGCTAATGATTTTGAACATTTTTTCATGTGTCTGTTAGCCATTTGCATGTCTTCATTGGAAAAGTGTTCATATCTTCTGCCCATTTTTTGATTTGTTTATTTGTTTCTCATGTATTGAGTTTGAGAAGTTCTTTGTAGATCTTGGATACCAGTCCTTTATCTGTAGTGTCATTTGCAAATATATTCTCCCATTCCGTAGGCTGCCTCTTAGTTTTTTTGACTGTTTCCTTGGCTGTGCAAAAGTTTTTATCTTGATGAAGTCCCATAAGTTCATTTTATCTTTTGTTTCTCTTGCCTTTGGAGATGTGTCATGAAAAAGGTTGCTGTGGCCGATGTCGTAGAGGTTGCTGCCTATGCTTTCCTCTTGGATTTTGATGGATTCCTGTCTCACATTGAGGTCTTTCATCCATTTGGAGTTTATCTTTGTGTATGGTGTGAGAGAGTGGTCAAGTTTCATTCTTTTGCATGTAGCTGTCCAATTTTCCCAGCACCATTTATTGAAGAGACTGTCTTTTTTCCACCGGATGTTTTTTCCTGCTTTATCAAAGATTAGTTGCCCAAAGAGCCGAGGGTCCATTTCTGGGTTCTCTATTCTGTTCCATTGGTCGATGTGTCTGTTTTTGTGCCAGTACCATGCTGTCTTTGTGATCACAGCTTTGTAGTACAGCTCGAAATCCGGCATTGTGATGCCCCCAGCTTTGTTTTTCCTTTTCAACAGTTCCTTGGAGATTCGGGGCCTTTTCTGGTTCCATACAAATTTAAGGACTATTTGTTCCAGTTCTTTGAAAAATGTCCTCGGTATTTTGATCGGGATAGCATTGAAAGTGTAGATTGCTCTGGGTAGTATGGACATTTTAACTATGTTAATTCTTCCAATCCATGAGCATGGAATATTTTTCCATCTTTTTATGTCTTCCTCAATATCTTTCAAAAGTGATCTATAGTTTCTAGCATATAGGTCCTTTACGTCTCTGGTTAAGTTAATTCCAAGGTAACGCATGGTTTTTGGTGTTATTGTAAATGGGATGGATTCCCTAATTTCTCTTTCTTCAGTCTCGTTATTCGTGTATAGAAATGCAACTGATTTCTGGGCATTGATTTTGTATCCTGCCACCTTACTGAATTGTTCTATAACTTCTAATAGTTTGGGAGTGGATTCCTTTGGGTTTTCCATATAGAGTATCATGTCATCTGCAAAGAGAGACAGTTTGACTTCTTCTTTGCCGATTTGGATACCTTTGATCCCTTTTTGTCTTCTGATTGCTGTTGCAAGGACTTCTAGTACTATGTTGAATAATAGTGGCGAGAGTGGGCATCCTTGTCGTGTTCCTGATCTTAAGGGAAAGGCTTCCAGCTTTTCCCCATTGAGAATAATGCTTGCAGTAGGCTTTTCATAGATGGCTTTTATGAGATTGAGAAATGTACCCTCTATTCCTACACTCTGAAGGGTTTTAATCAGGAAAGGATGCTGTATTTTGTCAAATGCTTTTTCTGCATCAATTGAGAGGATCATATGGTTCTTGAGTCTTTTCTTGTTGATATGATGTATCACATTGATTGATTTGCGAGTGTTGAACCATGCTTGCATCCCAGGTATGAATCCCACTTGGTCATGATGGATAATCCTTTTAATGTACTGTTGGATTCTATTAGCAAGGATCTTGTTGAGGATTTTGGCATCCATATTCATTAGAGAAATCGGTCTGTAATTCTCCTTTTTGAGGGGGTCTTTGCCTGGTTTGGGGATCAAGGTAATATTAGCCTCATAGAATGAGTTTGGTAGCTTTCCTTCTGTTTCTATTTTTTGAAATAGCTTTAGGAGAATAGGTATTATTTCTTCTTTGAATGTTTGGTAGAATTCCCCAGGAAAACCGTCTGGGCCTGGAGTTTTATTATTTGGAAGGTTGTTTATCACTGACTCAATTTCTTCATAGTTAATTGGNTGGAAGGAGCCGAGATGCCCTTCAACAGATGACTGGATTAAGAAGCTGTGGTCCATATATACAATGGAATATTACTCAGCTATCAGAAAGAACGAATTCTCAGCATTTGCTGCAACATGGACGGCACTGGAGGAGATAATGCTAAGTGAAATAAGTCAAGCAGAGAAAGACAACTATCATATGATTTCTCTCATCTATGGAACATAAGAACTAGGATGATCGGTAGAGGAAGAAAGGGTTAAAGAAAGGGGGGGTAATCAGAAGGGGGAATGAAACATGAGAGACTATGGACTATGAGAAACAAACTGAAGACTTCAGAGGGGAGGGGGGTGGGGGAATGGGATAGACCGGTGATGGGTAGTAAGGAGGGCACGTATTGCATGGTGCGCTGGGTGTTATATGCAATTAATGAATCATCGAGCTTTACATCGGAAGCCGGAGATGTACTGTATGGTGACTAACATAATATAATAAAAAATCATTAAAAAAAAAAGATTGACCTGCTACTGAGCTGGAGGAATTTGCAAACCCTTGCCTAAGGAGGTGGTGTTTTCCTTTGGCAGAACTAATGGCAGTGGAGACAATACTGGCCTTGGAGTCAATAGGCGTGGGTGGAATCCAGGTCCGCTGCTTAGAAGCTGCATGAATTTAGACAATTCATGTTAATTATGGGATTCAGTCTCCTCGAAGTTATTGGTTAGATAGGACAATTTCTCTTTTCCTTTTAAGATGAAGTGTATGGAAAGAGAAAAAATAAAAATAAAAATGAAACTGTACTTTCTTCTGTTCCTGGATCTGTGTAACAGAAGTCTGAGACTTAGAAAAAGGAAGTCTCTTAATTTCTTTCTTTTTTCCCCCTGACCTCTGGTCCTAGTAAGGACTCTAAAGACCAAATGCCAGGTGGGGAATTTCATAACAGTTGGAAGGAATATTCTGTGAGATTCTGAGAGTCTTGTGATTCTGTTGAATCTTTGCTTAGAGGTGGGGCTGAGCTTTAGACATCCACTGTGATTTTCCAGTGTGCGATAATTATACTCACTCCTTCATTCAGCAGAGATATTTTTAGAGCCTACCATATGCTAGCAGGTACTAAGGTATGTATTTAAAAAGTGAGGAAGCCTCACGCTTACTCCTGAAAGACTCACTGCAATGAAGTAAATTTCATGTATTGCATTAGTGGAAATGAATATGGTATCATTGAACAATAACTTGGATGCTTTTATGAAGGACATTAAAAAAATAAGTTACTTGACATTAGTGTTCAATAACCACTACTTGCTGCATCTTTATGAATTTAAGATGGCTTTTCATCATGTTTAATATATTGTCAGTTATTAGGCACATCACCAGTATAACAACTACTTAGTGGGGGAAAGAAGAAAACTTCCACATTTATTTACACACTGATTTTCAGGCACATCCCAGTTTCTGACCTCTTAAAATATGAAAGAAATGTGTTTTATAATTTAAATAACAAAATAGTTAGCTTTTGCTTGCTTGGTTTTGGAGATGAGCAGGGCCCCAGATAGCGAAAAAGTAGCAAATTATCCTAAACCAGAAATATTATAATGATGCAGTCCTCCACTTACAATAGTATAGGAAGGCATTTGACCATCAGGACATCTGCAGCCTTTCAAATAAATCGCAATACCGTTTGTGAAGATCACATTTGTGAGGAATGAGAAAGCAATGCAGCTTCCCCGTGTCAAACTTACTTATCCCAGATACACTCCGCTGAATAGGCCTAAAGGTTGGTGAACAGGTCAAGCTGAATTGCCATTTTTGAGATTTCATTTAGAGTCCAAAGTGGAGGTGTGGCAGGAAAAGGATAGAATAGTTTCTCTTTTGTATACTATCTACACATCAGAGATCGTCAGAGATCATTGTGGGTCATAGGTGTAAATGATTGAAGCTGGTGGCCAGTTGCATAAGCAGCTGCAACTGTAAACAGCGAAGTATAGCTTCAAGTATAACTCCAAGCTGTCGCTTTGAAAATATTCATATTTCTCAATGTACGGAACAGTTGGATGTATTTGTTTTGTCTTGTTTTGTGCGTGTGTATGTGTTTTTACATAAATCACATTTCTTGCGCCTTCAAGAATATAGCACACACACGTATTTACCTATCATGGGACTAAAATGCATGCTCATACAATTTTAAAAACAGCATAAAGTCTTGAAAAACTAGGTTTCAAGTGATATGTACAGTAAGCTTTGGGCCAAGTAGATGTAGAAATGGATCTCGGGTGCCAAATCTGATTTGGACAGCGAACTGTCTACAGAAATTGCTGCCAAAAAGAGTAGTAGTAGGTCAGAATTTCTTCCTGTATAAACTTATAGAAAAAATTTCTGTATCAGGTATATGGTGTGTCATATGACTAAAGTCATCTTGAATAAACCAATAAACTGTTTGTTTCAGAATATGCACATACTTAACATATTCTAATTTAATTTAAAGCCTGTGGGCTAGAAATGTACCACATCTGATTCTGTAGGACTTTTTCTTGTATAAATCATTCATCCATTTGTTCACTCATTTATTTAGCTAAAATTCATGGAACATGGTGGGAAGCAGATGAGCAAAGTTTTTAAATATGCTGGGTGTTCCTATTGCCGTAAGCACATAGTACAAAGGGTTTTCCTGACTCAGCCCAGGGAAAGAGGGGCAGGGCAAACTCCAAAGAGGGGTGAGAACCATGTGGCTTGATGTGAGCATGCATGATCAGACTAGAACATGGGATTTCTCCAGAGATGGTACAACCTCAGCCATCCTGCTCAATGTAGCTGGTCTATGAACTATGGGTCCCAAGTCCCCAAAGAGATAAACTTATGCCACAGCATTCAGAGCAATGCCTTGCTTCCTTCACTGAAAAAGAATGAGTACCCAAACAAAACAAGTGTTAGTTGAACTAAGCTGTGTGCTTTAGTGACCTTCTGGTGCAAGCCCCTCATCTCCTTGTGGGCAAGAGACAAAGAGTTTGCAGACTGTCACCAGACTGGGGACCACAATTTGAGGACAATTTGAGTAGGAGGTATATTGGAAAGGGTAAGACTGTCTTCAGGGAGTTAAGTTGGAGATCATTAAGTGGACTAAACCAAATTATGAGGTATTGCCAGTAAGAACGGAGAGAATGAGACAAATTCCAGGAATACCTAGGAAGAAGAATGTGTAGAACTTGGAGAATAATTGGAAGTGGGGTGGAGAGCAAATGAAATAGTGGCTGAGCATTCCAAAATTTCTGGCTTAGGCAACTGGTATTCATCAACACAGGTATACATGAAAATAAGTGTGGTGGCCAGATGATGGGTTCAGTTCTGAACATGTGTGTGAGATGGATAACTGTGCATTTGAGAAGATATTTGGAAATATGCATCAGGATATCCAGATAAGAGGTCTTGACTGATGGGTTTCAAAGTCAATAAAATTAATAATAGAAGTCTTGGTTGCATATGAGGTTACCTAGGGAGAGTAAATAAAGTAGGAAGAGAAGAGAAGCAGGGATTGTAT
The DNA here is from genome assembly GCF_002007445.2 of Ailuropoda melanoleuca. NCBI lineage: Eukaryota > Metazoa > Chordata > Mammalia > Carnivora > Ursidae > Ailuropoda > Ailuropoda melanoleuca. The sequence continues at coordinate 113,455,988 of NC_048220.1, read as the reverse complement.
CTGGGGGACAACAACTGATGGGTAGTCTAAAGAAGAGGAAACTTTAAGGACTAAGAAGGAGCAATGGAAAGGGTTAGGGAAAATTCAGAAGAATGTTATTGGAGTGAACGCTAGAAAGATTTACAAGAAGGAGAGAGTCAACGCTGTCAAACTCTCCAGAGGTCTTTACAAACTCATTTTGGTAATCCCATAGCTAGCTGCAAATGAGGTACAACCCACGTTTCTGTCTGGCCATATTTTGGGGCTCCCAAAGCTGACGACTGCCAAGCCAAGTTCATAGGACACAAATAAGACAAACGAGAAGGCAACAACTGTCTCTGGGAGAGAAAGGATTGATAACTAATGTGTTTTTTTTTTTCCTGCCAATCTGAATTTGGAAAGGAAGGGACGGTGTGAAATTTTACTTTCCTTTCTTGACCAGGCACTGCAAGACAGAGAGCTGGGAGAGCTGATTCTGCTAAGAATTCTCACCCTTAGCTGGCTTCTGCCAATTTTCCTAGGATGCCGTCGGCACTCTCCAGAGTGAGTGGACTGTCTCAGCAGGTCTCACACTGGTCACCAGAAACTGTAGAGGAGAAAAAAAATAATTTTTCCTCTAGTCTTTATAGTGAATGCCTGGCTGAGACCTCTTTTTCTCTAGGGCACCTCGAAAATGGATAAGCTTATCTAAGATGGTTAAAAGTTCTTCACAGTGGCCACCGTAATTCAAGATTATCTTTGGTAAGGTTAACCTACTTGTTCAGCCTTTCATAAACTTTAATCTCTAGATTTTACCAGAAGAGTAATGGTTTAGCAGAAAAGGTCAACATTCTGGAATATCTTTAGTCTCCGATTCACCACTTAAGCGCTTGGGATAACTCTCTGAGCCTTAAATTTTCTTAATAGGGTTGTTATGGCGATTGATCCAGATAACGCATTTGAAATTATTTTGTAAGATAACTGGAACAGAACAAATGCTGGTAGTTACAATTCTCCAGAAGCTATTATTTCCATGTAATGTATGGAAATTTCACTGGAGCTGGGTGTTATGCTGAGTTACTAGTTGTGATCTTGGTTCTAACGCTGATGTAGGAGTTTGAGTAGTTTAACTTTTTTGTCTCTCAGCACTCTCACTGGTGAAAAGGGAGTAACAACAGTACTTCCATCGCAAGCAGGTAGAGCAGAGGAAAAAGCTAGTGATGCATGCAGCACAGATTGGTCAGTCAGATCCCAGCATTAGCTTGGTCGGTTCTGGGTTCATAATTTGTAGGTGGTTCTTCCAGCTTAAGGAACGACGGATAAGAGTTTGAACACCTTGAAGTGGGCCTGACTTATCTGGGCGGCTAGCAGTTAAGGGTCAAATACTTACCTCTCCAGTCTTGTTCTGGGCATTTTCCCCAGTGGTTGCCTGGGTTCCAGAGATAACCAACCAGTTGTATGTTCCTTAATTGTGTCCCTGTGCTTCCGTATGTGCTATCTGTCCTGAGCAAAACTCTTCCTCTTTTTTGCCTGAAGGACTCTTCTTATTTTTTTTTAAAGATTAAGTTTAAGAGTTACTTCCCGAGATAGAATTATGTGTGTCTCCTCATTGCCTTTACCGTGTCTAATCGAATTTTTGGGATTATTATCTTCTATATACAGATGGTAACAGATGCCTGTTGTTTTAATGATTGTTTCTTATATTTTAAAATGACCTCACCAGCAAGGTATAAAGGAGAAATAGTTTAAGTTTTGATTTGTAGATTTAAAATATGTCTGAGTTCCTATAATTAAGAAATGTTATGGATCTATGTTGTGTAAAGACCTTGCCAGGCTTGGCTTTCTGACCTTTGGAAAATTAGGTACTTTCCATTCATTTAAGGGGACAAAGGGTCAGCTCTACCCGTTAGGGGTGAGCTTATTTCAGAATGGAGGAAATACCATTTATATTGAGAGCTGCATGGTTTGTTGAGAACTTGGCTGGATGCCTGTAAAAGGAGAATTCATTAAGTGTCAGTTAAGCCCTGTAATTCTCTGTCATTGTTATCATCATGGTTTCTGGCAAAGAAGAAGATAACATTTGTATAGAAACATAAGGATAAGAGATTCTTGAGCAGGGGTCATCTGGAAATACGTAAGTGGGCCCTGTTATGTGATCACAGTTGCAATGTTTGCTGCTCTGCAAGAAAATCTGAGTTGGCTTTTGCAATTCTGGCATGTGGCGAGGAGTATGCAACCGCACAGCTCTGCCCCACCTGACCATGGTCTGGAGGAGACAGTGCGAAGTGCAGCAGGAACGTGGAACTCAGGATCGGAGTTTGAATTCCGGGAGTTTGAATTCTTATTCAGTCTTCACAAACTATAGGACTTTCCTTTCTTTTACTTTTATTTTTTTAAATTTTTAAATGAGGTCAATGGTGTCTGCTTCACTGGTTTGCGGTGAGGATTAAATAAAATTACTTTATGCACATAAAGTGATATGCAAGTGAAATAATTTTAATAGGGATCTCTTGGAAATGCAGTCATTTTAAGCTAAATCAGTTAATTCCTTGTTGTGAAATATTGGGTTCTGTGCCAGTTGGTGATGGTGGAGAAAGCTATGTTTAGGCAGACAGTGCTTTCTTTCTACATTAAATCATCATATCAGCAACATGATTTTGAGTCAATAAAAGGCTGTAGCAATGATGAGGGATATAAGATTTATTTGACTTATCATTCAGACATGCTCATTTTTCCTCTCTTCATTCTATGATTATTTTACTTCCAAAACCTTTGACATTTACATATAAAGATTAACCAATAATAAAAAAATACACAAATGTATTTATGTCATTCTTTTATAGCTTCTCTCATTGACTCCTTTTTTCTTTGTAGAAAGATAAAAAAAAGACTACCTGATTTTTTAGGAGTAATATATAGTATTATATAGATATATCAATGGCATGAACTGGCACCCTTGTGATCTCATCCAAACCTAATTACCTCCCTAAAAATCCCACTTCCAGATACCATCACATTGCGGGTTAGGGCTTCAACATAAATTTTGGAAGGCTATAAGCATTTAGACCATAATGTTACCTACTCCTGGATAAGAACCGGGATTATATTTCAATAAAAAGGGAGAATAGATATTAAGATATTAATTATCAGTTTCTGTGGCATTAGTAGAGAAGCTAATAATTTGGTGGGGTTAGAATTTTAATGGAATTTTATTGGAAGATAATTTCTAGGGTGGGATAATATTCTAGGGTTTATTTCTTCATTCAACAAAGGTTTACTGAGTATAACGGGGACCATGCTAGAAAGTATTAGGTATACATTGATAAGAAAAATGTACATGTTTCTCACTCTCATGAAACTTACATTTGTAGTGGGGGTGAGGAATCTATAAAATAACCCACATAAATATGTATTACAAATGGTGATAAGCGTTGTAAGGGGAAAATACTGAGTTCTATGAGATTGTATAACAGGGCAATTTGAGAAGACTTCCTTGGGTAAAATTTGAGCCTAGTTTTGAAGAATAAGAAAGACACAGGGAAGAGCATATTAGGCAGAGGAGACAGTGTGTGCAAAGACCTTGAGGTGGAAAGGAACATGGCTTGTTTGAGGAACTTAAGGTAGAATATGACAGCTGAAGGGAGGAGGGGTATGCATTGAGTCTCTGCTGTATTAGGCAGAGGTGTGGAGGCTACCATAAGGATGTTGATCTTTATCCTAAGAGCATTTTGCTGTTATTGAAATGTTTTTAGCCAGGGGTGACATGGTCAGATTTGCATTTGGAAAAGCTCACACTGGTGACCTGGGGGAGAATAGATTCCAGTAGTTGTAGAAAGACCAATTAGGAGGTTATTGGAGGGATCCTGGTTAGAGATGATGGTAGCTTGGAATTAAGCAGTGGCAGTGTGATTGAGGGAAGTAGTTGTATGCAGGAGATAATTAGGACATTAAAAAAAAAGTTAACACATTTAGTGAGATATTGGGTATAGAGGACTTTGAAGAGCAGGAGTCAGAGAAGACTTTTTGGTTTCTGGTTTAAGCAGTTGGATGAATGATGGTGTCATTCACTGCATGGGGTCATTGGGAGCGAACTAGGTTTTAAGGAAAAGAGCATGAGTTTGGATACCTTGGAATTGAGGGACTTTGAAATATTCAGAGATGTTAAGAAGGCAGTTGTTTATATGGCTAGAAGTACAGAGAGTGGTCTAGTTGGAGATACAAATATATTTGGGCAACATTAAAAAATAAGAGAAAACTGAGACTATGCCTTGTGTTGTCCAGAGAAAGAAGAACGTCTAGGGAAGGCCTGGGGGACCTAGAAGTATTACAGGCTGATTAGGAAGTGGATGAAAAAACAAAACAACTGAAATAGAAAGTGAGCAGAGAGGTAATGGGCAAAGTAGGAGCCTGAGGTGTTGAGGAAGGCGAAGTAAGAATGTGTGAGAAGGAAGTGTCCAATGCTCGTGAGAAATCAAATAAAGCAAGAGTTGAACATGGATGAATCTGGAGGACATAATGCTAAGTGAAATAAGCCAGACACAAAAAGATGAAAACTTCATGACCTCACTTACATGTGGAACCTAAAATAAAGTTGAATTTGAAGAAGCAAAGAGTAGAAAGATAGTTACTAGGTGCTGGAGTGTGTGTCTAGGGGGTGGGCCAAGAGGAGAATGGGAAGATGGTGGTCAAAGGGTACAAATTTGCAGTTATGTAGGAGGAGTAAGTCTAGAGATCTAATGTACATGCACAAAGAATATACTTAATAATATATTATTGAACATTAGAAATGTGCTGAGAGTAGATTTCAGGTGCATTCATTCATCACACACAAAAGAGGTAAATGGTAACTGCGTGAGATGATGTGTTGATTAGTTTGACTGTAGTCATCATTTTACTATGTATGTATATATGAAATCTTTGTGCTGTATACCTTAAATATATTCAGTTTTTATTAAAGAAAGAACCAAAAATGTCCTTTCATTTTGGCAAAAAGAATTGTTAGTGACATTTTGAGTCATTTTGATGCATGAAAGGACTAAGAAGTGCACTGAAGGGGAGGAAAGAGAGACAAAAAGTTGCCACTTAAGGAGCTAATTGAATTGATATTTTCTCTTTCAGTCATGGTCTCACTTTTATTTAATTTATTTTATTTGTGTACTTTTGATCACTGGTCTCAAACTCACTGCTCTTTTTTTTCATTGGCCCATTCTTATAAATTTGATTTGCATCATTCATTTCAACTTTTGTACTTTTAGTTACCAATATGTTTATTCATGAAAAATATATATGATTTTGATTTTTTTTAAAATCATGTAACTGCTGTTGTGCTATACATATTCTTCTGTTTTTTTGCATTTTTTGCCCTACCACTCAACACTACATATTTTAACTCTATCCATGCAGACCTAGTTTATTTCTTTTCTTGCTGTATTATGGTCTATTTTGTGCACAGAGAGACACTTCTGTTTTCCTAACATGGAAATTTAGGTTGTTTTCAAGCTTTTGAAACCATAAATGATGATGTAATAAGCACTATTGTGTGTGTCTTTTGTAGTTGGTTGAGCAATTTCTCTGGAGTGTATGCGTGGGAGTGGATTTATTGAATATAGAGTATGCATAGACTTAGTTTCATAATGTGTTGCTGAGTTACTCAGTAGAATGGCTGTCCAGGTACATTCCAGCTGGCTGTGTATAGGGGTCCCCATTTTCTCATATGCTCTTCAGCATTGGAGTCTGACATTTTGATTTGGGGCAGTTAGTGTCTTCGATTTGTGGAAATATCATGGTGAACATCATGGAAGTGAATGACGGGATCTGTGTGGAGGAATTTAAGGAAAAAAGGAATAAAAATGCAATTAACTAAAATATTTTATAATAAAATTATTAAGTTCTGGCAATTTTCCATGGTAGCACACATACCTTCTTGCTTGAATTACTCTTCCCCCTCATTTATTTTATGTGCTTTAAGAACCCAAGAACTAAATAAAATATTTATAGACAAATTTATAAAAAACGTATCCTCCAGAAGCTAAATAAAATGAGCAGTTGTGAGTTGATAGTAGATTATTTAATTGTAAGAGTTATAAGTAAACTCTTAGTGAAAAGCTGCTCCTAGGGACTATTTCCCAGTTGTCCTTCTTTAAAGGTTTTGGGTTGGCTGAGAAAACTTCCTGAAATTTCTGGGAGCACTTTGAAATGTTAATAAGGTTCTGAGTCATCCGGTTCTGTGGAAATTATACAATCAAGAAAAAAATGAATATTTAGTTTATATTCTTATTTCCTATTTGTGTTTTTTAAATTTATTTTGTAATAACACAAAATATTTAGTTTGTATTTCTGTTGGAATTCATTATAACTCTATAACCCCATCCTCCTCTCTTCCCTTGAGCTCTGGATGAACATACTCGCAGTCAAAGTACTTCAATTCTGCTTATATTCCACAGTATCTATCAGATGGTTGTCGCGGTTTACCCTCTCAAATTCAGGTATTTCCAGTACACACAAGATTTTAAAGGACTCTTTAAATAGTAAATTGAAACTACAAGTGATTATTAAAAATAACCACACTAACACATATAATTCATAGAGAAAGCGCTAAGGAACTCCCAACACTGTGGGTTAGGTGGTCAACAATCTCTCCCTACTAGGGATTTTTGAGAGTTTGAGAGCCGAGGGATTTGGTTTATATCTCAGCCTATTATTATTTTTTCTGACTTTTTGGTCTTGATTCTCATTTTTTATCCCATTAATCCTGTTGCCTGAGGAAATAATGATCTTTTAGGTTCTTTTAACTTGTAAGAAACAGAGACATGCTCAGATTACCTTACTTAATGGGCTTTATTGTAATGATACCCTGGGAAATAAGGAAGCAAGAAACAGTTTTAACTGCCAGATATTCAGGCCTCAAGGAGACTGTAGTGTACTTTGGGATACAGTTCTTAATGACTCCCACACTCTGAGACTCAGTAATCCAGGAACTCATTAATTCTTATTTTGTGTGTCAACACTAGGCTGACATTATTTGCTATTTCTGCATCTCCTGCCGCTGACACTTCTCCCTGACCCCCCCTTTGTAAATGCCAGTTCAGACTTCCCCGCAAGAGGGTGGTATAGTTAATCATCATTTATTTTAGAGTACTCCCCCACCCCCACACTGAGCTGAGTTCTCTCATGAGATTGCCTCTCAGTGACTGCCTCCGGGTCAGCTGCTCATTCCTGGTCCAGACTGTGCACCAGTATCTGGATAGCTTATGTGTGAGTGTGTGGCATGGAAGGACTTGGCAACTTCCTTCAAGTGGTCAGTGTAACTAGGAAAGACCTTGCTGGACCAGACAACACAAATTATATCTGACTGTTTTGTTAAGCATACAGGATAAACATATATATTTCATCTGCAGGCATTTCTATGTCTGCATAACCCTTTGAAGGGTTTCCTTCAAAGCAAATGTGATTAACTTGTCCTGGGTGTTTTCTGGGTTTGAGCGCTGAAAGTCCCTCCTCCTGGGAAATTCCTCGTTCCCAGGCAAATTGGGAGGATTGGTCACCTTAAAGCCTTATTCTTTCCTTTTTTCTCTCCTTCTGCTCCTTTCCTTTTCCCTTTCCTCTTTCCCTCCCTCCCTCCCTCCCTCCCTTCCTTCCACAAATATTTATCGAGTGCTTGTTATGTCGATCTCTGTGCTGGGTGGTGGAGAAATATGGGTAGTAGAGAAGTCGTGGTGAATGGGACAGATGCATTTTGTATTCTTTCTGACATTACAGTCTCTGGTGGTAGACAGAACCTGAATGAGTAACTGTAAGTGTGAAGACTGAATGGAAAGGCAAAGTGCAGGGTATCCTAGGAGAGAATAGCGGGGCCTGGGGGTTGCCATTTGATTCAGTGAGTAGTGAGGAAACGGCTGAGAAAAGAAGACAGACAAGCCCTCATTCTCATGGATTACATTCAAGTGTGTGTGTGTGTGTGTGTGTGTATGTGTGTGTATTGGGGGAGATAATCAACAAATAAACAGAGTGGGTGCACTGAAGAAAATAAAACCAGGTGATGAGAGTAACTTGGCAAGAGGCCAGGTGGTCAGGGAAATTCTCTTTGAGCAGGTGACATTGTGGCCAAGACTCGCAGGGCAAGGAGGAGGTAACTATCCAACAGTAATGGGAATGGCAATGAGGTTCCTGTCACTAGAGTTAGGGTAATGAGTGGTTGATGAGACCAGAGGAGCAGGCAAAATGCAGGTCACATAGGGTATTGGGTTTGTAGGTGATGGTAAGAAATTTTATTCTGAGGGTGATGCAGTAGGTTTTATGTAACCTGATCTCAAATCAAGGAATTGTTCCCTTCTTGGGTTAGATGATTAAAGACTGAAGTAATAGAAACTATAATATTTGAGCTAGAGGGATTAAGGTGATTATGTCATTCAAGGTCATAGAGAATTTAAGAACTGATGGCCTGTGGAGAAAGAAATTACTTCATATTCAAGATATTAAATTTAAGAGAGATAGTGAAATTATTATTGTCTAATAATTCTAATCTAAGGCTGATCTTTAAACTAATATTTGGAAGCCATTGTGTATTTGTGCTACTGGTTGAAGAAATGTGATCATATTAATTCCCCAAAGCAGTGGGTACAGAAAAATAAAATCAGACCCTAGGATCATGTGTGAAGATAAGTCCAATTTTACTGTATTGGATGTTCGAACCTTGTTTTTGAGGCATTTATAATGGCAAAATGTCTTGAGCTCAGCACATAAATGCTCAATAACAATAGTTCATTTACTAAAACCAACTTTCAAGACCTATATAGACTAACTATGAACAACCGTTGCCTTAGGAAGGATGACCTGATTCTCAAACCTTTAAAGTAATAATAATTGTCCATGGAAACTCACACTCCAGTTTTAACTTGGGCGCTTACACAAAGCAAATGACTACATGGTATTCTTTCAGAATGGGAAAGTTTTGGATGTTTTAAAAGAAACATGCAGACTGTGGATTTTATGGGAACACTGTGGACAAAAACACATGAGTCTAGTTTGAGTCAGTTTGCCGCTTTTCTTTGAGCAGCCTATTTTTGGTGAAAAGTTGAGTCTCTTTAGCAAGAAAAGTAGAACAGTTGGTAGTATTTTTCATTTTATATCCCCACGAATCAGAAAGACCCAGCTGATACTCAACTCATCTTTCAGAAAAAGATTGACAAGGGAGCAAATGAAGAAAAAGTGGTAAGGGAAGAGAGAGGAAGGACCAGTGAAGTGCTGAGGATTAGGGACCCAGGGGGATGTGGAACTAGTCTTAAGTGGTCTTTATGTGTTACTCAAAAAGCAGGGAGTGGAGTAATGGCCTACTCTTTGCAGTGTAAGCCAGGGCAGTCAGCGAGAGGAAGAGAGGAAACTGGCCATTTCCAGTGTTATGATAACAGGTGCTCTGAGTTCGGTAAGGTAGGTGTGATTTCCGCTGTACAGATGAGATAGGGGCAGGGTGACATAACACATACAAAATCTCAGAGCCAGTAAATATGAGAACTAGAGCAAGAGCTACAATAGTCATGTGTTCCTAATTTTCCAGCAGAGTCATGATTTCAGAGCTCTGCTCAGTGGTACCCACAGAACATTTTTATCTGTGAAATCATGTGTCTGAACTCACTAGAAGCCATGTATTTTGGGTCCTGGTCCAGTACTCTTTCCACTGTATTTCCCACATTGTCCCCAGAAGGAGTCTGTCAGATCTGGTAACTTTGATGCATATTATTCCATAAGAAGTTTACCCAATTGATATATAACAGGGAAGTGAAATTCTTCTCACAGTTAGGAGATGATTCACCCTTAAGTTATAGGTGGCACTGGGGAACCTATTTGAGATGGAAACTTCTGTAATACGTCTAAGCTGTGGTGTCCAGAAAGGCTTTTTTTTTTCCTGCAGTAATAAATATTATGGAAAAATAAGTCATTGGTTTTGCGTGGAAGGAAAAGGGGAAGCATTTTATCTTCCTAACTAAAACATTGGAACATTTTGGCAGTGTGGATGAAAAAGATATTATAAATAGGGCTGAAGAGAAAAATGTCTTGGTGTGATACTAATCTACTTACCCTTCAGGGTGAGAGTGCCATCCATGATTTACTGTTTAGGAACTATTTTGTCTTAAAAAAGTAAAATTTCAAGGTGCAGCCATTAATGATTTTGCCGTGGGGAATTCCAAAGTTCAGTAATGATTCAAGAACACAATACAACACAGTTCGAAGCAAAGCATCTTGACTGGTGAGAGATTCAAATAGATACAGACCATATTTGTGAAGAGTAAGGGGTAGCTTGTTTTGAATGTAGGTAATATACAAAGTGAAGACCATAAGTTATGAACAGAAAAAGTCTTTGTAAGTTTAATAATTTCTAACTAAAGAGTAGACTAGTGGGTATATACTCTGATCTTAAAAATAAGTTTTGTAGAGTGTCTTATCTAATTAACATTCCACTGAAAGCATAGGGTATCATGTAAGCTGGGGATAATTAGAAAAATAGGTCTTGTAGAGGGTCTCTGATTTACAGTACTTTTTGCTGGATAACAGATGATTGGGTTTCTAGAAGACAGTTATTGAATACTTTACCAAATAATGTAGAGAATTAAAAATAAGAAGCTTACAGTGAAGTAATGAAGACAAGACATCCAAATATGGAGAACCGATCATTCTCTGATTCTTACCTCCCTCTACTTTTTTATCTACTCTATCATTTAGGCAAGCCATATTATTCCCATTTCCACAGAATACTAAACACACTCGAACCTCCTTGTCTTTTCTCACACACTTCTTAGAAAACAGCTTCTTCTCTTAATCTCTGTGCATCCAAATCCTACTAGTCCTTCTGGCCCAGTGTGTGATTGTGTGTTGCTAAATTGAAAGAAGGGACTTTAGATTCGAGGAAGTTGAGAAGTTGAGAAAGTAGACACTGGCGTGTGGGAATCATCATCTGCCTGAATGTTGAAGTCACTGAGAGTGATGACTGATAAATAGGTGGAAGGGAGGACTGAACAAGGGTACACATAATGAAAAGAGACGAGAGTATTTTAGAACTGGTATTTGATGGAAAAGAAGGTGAGGAAAAGGAGGCATACATGGGAGGAAAAAGAGGCATACATGGGAGGTTTCCTTTTAGAAGATGAAAGGCAGTTGAGTGGGAATTGTAGGAAAGTGGATGGCAACCGTGTTTGAGAGGAAAGGAGAACTTTTATAGGGAGCCCCAGAAGTGGGGTATTCAAGTCATCAGCCTGTGGTATCCTCAGATGGTGTCCTGGTTGCATTTAAAAGCAGGAGGTGGAAGGACCAATCAAATAAAAGCCTGAGCCTACAGAGATGCTAGGACTTTGTTCCGGGTTTAACAGGACTTCCACAGAGCAGGAGGGACGGAGAGGCAGATTGGGCAGAGTAGGTGTTGGCATGAGAGGGACCATGTGGAATAGGAAAAAAAAGCATGGCAGAAGTTGGGAAGGGTGGAGGCTTGCGGTGAGGATGCTGAGGGTGAATAACTGGATCAGATTAGGGATATAGTAAGAAAAGGAAGAAGCAAATGTGGAAGAAGTTGTGACTGTATGTTCATGTATGATTATTTACTGTGTTTGATGTCAATGGACCGTGAATTTCAGGACTGACTCTATCAGCTGATAGAGCTTCAGTACTGGGAAATTAAAGTGTTTGAATGTATTTCTTAATTTGTAAAATGGGGAATCATGACACTTGAAAGACATTTCTCATGAGTTGTCTTGAGAGTTATATTAAATAAGATCATATTAAATATATAAATATATATTTAGAGGAAGGAATCTTGTTTAAGTAAATTGCTCGGTAAACTAAATTGTTGTTTAAATTCAACAATTATAGTTATTTTTTCTTAAAGAATTTATCAGACCCAGAGTGCTCAATGGAATGATATGCATCCCAAGGAATGACTTCCTCCACTGAGCAAAGCAGCATTTTCTTCTGAGGTGAACTACAACTCAGTGAAATGGGGCTCAACAAAGTTGCCACAGGAAATTGAATCTTGGAATCCGGTGAAAGACAGAAGAAGATTAAAATTAGTGGAACCTTAAGAGTTGTAATTGTTTTTCGACCTTGGGAATTTTCTGCTAACAAGAAAAAAAAGGAAACAAAAACCTCTATGTCTTTTTTCTATCGATCGTTAGATGTCTGCTTTATTCTCCCATGCTCAGGCTGGTCATTTTATTGAAAATTGTTGCCAATGCTGTGTGCTGTGTTTAGGAAAAGGGTGCTAGAGGGGAGTAATTACAAGTACTCTGGCCTTTCATCAAAACCCAGGAATCTTAAGTGACAGCTGTTTGAGGGACTTGTCATTCAATTAGGCGGTTTGAAACGCCGCCAGTGGTTAAAAAACCTGTGGTTCATGAGTTTGCAGCCACCAGGGCCCACGCAGTCTCACAAGAGTACTTGCATTTCATTGGAAACCACTGCTTTGTTGGGCCAGAAGGATGCTGGGCAGACATCCTGACCACGATGTTTATTTCTGGAGGGCAAAAATCACAATGGAAATTGGACCTGAGTCTAGCAGAAAATGATCCCCCCCCCAAATGTATAACATGGCAGTTAGAAATGAAATGTCTGTCTATGTTTTTAGCCCACTGAGAGGATGCAGCAGGAGTTACTACCCAGGGAGGACTACTATATTTTCTTAATATTCTTTGTGTCCTTCCCACCATGTGGAGACCTCATTTCTACTTCAACGCATAATGATTAAGGGTCTCTTTCATAAATAGTGTTGCCCTAGATGCATGTGGGATGAAAAGAAAGTAGAAAGCAAAGTACTTTTTAGAATTCGCAAATTATGAGGGGAGTTGAAACAGTGGACAATTTCAGGGCAATTCATAAGCCCTGGTGAGTCTGAGTACCAACAGGGTTCAGCAGAGCCTGAATTAGGAAATGACCTCGCACAAGCGGGGCTCCTAATGAGGTGCTCCTGGGACAGCATTAGGCCAGCAAGCCCATGCTGCAGAGGTGGAAGTACCGCCCCCGAACCAGTTCTCTGCCATCAGTCTGGTCCGTTGTTTCCTCTGTTTTCATTGGCTTCTGCCTGGCTTCTTTTCTTGTCTGAGATCAATATTGGCAGCCAGATATTTATTTATTAACCCATTATCCATGGATACAATATTGCTTTTAGCTCTCAGAGGGGGTTAGGACTGTCTTGATGAGGGTTCTTTCACGGAATGTATGCCTAATCTAAAGCCTTTTACAATATTGTATTAAAACATTTTAAAACTATTTTAGATACATATCATAGAAATAAATAGTAAATAGCAAGGTTATTTCTTAGAACCTGCTAGTAGAAACTATGCAGAGTTTTCTTACCTCTATTTTATGCTATTGCAATAGGAAAACATATTTAAGATGAATGTTGTTCAACTAATGTAAGATAAAAATACTTAAGTACAGACAAGCAAAAAGTGGGGTAACCTACCCTCAGGTTTTCTGTCCTTCCTTGATGTCATCCAAATGACCTATTACCAGAATTATATTGCCTTTTTAAAAATTTGGTCGTCACGCAGGAAGCCTTTCTTATCAATGCCTGTCCTTGCACCACCGATTTAAGAAGCCTATTCTCTGAGAACAAAGGATATCTCCGTTCAAAAAGTTGCCCCCGTAACCCTAACCTGATACCTGTCTGCCGTTAAACCTTTTACAGTAGATCATTCCTCAGGCACACAAAGGCATCTCTTCTCCCAGCGCCACATTTATCAGCAGAAAAAAAGCAAACACCACCATCTCTCAGGTACACAGTGTCTCCACACCTATTACGGTTGAGGGCAGCGGTGACCTCACCCTGGCCCAAACCACCCACGAGTAGCCTTTGATGTTACGCAGCCTCATGTTTTAATACAGTCTAAACACCCCACGTTTGAACTGCAAGAGTCCTGCTTCCAGCTATATTAGAAGTGATATCAAAGACGGTCCCATTTTAATGGACTTTCTCTCTCAGACAGGGCAACAGGCAAGGGAAAACCTGGGCAGGTTTTGTTTCTTCTCTGATTTTACCTCTCCTGCCATCCACACTCCATCTCTCCTTCCCTACCCTATCCACACACCACGTGTCTGTCGCTGGAAGGATTGACTGGTTCTGGGAAAGGATAGAGCCCTCAGGGGAAATGAACCCATTTGTTTTTACAGATGAAAAAAAATTACTCCACAAGAGATAGTTCTACATGGACTTTTCCCAGCAGAGAGGGTGACATTCCTATTTGGGGTTGGGCACTTGGTGGATTTGCAGCACAGTAGGAGAACAGTCCCAAGAGGATGATCGTTAGTGGGCCAAGGAAGTCAGGGGTTCCAGGTGTAAGGCTGATGATCGTTTGAGTAAGAAGAAAGTTGAACAATCATACAAGAGATTCATTTTATAGATGAGGATATTTTTGGTGTGAAATCAAATCAAGGCCCTTTATGGAAAAAGATTCAGTGATCAAATTATTTCAAATATGGAATGGTGTTGAAAGGCTCTGAGAGCACTGGGGATTATATAAGACTGATGATCACTGACCTCTACCTCTGAAACCAATAATACATTATATGTTAATCGAATTCAAATAAAGACCGAAGAAGCTGGCTATCTTTCATTATAATACAAATGCACTTAGGGGAGTTAAATCTTATGTTCAGACGGTTAAAGATCATTCTTGTTTATAGACTCATAAGAATAATAAGACACACTCTGTAATTATGTGTCTCATACTCTTCTAAGCACTTGATAGATTTAATTCATTTAATCCTCATTACAATGTTATGAAGTAGGTACTATTACTGACCTCCCAGTTTTCCAGATGGGACACCTGAGGCATAGAGAAGTTAGATAACTAGTTCCAGGTGACCCAGCTAGGAAGTGCCAGAAATAGGTTTCAAAGCCAGGCTTTTGGCTTCTGCGTCCACTCTCTAAACCACCGCATTATACTATGTCTCTGACAGTATCTGACTGAGAAAGTCTGAAATACAAGTTTTTCATTTCTCACCAGTTTTAAAATAGAAATTATTAGATTAGATTTATTATTTTTTTAAGGAAAAACACGTTTCTATATGTGTTGCTCTCACTGTGTCAGTGCAATTATGTGTAAATATTTAGTTATCAACCTCTGTGCTTCCCTGCCAAGCAGCAATGTTCACGAGGAAGAAAACCCTTATGAAGCTTTGACTAACTTGTCTCATTTGTGTACCTCTTGGGAGGGAAAAATGTCTTTGGAAATGTCTTGAGATTACTTTCTTTGAAATTGTTAAAGCCTTTTGTTTACCAAGCAGTGTATACTGTTAAGAATAAAATTTCCTCTGTGTTCTGAATTTTGGCCCGGTTGGTTAATCTTTCAGGAGTGTTGAAAAACAGGGCTTTAATTAGCAATTTTATCAGTTAACCTAGTCACTCATCTCCAGTTCTTATCTGAGTCATTGGTAGTGCAGGCACTTAGGGACATCAGAAAAAGGCCGACTTGTCAGAGTGACAGTTGAGAGGCCTTCTGTGGAGGGAAAAAGAAAGATCTCAGAATGGACAGTATTAAATGGAATCTGATACCAATCTGAAAGAAATTATCTCACCAAAGGACGCTAGAATAGGACTTGGTTTCTCTTGTATTTTTCTGTAATCCTCTATGGTATGTCACCTTTGTTAGTCAAGACAGAGTCATTGGTCTTGTGTCATGTGAAGATGGAACCTAAAATAGGGGAAATTTCTAACCAGCTAGTTAGTCACTGAGTTGAACATAACCCTGGAGGGGTTCTTCACTCTGCATAACCAAAGGACTTTCTGGAAAGTGAACATAGGGCTTGGAGAAGTCAGTTTCCTGGTGAAAATATCAGAAAAATACCAATACCATCAAGTAAATAAAAGAATAATAACCTTCTCTAATGCAGTCCAATTGGAGAGGCTTGAATCCTTAACTAAATACAATTTTTTTTTCCTTTCTGGCATGACTGACTTCTTATATTCCTGATGTGCTAAACATCTTGTTTTTCCTGTGTTTGAACTGTGTTAAAACATATCACTACCTGGAAATAAGCCTCTGCTTCTTAAGAAATGAGCAGCACTTAAGCTATAAAAAAGAGGATCCATGAATTCATTATCTCAGCATGGGTCTGGTATCATTGCAACAGCAGAGCAAGTAATAGGAAAAAAAAAATTCCATAAGGGATACATTGGAGCCAGGAGATATTTATGCTTGCCTAAGCAGTTCTGATGATTTGATAGTTGAAATGTTTATGCTTTTGTTCACTTAGATAACGTACTTAGGACATCTATTTTAAACAACAGATAATTGTACTGGTGTACTGAGGGCGCTGACATAGTGGTAGTTGGTATCTGAGGATTATTAAAACAAACTTAGATGGTTGTTGCATAGCGTGACTATTTTTGGCAAAGCAATTACTTAATGTTTCATACTAAAAACTATAGTGTTTCAGATTTATTATAAAACCACAGAAAAATACATTTTTCTTCAGAAGCAGAAGGATGGAACATTAGTTAGAGCTTAAGGAAAGCTCACTTTGATCTTATTTTTCTCTCCGCCAGGCTTGAAAAGTAAAATTGGTATACGACCTTATTTTGTCTTTTGTTCTATATTCTTTTTTCTTCTATATTGTTTGATTTAATTTCAAAGTAGCTAAAAGTGCCAAAATAAAAGACCAGGCCCTGAAGGATATTGAATGTCGTGGTCATTATTCTAATAATAAGAGGTTTGTTTAGCTGCTTTGATTTCCACAAGCTTCATAGTCCCTTTTCTGAGAAGAAAAAAATACCCTTTGCCTCAAGTTTTCTTACAAATAAGCGAGCTAAATGTCATGCCAGTCTTCAAACTTGTAGCCAGTTGGAATCCTGCTGCCTTCACTTACTGAGATACAGAGAATTATTAGCAAATAAAATGCAAAGCTCTCCTTAATAGACTTTATTAGCCTGTGATTTCTACCGGTAAATTCTGTGGGAGATTTGAATTTTACACTTTGCTAGTTCCAGTAATGGGACACTTGCAACACAATTCCTGAGTCTTCAGGGGGCTAAAGATTTCTCCGAATTATAGGAAGACTATAACAGTTGTATATGTATAATAAATGTATAATAACCTCTATATATGATTGGTAATAACTTTAAGTAGTTGTGGTTAAGTGAGTTTCAAGCATCTCTTTCCCCGGCCATTACTTTCTACTTTCCCAGTTCACACTCTCTGGCACCCAGGCACCTACGTTTATCTGGGTCTACAATCTCGTGTTCCATCATCTCTCATTGTCCCTCCCACTCTCATATCCCTACTTTCCTCCTTATCTAACAGTCTATCATTATAATCATTTACTTACACATGCCTTTAAGTCTTTGCCCCTTTCTGACTTTGTTGTACTAACTACTTGTCTGCTCTGATCCTGTGCAGCTGAACATGGATGGAAAAACACACACAAGTAAGCTGAGTGGCCTCATTTTCAATCTGTGACCACTAACCTCAAGTGAGCCTCAAGATGACCACAATCTGTTTCCATTTCCCTAATCTGTTCACTCTCTCTGACTCCTAGTGGAGGCAGCGGTTCTCAACCAGAGGTGATTTGTGCAACCCCTTCCCTGCAAAAGGGCATTGTCTAAGTCTGGAGATGTTTTTGGTTGTCACAGCTTGGAGGAGGGAGTGCTATTGGTGTCTAGTGGGTAGAGATCAGGGATCTGCTAAACATTCTGTGATGCAAAAATGACCCCCACTGCCCCCACAAAGAATTGTCCTGCCTCAAATGTCTGTAGGCCAATTGAGAATCCTTGTGTCAAGATTTTATATCCTTTCTCTTTATAAACTTCCAACATTCCCTCTGTCCTGTGCTTTCAGCTAATGATCTTTTTCATCTGAGAAAATAAAAGCAATTTGAAGAGACTTGCTTTAGCTCCAACCAGCATTCCTTCCTGTTACTATGGATGTCCCTCTATGGTCCCAGATAAGGGTAACCCATCAGCATGTATACTGGCTCCATGCCCCCTTCTCTACTCAGGGACAGAGTGCCAGGAAGTTTCCATTTTCTCCCTTGAATTAATTACCAGTTTTCCCCCTTGATTATTCCCATCAGCAAAGCAACATGCTGATAATATCTCCTATCTTACAAATGAAAACAAACAAAACACTCAAATCTCTCTTGATTTCATATCCCTCTTTAGGGGCAGCACCGTCCTTAATTTTTCTCCTCCCACACTTTCTTGATCCTGCTCAAAACAGACTTTCATCTCCTCCACTCCAAAGAAACAGTTCTTATAAAGGTTACCAATCATGTGTCCACTGTTTTATCCAGTGATCATTTATTCTTCTTCAAATTTCTTGTGCCATCAGAGACTTTTTACATAGTCACTTCCTCTTTCTTGAAAACCTTTCTTCACCTGGCTTCAGGGCCATACTCTCCTAGTTTTCTTCCTCCTTTATATGTATCTCCTCTCAGCTTCCTTTGTTGGTCTCTCTGTGTGGTATAAGAAGAAGGATATTTGGCCTTTATCCCTGGGTTCCTGGTATAGAGCTCTTAAAACGCCAGAAATTTCCTGAGTGATAAGAGTGATAAGGGTATCTTTCATTCTAACTAGGTGACTCTCAGTGGGGCCCTTGGATAGCTTCAGTATGAGGGCTAGCCACCAAAAAGATCAAGTCTTGATTAAAAGCTTAGAAATTTCAGTCCCACCCCCCAGCCTCTGGGGAAACAAGAGGGGCTGGAGATTGAGTTAATCATAAATGGCCATAATCACGGCTATGTAATGAAACCTCTGTAAAAACCTCTAAATGATGGGACACAAGGAGCTTCTGAATTGGCAAACATGTCCATGTGCTGGGAGGGTGGTGCATCCAGCTCCATGGGGACAGAGACCCCTATACTCAGGACCCTTCTGGACCTAGCTGTATGTACCTCTTCATCTGGCTATTCATTTTTATCCTTTATAATAAATGGTAATAGTAACTATGACATTTTCTGAGTTCTGTGAGTCATTCTAGAAAATTATTTAACCTGGGGCAGGGGGTTGTGGGAAATCCTGACTTTGTAGCTGAGTCGGACAACTTGGTGATATGTGTGGTGACATGGGGACCTGATACTGGCCACTGGTGTCTGAAGTGATGGCAGCCTTGTGGAATGAGACTTCAAACATGGAGAGTCTGACTCCGGCTCTGGGTAGATAATGTCAAAATTAAATTAAATTGTAGGACACCTAGTTGGTGTTGGAGAATTGGGAGAATTGGTTGATGTGAGGAAAAGTCACACATTTGGTGTCAGGAGTGGGACTCACAAGACTAGTTCTGGCTCAGGGAAACATGTGGTTTGGGAAGAGAAAGGATGATTGGGCACAGGGTAAGGGACCTTGGATTCTTGGGTGGCCACATGGTGACCTATGGTATGGATCAGCAACTGTGTGGCATTTACTAAATCGTTACTAAAGGTAAAGCTTACCAATGGAATTTAGAGATGGATCCA
Source organism: Ailuropoda melanoleuca (assembly GCF_002007445.2). Lineage (NCBI taxonomy): Eukaryota > Metazoa > Chordata > Mammalia > Carnivora > Ursidae > Ailuropoda > Ailuropoda melanoleuca. The sequence goes on along the minus strand of NC_048220.1, from coordinate 113,436,599 downwards.
ACTCCCAGGGAGTTGCATAAGAAAAAGCAAACCAATAAGAAAAAACCAAAATATACAATCCTTTGATTATTATTATCTTTAATAGCTAAAATGAAATTAAAAGAGTGCTGGGTCTGATCTTGATTCTAGACCAAGCTCAGAGTTTGGTTAGTCTGAGTTTTGACCACTAGCCTCAAAGCGGCTCCCAAAGGGAAAAATTATATAGGACAACAAAGAGTACTTTTAAGACCTCTGGCACTAAGAAGGTAATCCATGTAGGGGGAAGGCAAAACCAAGAAATTATTGAAACCAGGGGGGTATGGTGTAAAAGTGTTGTCTCATTTTGTGGATTTGTATCATCAGCTTCCTGAAGAGTATTTACTAAAATGGATTGTGAGGGTGACTAATGAAGAACAGTAGAGTTTCTTTGGTGTTGAATGGTGTGCAGTGGAAGAGCATGTTTGCTTTGATGCAGAACCGCAGCTCACTATAGAACAATCACCGATGGCTGTACATGATCCAGACACACATTAGGTTATTCCTAATGTCACTGTAGCAACTGTTAACTCTGAGAAAAGACACTGACTGACTTTCTCTGTAAATGCCAAGTGGAACACCCCAGATGAAGCAGCTGATATGCTTCATATGGAAGCCACATGGGACTGGCTTCATGATAATCAGGATATTCACTCACTGAATATGCCTGTTATCCATGTCATGGTCCCCTTGCGTGGATGTCCCATGCAACACTACTGCTGCAAAATCAACAGTCTAGGAATTCTGAATTGAATTTGCTGTCTCACCTTTGCATCCTGGGTCTTACACATGCTCATGAAAACATTAGATTAATTAACAAAAGAATGCAGAGGCGGGGAGAGAGTCAAGGACCTTGTCTTAGCCAGGTGGGACATTTTAAGTGGTTATTAAGAAATGGGGTGAATGAAGCAAATATTGATAGGAGGGAAACAAAGAGGAAAAGAAAGGCAAGATTCAAGAAAATCATCCCTGCAGAGTGAAAATCTTTGGATGGTTATTAAGAAATGGGATGAATAAAATAGATATTGATAGGATTGAAACAA